>NC_141906.1:16605937-16906041 GCF_057802395.1 Ceratotherium simum simum
ACTTTGTTCTTTTCTTTGTCTTACGCTCATCTGGAGAAGGCAAATTATCAAATTTATAGGTGACAATGAAGGAAGAAGGATAGTAAATAATATACTAAATGATCCAAAATGATCTCTGAGTCTGGATTGTTGGACTAAATTTAAATGAACTTGGGAGGAGTATACATAAGGCCCAAAAAACACTAACATAACATTAAGTTAACATGGCTTTACAACATCACATATGGAAAAGACCTGAGGGTGGTTGTTGGTGGTAAACTTGATATGAAACAAAAGTACAATATGGCCGCCATCATCTCATCTTCTCCCCTGCCCTCCCTGCTAAAAATTCATTGTAGTTAATAGAAAAGAAGGCTAGAGCCCCTCTGCTGTACACTAAAGTATTGTTGTCTTTAGTTCTGTGTATATTCAAAAGGAAGGATGTGAAGAAGTTGGAAGTCTTGTCAGCTTAAAGAACTGAGAATTTAGGGGTCTTGAGGGGCAGCTCTGGTAGATATAAAGGAATCTTACAATAGGAGCTGTCTTCAAATATGTGAAGAGTTATCCTTTGGAAAAGAAATTAGATGTGGTTTGAGTCAGACTTGTTGGAGATTAAAAGCATGAGCTCTGACATTGAACTCCTTAGGTCGCATCTCAGACCTGCCACTTATTTTAGGTAAGTTGATTAGCCTCTAAGCTTCTGTTTTCTCAACTGTAAAATGGTTTTGAGGTTAAATGAAAATATACATAAAGTGCTCAGTATTGTGCCTGGTGTGTAATAAATGCTCAAATATTAGTGTTGTTATTTGGTCCTAGCTGATAGAACTAGGGCAGTGGTTCTCAACTAGAGAGGTGATTTTGCTCCTCATTGGGCATTTGGCAATGTCTGAAGACGTTTTTTGTTGTTACAGCTGGGGGAAGGGAGTACTACTAGCATCTAGCCAGAGGTGCTACTAAACATCCTACAGTGCACAGGACAGTTCCCCGTAACAAAGAATTAATTGATCCAAAACCCTGAACTAGGGTCAGGTACAAAGGTTCAATTAACCTTTAACGTTAAGGAAAAACTGCCTAAGAGTCAGAGCTTTCCAAAGATAGAACAAAACTGTTAAAAAGAAAAAACAAGTTACTCTTTCTTCTTATTAACAGTAGTAGGTCAGCGACTTCATGAGGACTTTGTAGATGAGATTCAGGAATTAGATGGGTGTTTGGACTAGATTTCCTAAAAGGTTTTTCCTAAACTTAGATTCTATGTTTCTATGGTTATTTCTTAGGATAGTTAAGCATATTGAATGACCAACATCAAAGGGCATCTGATGCGCATTCTCTTATTCTTTAATTTTATCAATCTAATTGCAGTATAGTTTAGATTTTTAATTTTTTTACTGCTTAAAATTTTAGTATGAAGTATAGAGGTGGGAATTTAGTGAAACAAGTCAGTTTGTGTTTTCAAAAGGCCAGTTGGAAGTACTAATGATTGTGGGATTGCTGTAATTTCTCTCAAGAAACCTGTTTTGTGAAACTAATTTGTTAAAATATTCACAATCGTTTGATAAATATTTCTAAAACTGAATCTTTTATTTGTACTTCATATCTTTTTTCCATTGGTTTTATTTTCTTTTTCCCTTTACTGATAAATAGAAAAGATACTACAAAAGTCTTTTAAAAATAATTATAATTTTTTAAAGCACCGTTAAAAGTACTTAATTGTGTTTGCATTATAATATTATTCTCAATCATGACCAGCACCCAGAAGAGTAACTGGCACAAAGTAGTCATTTAATAAATATTTGTTGAATGAATGAATAGATATAAAATATATCTTTCTGACCGTTAATTTAGATCTGCTCTGTTATTAATAGTGGTTAGCTATTTTTTAGAAATACTTTATTATTTTCTCTGGTAGGGAGTTGCTTGAGAATATCAAATATATAGTGATTTTTCAACTCCTGAATTTTTATCTCTAACCTGGACCTTTCCCCTGAACTTTAGACTTATGTTTCTAACTCCCTATTTGGTATCTCCATTTGGATGTCTAATAAACATCTCATTCTTAACATGTCTAAGATACACTTATACTTTCAGACCTAATCCTCCCACTTTCATTCGCATTAAGTAAATGGAACCTCCATTCTGTTAGTTGCTCAGGCCAAAGTCATAGAGTCATCTTTGACTCCTCTCTCGCACCTCCTGCGTTTAATCTATCAAATTCTAAAGTCTTATTCTTCAATAGTCTAGTCCACTCTTTACCACAAACACTACTACAACCCTGGTCAAGGTCACTTTTAGTTCTCACCTGGATTATTTGCAGTAGCCTCTGAAATGGTCACTTGATTCTACCTTTACCCCCTTTCTCGCATTGTCCGCTTGATCTAACATAAGTTAGATCATGTAATTCACACTTCAGTGGTATCCATTTCACTCAGATCAAAAGCAAAAACCCTTTAAACATTCCTTCAAGGCCTTTCACGATCTGATCCTAGCCTTGTCTCTCTGAGTTCGTCTTTTAACACTGTCCTTGCTTTCTGTGCTCCAGCTATCCTGGCCTTCTTGAATGCCTTGAAAAAGCCAACGATTATGCTTGCCACAGGGTCTTTGTACCACTTTTCCCTTATTTGTTCTTTAGTTCTCTTTCTCACTTCCTTAGGTCTTTGTTCAGACATCTTCTCCTCAGAGAGTCCTACTGTGACCACTCTATGTAAAATAGAACCTCCCACCTCAAAATGATGACTCTGTCTCTTCTTTACCCTGCTTTATTTTTTCTTGTAGCGGTTATTGCCATATGATATTTAATGTATTTATTTGTAATATGGTCTATATTTTTCTCCACTAGAATGTATTAATTTTCAGGGCAGATACTTTCTCAGTTATATCCACCAGGACTAGAATAGTAAGTAGCATATGATAGGTGTTCAGTAAATATTTGGTAGAGTGAATGCATGATAAAACTAAAAACATTGCTATGGGACAGGATAAGAATACTTTTAGTTATTATAGGCTTTAGTTGTTGTATGTTGCAGACACCTGATATCTATTGATGACTTAAAACCGTGGTATTTTTTAGAACTAAAATAATTAGCAGTATAACATTCAGATATTATGGCTTCAATTTAGAGACTCCTCAATTTGGGGAGATGCTTGCCTTTATTAAAAAAGTTCAAAAGCCAGAAACAAGGTAATAAGCATTTTAAAAGCAAAAGAAACCTCCAGCTCCTTCACTGTTTGGATGAAATTAATTTTTATCAGTTGGGAAAACTTCTGCCTTGGTAGTAAAATGTTAAAGTGTGGCCATAAAGGGTACTTTTCTGTTAAAATTTTAATATCTAGGCCTCCATTTGACTTCAAAGAAAAGATGATCTTAGAGCGATCATACAACAGTATATCAAACTCCCTGCTGCTTCTGCCTCACTAGAATTGCTGACATATCTGACAATGGGATTTTAGGAAGAAGAGAAAGATGTTAGGATTTAGGACTAGTATTAAAACTATTCTTGGACTATATATGTCTTGCCAAAGTTGTCTTTTGTGAGGTAATCTGGGATTTAAGTATCATTTAAAATATTTCTATGGAAAAAATGCATCAAAAACAGATTTACAGATGGTCTTTGAGAGCAGAGTCCATTCCTCAGTTGAGAACTGCCCTTTGAGGAATTACCCTTTGTTCCTTGGGAAACTTACAATATATCTATTAAGCAGTAGAACAAAAAACTTACAGAAAAGGCTAATTGGCAAAAAAGGGAAAAGATGAGAGAGAAATTTGCATTAAATCTGTTGAAAATAGATTTAGAAGTTTGATAGCATTTCTTATGTTATCACAGTTACTGACACATCGCAGGGATTAGCAAACATTTTTTGTAAAGGGCTGGATAGTAAATATTTTTGGCTGTGTGGGCTATACAGTTTCTGTCACAGCTACTCAATTTTGCCATTATAGAGTGAAAGCAGCCATAAACAATATATAAATGAATGGGCATGGTTGTGTTCTAATAAAACTTTATTTATTTATTTATTTTGTGAGGAAGATCAGCCCTGAGCTCACATCCGTGCTAATCCTCCTCTTTTTTTGCTGAGGAAGACCGGCTCTGAGCTAATATCTATTGCCAATCCTCCTCCTTTTTTCTTTCCCCAAAGCCCCAGTAGATAGTTGTATTCATAGTTGCACATCCTTCTAGTTGTTGTATGTGGGACGCGGCCTCAGCACGGCCGGAGAAGCGGTGCCTCAGTGCGTGCCCGGGATCCGAACCCGGTAGTGGAGCACGCGCACTTAACCGCTAAGCCACGGGGCCGGCCCGTAATAAAACTTTATTTACAAAATCCGGTAATGGGTGGAATTCATCCCATGAGCAAGTTTGCCAACTCTTAACACATTAAAAATGCTTATAAAAAGCATATGCAAATTAATTGCTTCAAAAATATATTAATATAAAATCAGTTAAAAGGTTTAGTTAAAAAAAGCAGAACATAAAATATGATATTTGTTGTAGTAATAAAAACACTTATTTTCCCCCCAAATAAAAATAGGTTTTAAAATATTGCTTCTTTAATAAGGACAGACTAACTCAAATGGATAGGAACAGCTAATCCGAAATTGACAAAAATGCGCACTTCATCTTTAAGAAAAAATCTGTTTTTTAAAGCTTCATTCAGTGTTTAAAACATCTTGTAAACTGTAAAGCTTCATATCTGTAGCTCTACACACACACATTTATGATAGTGTTTGACAAGGAATAAACAATTGAAGAAGGGAAATGCTTAGATGTTATACCCTGAAACTTCAGCTAAATTCAACGTACATTAATAAGATGCACCAGGTTATGATACTAGTTGCTGGAAGTGTTTAAAGATAAGTACGATAATTCCTCAACCAGGAAAGTGCTATCATGTAAGGTTGTACCATGTGTATAGTACATAAAGGTGACATATATAAGTGTACCATTCACTTTGTAGATATTTTAGTTTTGTGTGTTTGTTACAACAATTTTCTCTAAAGTATCAGCAGTGCTAGTAATATCAGTTACGTCTGGAAATTTTTCATGTATTATTTCTTTGGTAATTCACTCCTCTCTGTTCTCTCTGGAGCATATATTAGTTGAATGTTGACCTCCTTCATTAGTTCTCTACTTTTCTCATCTTTTCTTATTTTCCATTTCTTTCTCTTTCTTTTATTCCCAACTTTTTCTTTTAACCCTTCAAGTAACCTTTAAAAATTTCTGCTATTGTTTTGAATTTTTAAAGTCTTTCTCATTTAAATTAAAAAAAAAATAGCATCCCTGTCCTTGTTTTATGGATATAATATCTTTTTTTATATCACTGAGTTTATTGGTTATAGCTTTGCTTTTTTTCTCTATCTCTACATTGTCTATTGCCTTTTTTGTTATGTTTATTGAACTTTTTATTGTGAAATAATTTTGTATTTACAAGAAATTGCAAATATTGTACAGTGATTCCTGGGTACGCTTTACTCAGCTTCCTTCAATGATAACATCTCACATAAATGTAGTACCTTATCAAACCAGGAAATTGACATTGGTACAATACTATAACTAAACTGTAGACATCAGTTTTTATATACACTCCTTTTTTTTTTCTGGTGTATATTCTATTATATTTTATCACATCTGTAGATTCGTGTAACTACCACCACAATCAAGATACAGAACTGTTTCATCTTCACAAAGAAACTCCCTCAAGCTACCCCTTTAGAGTCACGCCCTTTCACCATCCCTAGCTTCCGCAGCCCCTGATTTGTTCTTCATCACTATAATTTTGTCATTTTGAGAATATTATGTAAATGGAATCTGATAGTATGTAAACTTTTGGGTTTGGGTTTTTTCATTCAGCATAATGCCCTTGAGATCCATTCACATTGTTGTACATATCAGTAGTTCTTTTTTTATTTCTGAGTAGTATTTCATTGTATGGATGTACCACAGTTTATTTATCCATTCAGAGAGTTGCATGGTTTGTGTTAAAATTTTTAAAATTCTATACATATTACTTTAGTATTATTTTTTCTCCTGTAGGAGTCTGTAGTTTCATTGAACAAAATAATAGAGACTCATACGTTTCTCTTCAGTCCTTAGGAACCTGCCTGCCATTGGAAGATGTTGCTATAATTAGAATTTTTAAACAAATGAGGTGGCAAAGTCGTTTGCAGAAGTTCATACAAAATTAATATTCTAAAGTTTGATGTAAATAGATATTTGCATCTGAGAGTGACCATTTTTAGTAAGATTTAACACTTTTTGGAGAGACTTACTGCCTGTTGATTTACCTTGTACGTTAAAGCATGATTTTGAAGTTAAGTGAAAAGTTGGTGTAAGATAAAGAAGTCAGAAGCCTTATTAGCTTATAAAGTTACAAAATTTACAAATAGAAATATTTTCTTTTGGCAATAGGGTTTGCGTTTAAGGTCAATTTATTTACATAACTTAGAGGTGCTGGAAGTGATATTCCTTAGTTGATGAAAATTGTGATCTTAGAGGATTCATGAGAAAGGGTTCTGGTTTGGGTTTCTGTAATAACTTTGTTGTATAATAAATGTTGATCTGTGAGGTTTTCAAATGGTGATCAGTTGGAGATGGTAGCTGATTATAGAAACTCTTTTGGTTTTGTGAGAACATGAAATTATAAGAGGGATACAAGAATTTGTGTAGGTTGGTTACAGAGAATTTAGTGAACTCTGGTGAGAAAAGCTTGAGAAGAAAAGATTAACTATTAGAAGAAAGGCATGACTTATATTACTTAAGTGTAATTGAAATGGCTAAATAGCAACTTCCTGGGAGGGTAGCCTTAAGCACACTGTGTTTTGGCCAAGAGGCGAATTCTGGTGTACAATTTGATAAGTTTTGGCATATGTGTGCACTTGTGAATTGTGCGCCACAATCAGGATAATGAACATATCCATCATACTCGAACGTTTCCTTGGAGTCCTTTGTAACCCTTTTCATCTTCTCTTTGCAACCCAGACAACCCACCAGTCTGTTTTCTGACACTATATGTTAGTTTATATTTCCTGGAATTTAATATAAATGTACCTTTGTTTGGGAACGGAGGGGATCTGGCTTCTTTCGCTCTGCATGATTATGTTGAGCTTGATCCATATTGTAACTTGCATCAGTAGTTCATTCCTTTTTATTGTTGAGTAATATTCCATTGTATGGATATACCACAGATTGTTTATCCATTCACCTGTTCATAGACATTTAGGTTGTTTCCAGTTTTGGGCTATTACAAATAAATCTGCTAACAATGTTGATAGCTTTATATGGACATACACTTTCATTTCTTTTGGGTAAATACCTAAGATAGAATGGCTGGATCATATGGCTAGTGTATATTTAACTTCTTGAGAAACTATCAAACTGTTTTCCAGAAGAGTTCCAAAGTGGTGATAGCATTTTATATCACCACCAGGAGTATTAATGAGAGTTCCATTTCATACACATGTTCACCAACACTTGATATGGTCATTCTTTTTCTTTTCTTTTCTTTTTTTTTTTTTTGTGAAGAAGATTAGCCCTGAGCTAACACCCAATGCCAATCCTCCTCTTTTTTCTGAAGAAGATTGGCCCTGGGCTAACATCTGTGCCCATCTTCCTCTACTTTATATGGGACGCCACCACAGCATGGCTTGACAAGTGGTGCATCGGTGCGTGCCTGGAATCTGAACCCATGAACCCCAGGCTGCCGTGCACTTAACCACTGTGCCACCAGGCCAGCCCCGATATGGTCATTGTTTTTGTTTAACCATTCAAATAGATGTGTCATGATGTCACTTTGTGATTTTAATTTGTGGTTTTAAGGACTAATAATATTCAGCATCTTTCCATGTACTTATGTTTTCCATTTATATGTCTCAAATCTTTTGCCCATTACTTAGAGCGTTTTTTGTATATATTCTAGATGCAAGTCCCTTATCAGATATATGATTTCATTCTCTTAACCGTGTCTTTGAAGAGCAAAAGTTTTAAATTTTGGTATAATCCACTATATCGATTTATTTTTAAATGAGTTGTGCTTTTTTCCCTAGGAGTTTTATAGTTTTAGGTTTCAAATTTAGGTTTGGGGTCCATTTTGAGTTCACTTTTGTATGTGATGTGAGCTTTAGGTCAGAGTTCTTTTTTTTTCCCCTAGAGGTGCTGGAAGTGGAATATTCATTGTATATGCGTTTGTTTCAGCACCATTTGGTGAAAAGACTTCAGTTGACTTTGAACCCTTATTGAAAATGAGTTGTCCATATATATGTATGTAGGTCCTGTTCTAATCCGTTGGTCTGCTTGTCTGTCATTATGCCTATAGCACACTGTGTTCATTCCTATAGCTTTATAATAAGACTTAAAATCAGTTTAAGTATTTCAACTCTGTTCTTTTTAAAGTTATTTAGGCTATTCTAGGTCTTTTGCATTTCCATATGAATTTTAGGATTAGTTTGTCACTTTTTTTTTTTTTTTGAGGAAGATTAGCCCTGAGCTAACATCTGCCAATCCTCCTCTTTTTTGCTGAGGAAGATTTGCCCTGGGCTAACATCCATGCCCATCTTCCTCTACTTTATATGAGATACCGCCGCAGCATGGCTTGATAAGTGGTGCATCGGTCTGCGCCCGGGATCCGAACCTGTGAATCCCGGGCCGCCGAAGTGGAGCGTGTGAAGTTAACCATTACGCCACCCGGTCGGGCCCCAGTTTGTCACTTTTAACAAGGAAACTCGCTTGGTTTTCAATTGGAATTATGTTGTATCTATAGATCAACTTGGGGAGAATTGACATGTTAACAATATTGAGTCTTTTGACTTGTGAACATGGTAAATTTCTCCATTTATTTAGGTCTTCTTTAATTTCTCTTAGCAATATTTTGTAGTTTTTAGAATGCAGGTCTTGCACATCTTTTGTCAGATGTATCCTTAAATATTTCAGGGTTTTTTTTGTGTGAGGAAGATCGGCCCTGAGCTAACATCTGCCAATCCTCCTCTTTTTGCTGAGGAAGACTGGCCCTGGGCTAACATCCATGCCCATCTTCCTCCACTTTATATGGGATGCCGCCACGGCATAGCTTGACAAGCAGTGCATCCGTGCGCACCCGGGATCTGAACCGGCAAACCCTGGCCTGCCACAGCGGAGCGCGTGCACTTAACCGCTTGCGCCACGGGACCGGCCCTCTAAATATTTCAGTTTTTTGATGTCATTGTTAATGGTGGTGTTTTTAACATTTCAGTTTCTTTTCTTCTTCTTTTTTTTTTTTGTGGGGAATATCAGCCCAGAGCTAACATCCATGCCAGTCCTCCTCTTTTTGCTGAGGAAGACCGGCCCTGAGCTAACATCTATTGCCAATCCTCCTCCTTTTTTTTTTCCCTTTTTCTCCCCAAAACCCCAGTAGATAGTTGTATGTCATAGTTGCACATCCTTCTAGTTGCTGTGTGTGGGACGCCGCCTCAGCATGGCTGGACGAGTGGTGCATCGGTGTGCGCCCAGGATCCGAACCTGGGCTGCCAGTAGTGGAGTGTGCGCATCTAACTGCTAAGCCACGGGGCCGGCCCCTAAAATTTCAATTTCTGATTGTTGCTAGTTTATAGAAATATAGTTGATTTTTAAATATTGATCTTGTATTCTGTGACCTCACTAAACTCATTAATTCTAGTAACTTTTTGTACTGGAGTCTACAATAGATGATCATGTTGTCTGTAGATAAGGACAGTTTTACTTCTTTTCCAATCTGGTTGCCTTCTATATCATTTTCATGCCATATTGCTCTGGCTAGATTCTTCAGTACGTTGGTTAATAGAAGTGGTGAGAGTAGAGATCCTTGTCTTGTTGCTGGTCTTAGGAGGAGAGCATTTGGTCTTTGACCACTAAGTACCAGGTCGGCTGTAGACATCTAAGATATCCGTAGATATCTTTTATCCAGCTGATGAAATTCTGCTGTATTCCTACTTTGCTGAGGTTTTTTGTTTTTTTTTTTCCTTTTCTTTTTTGTTTATGGTGAAAGGTGATGGTCTACTTTTCATTCTTTTGTATGTGGCTGTCCAGTTTTCCCAACACCATTTATTGAAGAGACTTTCCTTTCTCCATTGTATGTTCTTAGCTCCTTTGTCAAAGATTAGCTGTCCATGTATGTGTGGTTTTATTTCTGGACTTTCAATTCTGTTCCATTGAGCTGTGTGTCTGTTTTTGTACCAGTACCATGCTGTTTTCATTACTATAGCTTTGTAGTATATTTTGAAGTCAGGGATTGTGATGCCTCCGACTTTGTTCTTTTTTCTCAGGATTGCTTTAGCTATTTGGGGTCTTTTGTTGCCCCATATGAATTTTAGGATTCTTGGTTCTATTTCTGTGAAGAATGTCATTGGGATTCTGATTGAGATTGCATTGAATCTGTAGATTGCTTTAGGTAGTATGGACATTTTAACTATGTTTATTCTTCCAATCCATGTGCATGGAATATCTTTCCATTTCTTTATGTCATCATTGATTTCTTTCAATAATGTCTTATCGGGGGCCAGCCCGATGGTGTAGTGGTTAAGTTTGCACGCTCCACTTTGGCAGCACGCGGGTTCGTGGGTTCAGATCCCGGGCATGGACCTACACACCACTCATCAAGCCATACTTTGGCAGGCGTCCCACATAAAGTAGAGGAAGATGGGCATGATGTTAGCCCAGGGCCAATCTTCCTCACCAATAAATAAGTAAATAAATAAAATAATAATGTCTTATAGTTTTCATTGTATAGGTCTTTCACCTCCTTGTTTAAATTTGTTCCTAGATATTTTATTCTTTTTGTTGCAGTTGTAAGTGGGATTGTATTCTTGAGTTCTCTTTTCTGTTAGTTCATTTAGAAATGCAACTGATTTTTGTAAGTTGATTTTGTACCCTGCAACTTTGCTGTAGTTGTTGATTATTTCTAATAGTTTTCTGATGGATTCTTTAGGGTTTTCTATATATAAAATCATGTCATCTACAAACAGTGTGAGTTTCACTTCCTTGCCAATTTCGTTACCATTTATTTCCTTTTCTTGCCTAATTGCTCTGACCAAAACCTCCAGTACTATGTTGAATAAGAGTGGCGAGAGTGGTCACCCTTATCTTGTTCCAGTTCTCAGAGGGATAGCTTTCAGTTTTTCCCCATTGAGTATGATGTTGGCTGTGGGTTTGTTATATATGGCCTTTATTATGTTGAGGTACTTTCCTTCTATACCCATTTTATTGAGAGTTTTTATCATAAACTCTTGGATCTTGTCAAATGCTTTCTCAGTGTCTATTAAGATGATCATGTGGTTTTTATTCCTCATTTTGTTAATGTGGTTTATCACACTGATTGATTTGTGGATGTTGAACCATCCCTGTGTCCCTGGTATAAATCCCACTTGATCGTGGTGTATGATCCTTTTGATGTATTGCTGTATTTGGTTTGCCAATATTTTCTTGAGGATTTTTGCATCTATATTCATCAGCAGTGTTGGCCTGTAGTTTTCCTTCTTTGTGTTGTCCTTGTCTGGCTTTGGGATCAGGGTGATGTTGGCCTTGTTTCTTTTCTTTTTTAATCAGGAATAGATTTTGGATTTTGTCCAATGTATTGCCTACATATATTGAGATACAAATTTTTTCTTTATTAACTTGTTAATATGGTGAATTACATTGATTTTGAATATTCAACTAATCTTGGGTTTTTAGGGTAAATCCCATTAGGTCATGATGTATTGGCATTTTTATATATTAGTGTATTTGAATTATTAAAATTTTGTTTAAAATATTTGCATTTGGGCCGGCCCCGTGGCTTAGCGGTTAAGTGCGCGAGCTCCGCTGCTGGCGGCCCGGGGTTCGGATCCCGGGCGCGCACCGACGCACCGCTTCTCTGGCCATGCTGAGGCCGCGTCCCACATGCAGCAACTAGAAGGATGTGCAACTATGACATACAACTATCTACTGGGGCTTTGGGGGAAAAAAAATAAATAAAATTATAAAATATTTGCATTTGTGTTCTGAGAGATATACATTTGTAGTTTTATCATAATGTCTTTGTCTGGTTTTGGTATCTGAGTAATGCTGGCCTCGTAGAATAAGTTAGGAACTATTATCTTTTCTTCAGTTTCCTGGAAGAGTTTATGCAGGATTGGTATTATTTCTATCTTAAATGCTTGGTGGAATTCATGAGTGAAGCCATCTGGGCCTGTGGTTTTCTTAGAGGGAAAGTTCTTAACTACAGATTCAATTTCTTTAATAGATATAGAGCTATTTACCTTATCTGTTTCTTCTTGAGTGAGTTTTGGTAGTTTGGAATTTGATCCAGGCCTTCTAAGTTGATGAATTTATTTGTATAAAATTGTTTATAATATTCTTCTGTCATTTTTTTAATACATGTAACCTTTCTGGTGATGTCACCTCTCTCACTTCTGATAGTTAATTTGTATTTTCTTGATTTTTTTCACAATCTGTATAGCTAGACGTTGATCTTTTCAAAGAACCAGCTTTTGTTTTCATTGATTTTTTTTCCCAACTTTTCTTCTGTTTTCTATTAGTGTGATTTCCACTCTGATCTTTATTATTTTATTCTACTTTCTTTGGGTTTAATTTGCTCTTTGTCTAGTGTCCTAAGGTGGAAACTGAGATGATTTTTCTTAGGCCTTCCTTTTCTAACGTAAGCATTTAATGCTATAATTTGCTCCCTAACTATTGCTATAATGTTATGCCATTCCACAAATTTTGATATGTTGGGTTTCTTTCACTTCAAAATTTTCTGTTTTCCCTTCTGATTTCTTCTTTGTTCCATAGGTTATTTAGAAAGGTCTTATTTAATTTCCAAATATTTGGGAATTTTCCAGATATCTTGCTGTTATTGAATTTTAATTTGATTCCATTGTAGTCAGAGGACGTACTTGGTATGATTAAATTCTTTTAAATTTATTGAGACTTATTTTATTGCCCAGAATATGGACTGTCTTGATGAATGTTCTGTGTACACATGAAAAGAATGAGTTTTCTGTTCTTGTTAGGTGAAACGTTCTATAAATATCAATTAAGTCAAGCCAGTTGATAGTGTTGTTCAAATCTTATTCATCTGTACTGATTTTTGTCTACTCTCTCCATTAAATATTATGAGAGGGGCATTGGAATCTCTGACTATAACTGTGAATTGTCTAGTTCTCCTTGTAATTTTATCAGTTTTTGCTTTGTGTATTCTGAAGCTCTGTTATGAGGCATGAGTACTTTTGGGATTGTTAAGTACTCTTAATGAATTTACCTCTTTATCCTTATGAAATGCCTTGGTAATATTCTTTGCTCTGAGGGCTACTTTGTCTGATATGAATATAGCCACTCTTGCTTTCTTTTGACTAGTGTTAGCATAGTTTATCTTTCCTTATCCTTTTATATTGAACTTCTTTGTACTTTTATATTTAAAGTGAGTTTCTTGTAGGCAGTATATAGTTGGGTCTGGCTTTTATATCCAGTCTGATAATCTTTACCTTTTATGGCTTAGACCATTTACATTTTTTTGTATGTGTGTGAGGAAGATTAGCCCTGAGCTATCATCCGATGCCAGTCCTCCTCTTTTTTTGCTGAGGAAGATTGGCCCTGGGCTAACGTTGGTGTCCATCTTCCTCTACTTTATATGGGATGCCGCCACAGCATGGCTTGACAAGCAGTATGTTGGTCTGCGCCCGGGATCTGAACCTGCGAACCCCAGGTCACTGAAGTGGAGCGCGCGAACTTAACCGCCACACCACTGGGCCGGCCCCCGTAGCCCATTTATATTTAACGTGGTTATAGATTTGGTTAAGGTTAAGTCTGTCATCTTGCTGTTTATTTTCTTTGTCCTGTTTGTTCTTGTTTCCCCATCCTCCTCCTTTTTTCTTTGCCATCTTTTGGATTCATTGTATCTTTTTTATGATTTCATTTTATCTCCTTTGTTGGCTTATTAGCTATAATTCTTTGTTTCCTTACTTTAGTGGTTGCTTTATGGCTTATAATATACATCTTTAATTTATCGTAGTCTACCTTAAAGTGATATTATACCATTTGTTGTATAGTATAAGAGCCTTACAATAGTGTACTTTTATTTCTCTCCTCCCAAACTTTGTACTATTGTATAGTCATACATATTATAAACTCTATACTGTATTGTTATAATTATTGTTTAAACTAATCTTTTAAAGAGATTTAAACAATAAAGAAAAAATTGTATATTTTCCAATGTAGTTACTATTTCCAGTGTTCTTCATTCCTTTGTGTAGATTCATATTTTCATCTGGCATTATTTTTTCTTCTGCCTGAAGGACTTTCTTTAACTTTTCTTATAGTGCAGGTCTGCTCACGATGAATTCATTCATCTTTTTCTGTGTGTCTGAAAATGCATTTCCCCTTTATTTATTTTTTATTTAGTTATTTTTTTGGTGAGGAAGATTGGCCCTGAACTAACAATATCTATTGCCAATCTTCCTCTTTTTGCTTGAGGAAGAGTGGCCCTGAGCTAACATGTGTGCCCATCTTCCTCTATTTTGTATATGGGATGCTGCCACAGCATGGCATGATGAGTGATGTAGGTCTGCTTCCAGAATCTGAGCCTGCAAACCCCGGGCTGCTGAAGTAGAGCACACCGAACTTAACCACTGTGCCACCGGGTTAGCCCTATCACCTTTATTTTTGAAAGATATTTTTACTGGATATAACAAATGTAGGTTGATGTTTTTTTTTTTTTTTCCTTCAAATGTGTTGGGGATTTGTTGTGCATGTTGTATCTGTGGGTTTGTAGTTTTCATTACATTTCAAGACATTATTTCTTTGAATATTTTTTCTCTTCCCCACCTCTCTTCCTTTATGGACGTCATTTATACCTATATTAAGGCACTTAAAGTTGACCCAGCCAGCCTTGATGGTCTAGTGGTTAAGATTTGGTGCTCTCACCACCTTGGCCCCAGGTTGTTTCCGGGTCAGGGAATCACACTACCCTTGTGTCAGTTGTCATACTGTGGTGGCGGCCTGTTGCTGTGATGCTGAAAGCTTTGCCACCAGTATTTCAAATACCAGCAGGGTCACCCATGGTGGACAGGTTTCAGTGGAGCTTCCAGACTAAGACAGACTAGGAAAAAGGACCCAGCCACCCACTTGCAAAAAAATTGTCCGTGAAAACCACGTGAAGAGCAGTGGAGCATTGTCTGATACAACGCTGGAAGGTGAGAAGATGGCGCAAAAAGACCAGGCAGGGTTCCACCATGCTGTCTGTACACAGGGTCACTAGGAGTTGGAATTGACTTGATGGCACTGACAGCAGCAAAGTTGACCTGCAGCTCACTCATGCTCTGCTTTTCTATTTTCTCTCTGTTTCATTTTGGATATTTCCTGTTGCTGTGTCTACAAATTCATGAATCTTTTCTTTTATAATATGTAATCTTCCATTCAGTGTATTTTTCATCTCAGATATTGTCATTTTTATCTCAAGAAATTTTGATTTGCGTCTTTTTTATGTTCTATATCTCAGCATAACTTGTTGGAGTAATATGATTATAATGACTTTTAATGTCTTTGTTTCTAATTCTAAGATATGTGCCAGCTCTGGGTTGATTTTGATTGAGTTTTTTTTCCTTATAGGTTATGTTTTCCCGCTTCTTAGTATGCCTGGTAGTTTTTTATTGGATGCCATACATTGTGAATTTTACCTTGTTTGGGTGCTGGATATTTTTGTATTTCTATAAATATTCTTGAGCTTTGTTTGAGAATTTAGTTTAGTTGCTTAGAAACAATTTGATTCTTTCAGGTCTTGCTGTTAAGATTTGTTAGATGTGACAAGAGCGATGCTCAGTTTGGGTCTGATTATTTCCCATTTCAGAGCCAAGACCCTTTAGATTCTCTCCTCAATGCCCTAGGAATTATGAGGTTTTCCAGCCCGGCTAGGGGGGAACACGCCTTAGTCCTGGCCCTATGTAAGTCCTAGGCGCTGTTTCCTCTAATCCTTTGAGTGAGTTCTTTCCTTAGCCTCAGTAGTTTCTTCACATATGTGTGCTGATTGGTACTCAGCTCAATACTCGAGGAAGACTGCAGATCTCTGAGGTTTTCTCTCTGCTGCTCTGCTCTGTCTGATACTCTTTCCTGAGAACTCTAGCCGCCTGTTGTCCCCAACCTCTCAGCTCCATATCCTTAACTCAGAGTCCAGGCTTTGCCTGGGTTTCACCTCCCTGTGTTTACTCTGGAAACTCGCTCAAAGTAGTAATTTGAGGCAGTTGTTGGATTTATTTGTTTTCCATCTTTCAGGGATCACTCTCTTTCTTTACCTCATGTACTGTGTCTTGCAAACCATTATTTCATATATTTTGTCCATTTTGGGGGGTCGTTTTAGACATGTAAGTAAATTTAGTCTTTGTTACTCTGTCTTGGCTAGAAGCAGATGTTGGGATTGATAAACTCATCTCCTTACCTGTCCTCAATTCATATATCTTAAACTCTTTTAAGTGCAACATGAAGCACACTTATCCCCTCTGAACTTGCTTGTCCTCATTTTCTTTTGCACATATTAATTATTTTTGCCCTTAGAGTGCTTTCCTGATCTAAAATTATTTAATTAAATAGGGTAGGACATAATTAGTCTTCCATGACATCTGATTTCGAAGGTCTGATCCAGAATACATTCCACTTGGGAATGAAAAGAAAGGATAGAAGTGTGTTATGACACCTTTTGCATTCATTTAAAAATCTGACAGTTTAGAAATGAAGCCAATATTTCAACAGAATGCTTAGCAGTGTTTAATCTTTTAGCTACAGAGATGTCTGGTGGAAATGCTTTTTTCAGTTAATCAGTCGGCTTGGCCCTTACTCATACTGAACCTTTATCCTGCATTTGCCTTAGTCGTAGTTGTGTTTGTGCCTTGTCCGTTAAATTATCAATTAGATTCATGTTTAGAAAATGTGCTTAGCACATTTAAAATTTAGCGGCTAGAATAATTTGAGGAGTTATTTTTTCCAATATATAATCCTTGTTCTATTAGTATGGATTCTTTTCTTTTTTCTACTTTAGGACATAAGCCAGAAATTCCATTGTTTCTACTTTAAGGTTTTTGACGTGAATGCAGTAGGATCTTTTGATTTGTTCTATTTGAAGAAAAAGACTATGTTCCAAAGATGTAGTTCTACTCTGATCTTTTTCACTAGAAAGAAAGTGGAAGTAGAATTTCTTTTTTCTCTAGGTTTATGAGAGACAAATGATTGATAAAGGCCGATAGGTTGCCTTTATTTCCCTAGAAGTAACTCTTAGGGTAAATACAAAGTCAGCTCTTTTTGTCTTTGTAGTCTGTTGTAGTGAGGTGATAACTGATTTTCATAATGAAAGAAATCACTAAAATAACAAAACTGGTGTTACAGCTAATAAGCCAGCAGAAAAGATGACCCTGAAGCACTGCAGGATTTAAAATTGAATCATCAAGAAAATTATGGGCTGGCCCTGTGGCTTAGCAGTTAAGTGCGCACACTCCGCTACTGGTGGCCTGGGTTCGGATCCTGGGCGCGCACAGACGCAGCACTCGTCCGGCCATGCTGAGGTGGCGTCCCACATACAGCAACTAGAAGGATGTGCAACTATGACATACACCTGTCTACTGGGGCTTTGGGGAGAAAAAGGAGGAGGACTGGCAATAGATGTTAGCTCAGGGCTGGTCTTCCTCAGCAAAAAGAGGAGGATTGGCATGGATGTTAGCTCAGTGCTGATCTTCCTCACACACACACACACACAAAATTAAATTTTAAATCCTGAAGGAGAGCAGGATAATATTATGGAGGGGGCACTGGAATGAATCAAAAGACTTAGGTTACAGTGTTATTAGCATATCCACTAAATACTGTGTGACTCTGAGCAAGTCTTGTAATTTTCAACTTTCATATCCTCATCTGTCATAACTAAATAAACTAATATTTAATGGGTGATTATAGTGTGCCAGGTACAGCTCGTCAGTTTATTATACTTCATTTAATCCTCATATTAACCTTAGAAAGCAGAGTCTGCATTTTACAGATGAGGAACCTAAGATTCTAAAATGTTAAGTAACATTTAACATGTTGAGCAATTAAGTGTTAAAGGACAGTTTGATTCTAAGTCTTTATTACTTTAAAGCCATGAAGTTCCTTCTATTTTTAAAAAACACTTTAATATTTTTCAACCATGAACCGTGGTATATGCTAAGATGGTAAATTTCCAGAATGCGTTAGGTCAGGCTCTCTCATTTTTGTTCCCATCAGTTTTCCTACTTGCAATGTATTCTGATTATTAAAATCTTATCTATTTGTCAGCTCCTGGTTTACCAGTGACTAACCCTAATCTATAGTGTCTTCTTTCTCTGAGATCTTAAAGCATTTATGATCTATCACTTATTTGTTAGTTATATATTTGAGATATATTTAGTCATTTTATATTTGAAATTTGGGATAACTTTTGAATTATTTAAATTTCTACATATTCGTTATTATGTACTGCTACACTTAAATCATAAGCTGCTTGAGGGAGCTTCTCTACTAGCATGTAGCACATTGTATGCATAGTACATGTAACTTAGATAATTATATGAATGAATTCTGTCAATTAGCCTATTTTAGTTAATCATCATTCTCATTTATTCACTTCTCATGGGCAAACTTACTCTACATAAGATGTATAAAAATTTTAAATTCTGTGACTTTACACAGTGCAGTTAAGCTTTTTAGGGAAATACTGTTCAACAATTTTGAAATGAGTTCAATCAAAATCAAAATGAATTGATTGAAGTTAGCATGTAGACTTTATTTGGCAGGGAGACCAGTTACTTTGTCCCATCCCTCAGTTATTTAAGAGTTCCAGAAGCTGGACTCTTTCCTTCTCTTTTTTCCCCCACAATCAAAGAAATCAAAAGAACGTTTGAGTAATATTTAGGAAATCTGGGTCTCTTTTACTACTACTGCTACTACTACTTCTACTGCTAACTCAAAAGTCAGTTAACCTTTCTGGGCTAGTTTTCTCATCCTTAAAAAACTGTGTTGGATTATGATCTTTAAAGACATAGTGTTCCAGAATTTATAAAACCTATAAGTTTGAGGTAAATTGGGTTTCAGAGTTGTAAAGTAGCATTTCATTCTTGCACTTCAAAATATTAATAGTTTTATGTTAATTGGTTTTTTCTTTAAAAGTGTTTGTGATCTCATGTTCTACTTTTATGGTTAATTTTCTTTTCTAACTTGTCAGTACTCCCTCACGTGTTGCTAAAGGAGTTGTTGACCACACCAAAATGAGTCTACATGGTGCTAGTGGGGGACATGAGAGATCAAGAGATAGACGAAGGTCAAGTGACAGATCACGAGATTCATCTCATGAAAGAACGGAATCTCAGCTCACTCCTTGTATTAGAAATGTTACTTCTCCAACACGACAGCACCATGTTGGTATGTAAAATCAACTAATGTTCCCAGCAGTTTTTCAAAGCATGTATTTACCTTTTTAAAGTAGTAATGACAATGAATTGTGCCTAATACTTCAGGGTAAAATTAACTTCTTATTTCTATTCAGTTGCTTCTATTTTAGCTTAGCTTGGTTCTTGCTGTGAAAAAACAACTTATTAAATGAAACTTAGGAGTGAATTTTTTTTAAGAGTCTGGGGCAGTCTTATAAAATAAGTAATTTGAAAAGCCTTTAAAACTGTGATATATAGATTTTTAAAAATCTTTTAAGTTGATTTTTATCTTATGAGATATATAGCATTGATTTATTTTGAAGTAGTTCATAGTAAATTGTTGATAGGAATCCTTGTAATCATCCTAAAAAAAGGAAATGAAAGCTAAAATAACCCTCATAGAGTAATTTATTTTGATTTTTGGCAGTGTTTTAAATTTAATAATAAAGATAGAATATGAAGGGGAAGATGTGAAGTGATTTGCTTTCTTGGCAACTAGCTCAGGTCTTTTTCTTCCTTCCTACTCATTACTATAAATGAACGTTATTACCCTAGGTAAATACATTGTATAACTATAAAGCACCAGTCTGAAGCAGAGGTAATAAGCAATGTGAGCTTGCTAATTTTCATTTTCCCTTGGGGAAGGGGCAGATTAAATACTTTGACTTACTATATGAGGTAATTTCAGATTATCTGTTATGAATCAAAATCGTTTATATTAGGGTCTAATTAGCATAGAAGTTGTCAATCCAATATCTAAGTAGGTCCTTAAAGTCAGGCTAGTACTCATAAGCTAAAAATCAACCAAAGTATAAATAAGAGTTGACAGTTTGTTATATGCAAAGTTCAGTATCTGGGAAGAGAATAAGAGGATATAATAAATTATTTTATTACTTTAGCAAATTTTGCTTTTGGGATGCTACCAGCATTGTGGAAACAGGCAGTAAAAGGGAGGTGTCAGAGTATCTCTGGAGATATAATCAGCAAACCTAATTATATAATCAGTAAAGCCGTACAGAGTGTTCTCAGTAGCCTGAGTCATGGAGGAATTTGGGAAAAGCAGATGAAACTGATGAGATGGAGGTACATTTTTAGGTCACCTTTAAAGTTTAGTGATCTAGCCTCTAAAGGAAATTTATCAGAAAGTCTTAGTTTTAATTTCCCCTTTGTAGAATATTGGAACATCTAAAGAAAATTTTCTGAATTTTAACAGTATTTCCTACCTATTAAAATTATCAATGATTCTATAAAATTTGTAGCAGTACTTTGTTCAACAAAAGTGAGAATGAAAAGAAAGCAGTATATTACCAGCTGTTAAAGCCACTTTATTTAGTAGAAATTAAAATTCATTTAAAAAAATAAATACTTCTTGCTGTCCTTAGTGAAATTTTTTTCATCCTTTGGGACCTTCCTTTTGTGAGATAAATTGCAGGTTTTGGAATGCCCTTGTTAACATAGTGAGATTCCAAAGTTGGTGCTTTGTGTTCTCAGAATAGTTTTAATACTTTTAATATTTAGGACAGTTTTAATTGATATTCTTGTTAATCTTTTACTGACTTTCAATGCTCATTTATTTGGCTTGTAAGGAGATTCTATTCCTGGAGCCAGCCCGGTGGCATAGTGGTTAAGTTCACCTGCTCCGCTTTGGCAGCCCCGGGTTCGCAGGTTTGGATCCCGAGCGTGGACCTACACGCCGCTCATCAGGCCATGCTGTGGGTGGCGTCCCACATACAACATAGAGGAAGATTGGCACAGATATTAGCTCAGTGACAATCTTCCTCAAGCAAAAAGAGGAAGATTGGCAATGAATGTTAGCTCAGGGCCAATCATCCTCACAAAAAAAAAAAAAAAAAGAAAAAAGGATATTATTCTGTTCGTTGGATTTCTATATACTTTTAAGTAGAATAATAACATAAAATTTACCTTAATTTTGGTATTAGTCTGGGTCAACATTAGTCAGCTATACATCTTTTTAAAAGTCTACGAAGATGAATTATTTTAGAAAACATTTTGATGTTTTAGGTTTTATTCCTGGGAAATAAATTAACATTTATGGAATTCTGTGAAATTGTTATTTGAAGTCAAAAAGCAGAAATACTGTGATTTAAAACAACTTTTCTAAATCAGAATTTTAAAAAGATGTATTTGGTTCTTGAATTTTTAGAAGAAATTTGCATAACTTTGTTTAACATCTTTATTTTAGAACGAGAAAAAGATCACAGTTCCTCTCGTCCAAGCAGCCCTCGTCCTCAAAAAGCATCTCCAAATAGTTCCAGTAGCAGTGCTGGGAACAGCAGCAGAAACAGTAGTCAGTCAAGTTCAGATGGTAGCTGCAAAGCATCTGGGGAGATGGTGTTTGTATATGAAAATGCAAAAGAAGGAGCTCGGAATGTAAGAACGTCAGAACGAGTGACACTAATAGTGGATAACACTAGATTTGTCGTAGACCCATCTATTTTTACTGCACAGCCAAATACAATGTTGGGCAGGTTTGTATTATTGCAGTTCTTTATATTACTAATTATAAAGCACTTTCACATTATTTTATTTTTTTCATTTAAGTTTTATAGCAATTCTCTGTTGGAATGTAGTGTTCCTGTTTTACAGATGAAATAACTGAGATTTGGAGGTTAAATAACTTGTTCAAGTTAATACAACTAGAAACTAGTGGGGCCAGATCTTGAACTTGGTTTTATTTCTAACGATCTTTGCTGTATTGGTAGGAGTAGTAAATATATTAGTTAATGAAGACTGGATACTAAAAGATCTCTACAGGTTGTTACCATAGATTATATCTAACAAGGTAAATTTAACAGTGATAATACATTTCCTTTACTTGGGGCTCCGAAATTCAACCACAAATACAGCAGGTATCAGTATTGTTTAAAGAAAAAAAAACCTAACAGTTTGATTAGCTGAAAAGTTATCATGAATTGTCAGTTTGATATAGATACTTAAAAAAAAGAGTGTTATTAACAAGTAGTTAGGACAATGAAGGAGCGATAATAGTCATCTTCTAATCTTTGCTGATCTAGAGTAATAGATTAATGTAAAGTTTGTAGTTTTTGGAACTGCAATCTAAAAATGATATACACAGCGTGGACTTGATTTTTCAGTGTGTCCAAAACTAGGATCAAATACCTTTTAATTAATTGTAAAATTAGTATCTTTTTAATTGTAAAATTAGTATCTTTTTCTGTTCACTCTATAAAATGAAGGGGCATATAAATGAAATAGAAGTTTCCATGAGGTAAAAAACTTGTGGCTTTTTTCTGGGTTGCATATGAGTAACTATTTGGATGCCTTTGTGTGTGAGTGATTTGTCGGTGTCCCTAAATACAGAATAAATGCTAGCATATGACACTGTATACATTTTGAGTAGATAAATGTTTTCTTTTAACTTTGGCACTAGACTTTACTTATATCTGTGAGGAAAAAAATACTTAAACTATAGGCTTTAATGTATTTTTAGTAGCATAGGGGAAGATTATTGATGGAAGCTGTTAGGAGGATGACTTGACACTGTTAATACTTTATATTTTTACCTAAACTTTAAAGAAACAGTTAAAAAGTAGATGCTTGATATTTTGCTTCAGCTGTTTTCTTTAAAAAACAAAACAAAACCCAAAGATTTTTTTTGTGTGTGTGTGTGTGTCCGTATTGATCTGAAAAGTATAGCTTTCCCCTTTTGTAAAAAGTTCAAGTATTTGAGAAAATTGCATGACATTTGATTCCTGAAAGGCTGTCTTTTTTTTTCATCAGTGAAGGCTTCTTTTCATGTCAATTGACTAAAGCATATCTTTGGGGATGAAAATTAATATTCATGGGAACTGTAAAAAGCAGTTATCATTCTTTTGGTAACTTTGAAATAAAAAAGCTTTGTTCTTTATAGTTTTCTGTGTTATAACAAAAGGGAAAACCATTTAAATTGGGAAATTGAGCAGAATACTTACATCAGCCGTGTTTACTTTAGGAATGGTGGTGTCATTGAATTCAGAGGTTCAATTTCCTTAAATCACAATTTAAAAATTTTCTTGGGAGTAGTAACATTAAACTTTTCATTTTGAAGGACGTATTTTGCAAATTGCCTCTTTTCTTAAATAGTTACTGTTAAAGGGCCAACAACATGACTTGAAAAAACATAAATCCATTTGTATTTTCCTTATGTAAAAATAAATATTTATGGGCCCTGCCTGGTGGCATAGCGGTTAAGTTCATGTGCTCCGCTTTGGCGACCTGGGGTACATAGGTTCAGATCCTGGGCATGGACTGATGCACTGCTTATCAAGCCATGCTGTGGTGGCGTCCCATATAAAGTAGAGGAAGATGGGCATGCGTGTTAGCCCAGGGCTAATCTTCCTCAACAAAAAGAGGAGGATTGGCAACAGATGTTAGCTCAGGGCTAATCTTCCTCACCAAAAAAAAAAAAAATTTACTACTTTTTCTCACTTATTTAAACTTTTCATTCTCCTCTTGATTTCTTCATTCCTCTCTACTCCAGTATTTGCTTGTTTTTCACTTCTAGATGCAAGTGTAAGAATTTTGAGCAAGATTTCTTATATTTATAGTTAATGAAGACAGCAGTTTTAAGGAAAAGGTACAGATAACATGGTTTCCCTTTTCCTTTTTTTTTTCTTTCACGTAAGATTAGTATAAAAATCACCTTTTACCTAG
The DNA here is from genome assembly GCF_057802395.1 of Ceratotherium simum simum. Taxonomy (NCBI): domain Eukaryota; kingdom Metazoa; phylum Chordata; class Mammalia; order Perissodactyla; family Rhinocerotidae; genus Ceratotherium; species Ceratotherium simum. The sequence goes on from NC_141906.1 coordinate 16,629,984, forward strand.
ATAGGTTGATTTTTCTTTTTTCCCCCACCTGAGGAGAAGGGGTTGGAACGTTCTTTAGCTTCTGAATTTTATCACTTGGTTTTGTTTACTTATAGAGGATCTGTGCTACTGTTCCCTCTCATCAAAAAGGAGATATTTTTTATATTCCTTCATTTATTACATTTGCCAGAATAAATTTCTGATAAAAATTCTTAAACTAATTTAATGCTTAAATTATAATTCCTTTTTACTTTTGTACATGAAATCAATTTCCCCTTTTGAAGCAAGTATCCTATTGATATACTTCTCAATTATTTGCTATCACAGGATGTTTGGATCAGGCAGAGAGCATAACTTTACACGTCCTAATGAGAAGGGAGAGTATGAGGTGGCAGAGGGAATTGGCTCCACTGTGTTTCGAGCTATTCTGGTAAGTTCTTGTTTCTTATGTATATTGACTTAATCATCTGACCCCTTCTTGGTAGATACTTGAATTGCAAGCAGAGTTCTACTTGGATATCTCTATGGAGGTATGCAGGATATTATTTTTTTTCAAATACCATTTAATTCATCTTTATTTTAGTACATAAAGATAATATGATATAAATAAGTGAATTTATGACTTTTGGGAAGATAGGATAGGGAATGCTTCATCTCTTAGGTCTGCATAGGCAATTCTCTCAAGGGTTTACTGGTAACATTTCTGGAGTCATATTACTACTCCCTTCTTAATTCTCTTAAATATAATAAGTTGATCATTTTTTGCTACCTGGGAATGTGGCTACCTATTGTACATAACCAGCAAATATGGACCTTTCTGAACATCTGAAAGTGACCTCTAAAATATATTTGTTAGCATCTTTGTTTTAGACCATAAATTTTGAAGTTTTAACCTTTGATTTTGAGGAATATTCGCATTAGTATTATAGCATCCCTACTTGTAATTTCAAATTAGTGATAAAGATTTGATTTACAGTGTGTGACAGTTTATGCCACAGTCTGAAAATATGGTTTCCTCAAATAGTTTTGGGGGAAGACAGGAGGGAGGATCCTGAGGTACGGGACAGAAAAAGTAGCTGATCTTGATTAGGTTGTTAGTACTCGGACAAGTACCAGATGTTGTTCTGCTTCCGTTGATGCAGCAGCTTTAGAAATTGTGTTACTGTAGTTCTGAACCTCAAGAAATGAGGCAGCTATTAATTTTTTGTGAAGTGCTTTTTTTCAGCTGCCCATACTTTCATTTGACCTCTAATGGAGTTGACAAGTAAGAAAAGTTTTTATGACTCAGCTGTGGAGTAACTTACTTTTAATTCTGGGACCAGCCCTTAACAACATTTTAAGTAGATTTTGGAAATAATTACTAATGATTGTAGTGATATGGGAAATACCAAAGGATAGTATTTGGAGGAAGAATATCTAATTGTGCATTCTGTTTTACATATTTTAATACTTGGATATGACCTTACAGTTCTTTACTAAAAATAATAAATTTTGCTCAATTCTCTAGGTAATATTTAAGGTAACTTAAAATATATCATTGACCTTCCTTTTTAAAAAATTTTAAAAATTTATGGTAGTTATATAGAAAAATAACTTTTAGGGGAGAAAATACATATGAATTAGTATGATGTAGTAGAGAGAAGAGATGCATAATTAATGGGAAGACCTGGGTTCTAATCTTACCTCTGCCGTTAAATAGTTCTGTGACTGCATGAGTCAGTGACACCCCCCCACTCCTCCCATTTGGCCCTAAGTTTTTCTTATTGGTAAAATGAAAAAGTGGTTCATTTTAGGTCTGAGGTCCCAGCTAACTTTAAAATTCCACAAATCAGAAATCTCAGAGCTCTGGTACTTTAGAAAATGCTACTAGCCCAACCTTAATAATAAGTTTTGGCTACCTCATGCTCCAGATGTTTTATGCATTCTTACCTTTTTTTTTTTTAGGATTACTATAAAACAGGAATAATCCGTTGTCCTGATGGCATATCTATTCCAGAACTGAGAGAAGCATGTGACTATCTTTGTATCTCTTTTGAATATAGTACTATTAAATGTAGAGATCTCAGTAAGTATAATGTTTTGTGTGTGGGTGGTTTGTAGAGTTACAATATACCGGAATGAAAAGCCTGAAATAGTGCTATTTATCTACACTTCGAATATTTATTTAATTGAATTGTAAAGCATTCTAGTACCATGAAGATTATTTTGGGAAGTCTACAGTGATCTTTATAAGTTCCTTCTGCAATTTTCCAAAACTTTTTTTCAACTCTAATAATTTGTTTTTTTGATAGACTCTCCCAAATTTCCTCCTCGACTATTTCCTTTATCGTTTGTTGCCAATCTTTATCTCCCAGCTTGGGAGTGTGGTCAAGTGTGGTGTTTGGCTTCACTCCTAAGATCACATCAACCAAAAATTTATAATTTTTTATAGTTACCATGTAAGATAATATCCTAAGCCACTATGGAAGGTACAAATAATTCTCAAAAACAATATTTGTCCTTAAATTGAATACCTAGCCCTCATTTATACAAATGGTTAAGTGACTTCATCTAAGAACTTCAAACATAATCTCAGAGCAAGGTGTAGAACTTTGGAATCCTAACTCTTTGATTGGTATTTTCCTCCCACCACCTCCCCAGCACCCCTCCCTTTCGCTTATGCCATGCCTAAGAAAGAAAGGTGATTATACACAGAAAAGTCAAAATAGTATATGAGCATTATCAAATGTTGGCTTGGATATTAAATGGTTGGAGAAATTGAGAAGAAGGAGAGATCATTGTGGGCTAGAGGGTTTGAGGAAGAGTTCAGAGGAGATGGGTAATAAAGAACGAATAGGAGGGATTGGCCCAGTGGCTCAGCGGTTAAGTGCATGCACTCCGCCTTGGCGGGCGGGGGTTTGCCAGTTCCGATCCCTGGTGCGCACCAACACACCACTTGTTAAGCCATGCTGTGGCGGCCTCCCACATAAAGTAGAGGAAGATGGGCACGGATGTTAGCCCAGGGCCTGTCTTCCTCAGCAAAAAGAGGAGGATTGGTATCGGATGTTAGCTCAGAGCTCATCTTTCTCACAGAAAAAAAAAAGAAGAACGAATAGGAATGATTTAGAAAGAGTAGAGTGGGTAGGTCATTCTAAGAGCTGAGATTTTTAGAGCAAAGATGCCAAAGATATACTTTGGAAATAACCGTTGGAACAGAGACTTTATATCAGGACCAGAAGGACACAGGAATAAATAGGTGGGCCAGATTATGGAAGGTCTTGAGTCCAAACTAATGTTCTTACATTTTATCCCATATACAGTGGGAAGCCATTTTAAAAGTTTCCCACACGTGGTTATAGCCTTGTGTTGGTTCCAGACATATGGTTATCTTTACTTCATTACCTAAACTCCACACCAGCTTGGCAAAGTGCTGTCGTACCTTTTCAAAGATTGGTGTGTTAGAAACTGTGAATGGGAAATTTTATTTAAATTTTTAAGGCACCTACTGTATACTTAAATATAACTGTTCTTCTTCACGCTCCATAATGATCTAACTCTTTGAAAAAGAGTGGCCTTATTGTCTGTTCCTCAGTACCACTTTATTTTTGCCATTCTTTAAAGCCTCTATAAAAATATCAATAGATGGGGTGCCGGCCCGGTGGCGCAAGCGGTTAAGTGCGTGCGTTCCGCTGCGGCGACCTGGGGTTTGCTGGTTTGGATCCCGGGCATGCACCAACGCACTGCTTGGCAAAGCCATGCTGTGGCGGCGTCCCATATAAAGTAGAGGAAGATGGTCATGGATGTTAGCCCAGGGCCAGTCTTCCTCAGCAAAAAGAGAGGAGGATTGGCAGATGTTAGCTCAGGGCTGATCTTCCTCACAAAAAAAAAAAAAGAAAATCAATAGATAGGACAAACAAGTGGATGGTCCACCTCTGAGTCCATTTCTCTATAAGTGATATTTAAAAGTTTAAAGTCAAATAGTTGGACAGCTAGGGCATACAACTGTAAACTTGAACAAAGTTGTTGTTTCCTCACCTCTTAAAAAAATGTTTCTAATTGAGCATTAATTATTAAACATGAACATTAATTATTCTAATTATAGATCCTTGACTTCAAGTTTTATGTTTTTTTATTCATGGGACCATTTTAATTTAACTCCGTATAATTAGATGTGGAATTTTGGTGTCTGTCTTAAAAAACACTAGAATTTTTTTATAGATGGTATGGATTTCCGTTCTGTAATCCTTTGGACTTAGTTACCTTCTCATCACTCTTAAGTATCATTTATTTGTTATGGAATTAAAAGTAAGAATCTTTATGTAAAATATGTGTAATATGGTTTTCGTAGACTTTTGGCTTTTAAATAATACTTGTAATTGTTTCTAGATTACTTGTAATATGTGTTACTAAAAATTTAGAGATTCTCATAGACTTCATTAAAACAAAACTATATAGAATTTGAAGAGAGAGAAATGGTCTTGTAAAAATATAAAAGGATACTATAGGTATAGACTTGAGTTCAAAAATAATTTTTTTCTGCAAATATGTACCTTTACTGAATATTGAAATGGTACTTTACACTAAAATATCTAAGTTTGTCTCTTAACTTAAAAAGAAATTGTATGAGCACTAAATGTTTGTTGAATAGACAGAGTCCTGGGTTTCTTAGCCAAGTTACTTAAAACCTTGTTTCTTAGTTACCTCATGTTTAAAATGGAGACAATATTATTAGTTATTTCATAGGATTGTTGTGAAGATTACATGAACAGTGCTTGACGCATAGTGTTAAATAAGGGTTTGCTTTAAAATAAAAGGTAGCGAAATTAGGAAATAAAGGTAAATTAAATGAAAAAATATTAAAGGATTGTATTGTACATGCTATTTTATAATATTTCCACATGGAAATATATTGTGAATAACTATATTCTTTAATAACAACTCGTTTGATGGTTACATAGTAATATCAGTCATTTTCGGCATTTTTATTGAGCACTCACTTTGTACCAAATATTAGATATATAAAAGGCAACAAAAAAAGTCGAAGTCCCTGCTCTCATTATGCTTGCAGTATAGTGGGAAAGACAGACAAGTTAATTATATTACGGTGTTAGAGGAAGAATAAGGTGCTAAATGAGCATATAGGAACTGTACTTAACTCAGGGATGGGGGCTTGAGGAAGCTTTCTGGGGGAAAGGGAAGAGGAAGTTGTTCCAAGCAGAAGGAATGGTATGTTTGGAGGCAAGAAGATTAGTACAGGGAGGAACTGACTTCTCAATCTTCTGTACTAGAACTTAAACATATACTGAAGGAAATCTATGGTAAATAGTAGCTCCCCAGCTAGGCTATAAATTTCTTCAGTGTCTACATTCTCTTCCCAGGTAAGCACTGTAATCCAGAAGAAGTTTTGATAACCAGGATTGAACTCAGGAATGAAGGCCTAGGGCTAAAAGAAATGAAAATACAGTGTCTTTAGGTGAAAGTGGTATGGAAAATGAAATTTAAAGTTTGAGTAAAGCACCAATTCAGAAGGCCTGGGAAGTAAGGCACCATCCATGTAGGAGACAATGGGACTGCAATCAAAGACCAAAAAAATGAAGTTATATCTAAGCCCGTTGAGAAAGGGAGATCAGAGGCAGATCCTGCCTGTGGAGTCACTGAAACAGGGACACTGAAACGGTAGAGACACACGTGTTCTCTCGTTCTTGCTCTTGATCTTGCTGTTTTTCAGTTTGTAGCATTAAACCAGTTTGAACTTGAGGACAGGGACTATATCTTTTCAACTGTGTGTCCATAGTGCCTGGCATATAGTAAGAAATCAATAAACATTTGTTGAATGAATAAATTATTTTATTCCCTCATGTATTTTTTAAGACCCTATTCCACTTGTTGTCTTCTCTCATATCATTAGCCTTTTTCTCTCTCTTTTTTTTTTGTCGAGGAAGACTTGCCCTGAGCTAACATCTATGCCAGTCTGCCTCTATTTTTCAGTATGTGGGCCGCCAGCATGGCATGACTGCTAAGAGAGCAGTGTAGGTCCGCGCCCGGGAAACAAACCTGGGCCACCAAAGTGGAGTGCATGGAACTTAACCACTAGGCCACCGGGGCTGGCCCTCTTTTTCTTTTCATATAGAGTAATCCTCAGGCTCAACTGTACTCACATCTGACCTATGTCTATTCTAGACATTCAAAAAATTATCATTTAAAAAACTTTGAGCTTTTCATTGGAATTCTTTGAACTTAATTTTTTAGAAGAATAAACATGTTTACTATACTGACTCCTGCTCCAACTGTTGTTTTTCCATTTATTCAGTTTTCTTTTATGTCTTTTTAAACTTTTGCTCTAGTCTAAGTTTATTCTTTGCTATTTTGTATTTTTTGTTGTAGTTGTATGTAGAATTTTCTAACTGCTAACATATAAGAAATTATTATTATTATTTTTTTTTGATTTTATTTATTTATTTTTTCCCCCCAAAGCCCCAGTAGATAGTTGTATGTCATAGCTGCACATCCCTCTAGTTGCTGCATGTGGGACGCGGCCTCAGCATGGCCGGAGAAGCAGCGCGTTGGTGCGCGCCCGGGATCCGAACCCGGGTCGCCAGCAGTGGAGCGCGCGCACTTAACCACTAAGCCACGGGGCCGGCCCCAATATAAGAAATTATTGAATTTTGTACATTTATATTTAGCCACCCAACAGAACTCTGTTTATTTCTCATGTTTTTTCAGTTGGTTCTCATATATTCTTGGTAGATACTTGACCTTGTTATAAATAATACTTTTTAATATCTTTTTTGTCTTATTGAATTGGCTAGAATAATGTTAAATTTAGTGGTAATTCTGGCATCCTTGTCTTTAAAGGTATTTCCTTTAGGTTTCCCTGTTAAGTCACCCATTTCTTCTTGACTCTCTTTTCCTTTTGCTCTTTGACATCCTTCTTTTAGGTCTTCTGCTTCTCGTTCTCTCACTTGCTCCCTGATCCTTTATCTGCTGAATGTGGTCCTTCCCTACTGTTCTGTCTTTAGCTACCTTCTCTCTCACAGAATCTATACACTTATTCTGAGTGATGCCATTCGTCACTGTGGCTTCACATATTACCTGTACACTGTGGATTTCTAAGTCTTTATCTCTAATTCCTAAGTACCAGCTATGTATTTCTAGTTTGCTATTTAATGTGTAATTTGTTTTTTTTTTCCTTCTTAATCAGGCTTATCATGAGTTCCATGCATGTAGTATATATAGTGATGAACAAGACAGACATCGTCCCTGCCTTTATGGAGTTTATAGTCTAGTGGGGAAGACAGCCATTCAACAAGTAGTGAAAAGCTGTGAAAAATGCAGTGAAGAAATGAGATGCTATGAGAAGTGTAGGGTAAAAGGGGCTGTGGAGAATAATTATCTGAGTTAGTGACATTAAAGCTGAGAGCAAAGAGGGAAAGAAGCTAACTATACCGGGCAGCAGAAAAGGGTTTTGCAGAGGCTGTGAAGTTGGAAGGAATGTGACATGCTCAGGGAACTGAAAGAAAGGAAGTGTGGTTAGAGCAGAGGGGCGGAATGCAAGTGGTGAGAAATAAGGCTGGAGAAGTAGAGAGAAAACAAAATTTATTAACTGAATAAGTATTTAATGACTGTCCACTCTGTACCAAGCACTGTTCTAAGTTCTGGGGATGCAGAATGGACAAACTAAGCAAAACGTCCTGTTCTAATGGAACTTACACTCTTTTGGGGAAGACAGACAAGGTAAACAAACAACATGCAAACAAAAAACATTTGGTATGTTAGATAGTGATAAGTGCTGAGGAGGGGGAAAAAGTAAGGAAGGGGCATAGAGTAGACAGAGAAGCCTTCATTGGAGAAGAAAATTTAAGTAAAATCCAAGCAGAGGGTGACAGTAAGTGCAGGTTTTGAAGCAGCCTGCCTGGCATTTTTGAGAGCAGCAAAGAGACTAGTATAGTTTGAGTGGAGTGAGAGTGTCACTAGTAGGAGATGATGTCATGTAGAGCCTTTATCTTTTGGCATTTACTTTGAGTGACTGAGATGGGAAGCCATTGGAGGTTTAAACAGAGAGGTGATATGATCTGTAAGGCTGCCACATTTTACCATTTCATGAGCACCATTCACACACAATTCACTGTAGAGTTGTGCAGTGCTATAGTCCTGATCTGACTTATGCTTTAAAAGAATCACTCCTGGCTGTTGTGTTGGGAATGGACTGGAAGGGGAATTAAGGCAGAAGCAAAGAGATAGTTAGGAAACTTACTTTTGTTGCCATAATTCAAGTAAGAGATGGTGGTGGCTTAAATCAGGGTGGAAGCAATGAGAAGTGATCAGACTCTGGATATATTGGATGGTAGAGTTGTCAGGATTTGCTTGTTAATTGAATATGGGGAAGAGAGAAGAGGGCTTTAATTAACTGGAAGTATGGAGTTGCCGTTATTTGAGATAGGGAGACTTCATGGGCAGCAGAAATTTAGAAGCTTGATTTTGCACATGTTAAGTTTGGAATACCTATTAGACATTCAAGTGGAAATCTTGAGTGGGCCTTTGGGTATACATCTCTAAAGTTCAAGAGAGAAATGTGGGCTAGATATTTATATGTGAGAGTCATCAATATATGGATAGTATTTAAAGAAAATATTTTCTCTAAAGGACTGTGTGCACTGATCTGTAACTCCCTTTTTCACATAACAGGGCTTTATGGACCAAGCTGAAGATTTGGGACTTTTATTCTAAGGATAGTACAAGCCATGAAAGGTTTAAACTAGAGGACAGGCATAATTAGATATGGCTGCCATGGGGAAAATGAATTACAGAGGGGCAAAAGCAAATGTTGAGGGAATGTAGTTAGAGGGTTTTACAGTAGTTTGGGCGAGAGTTAATGATGACTTGGACTATGGTAGGGGCAGTGGGGATAGAATGTATTCTGATTAACTATTGCTATGTAACAAACCATTCCAAACTTAGTAGCATAAAGTATAAACGTTTTTATTCTGTGGGTCAAGAATTCAGACAGGGTACGACAGAGGTGGCTTATGTCTGCTTTACAATATCTGAGGCCTTATCTTGTGAAGAATTGAAGGGCTGAGGTGACTCAAAAGGCTGGAGGCTTCTTCACTCACATGTCTGCTGCCTGGGATAACTGGGCATGACTCAAAGGCTGGGTTCAGCTAAGACTGTCAAACAGAGTACCTATATGTGGCCTCGTCATGTGGCTTGGATTTCTCAAGGCTGGAGACTGGGTTCAGAGAGGAAGCATTTGGAGGGCGAGTGTTCCTGAGACCAAGGCAAAACCGCAAGTCATGCACCGTCACCTCTGCCATGCTCCCCTGGTTATAAGCAATCAGTGTGACCAGCCTAGATTAAAGGGGAGGGGGATTAGACCCCACCTCTTGGGAGGAGATGTCAAGGTCACATTGCAGAAAAGCATGTGGCATAAGAGATTTTGCAACTGTCTTTGGAAAATAGCATCTTCCAGAGAAGGAAATGATGCAATTCAAGATGTATTTAAGAGGTGGACCTGATAGGGGTTGGGGAATGATTGAATTAAGAGATGAAAGAGGAATCAAGGATTCATTCATTTATTCTACAAATATTTAAGTGCCTGTCGTATGCCCAGCACTCTTCTGAGATGATTTTGAGAACTTGAGTGGATGGTGATGCCATTTACTGATGTGGAAAACACATGATTTTAAGTTCAATTTTGGATATATTGAGTTAGAGGTGCCTGTGAGGTGGCATTCAAGTGGAAATTTCCAGAAGGCAGTTGAATATAATGCATCTAGAATATAGAAGGCAGAATTAGTAGAATAAATTTGGCAATTGTCAGCATAGGGTGAGAGAAGAAAAGAACTTAAAATTGTCCTGAGAAATATCCATATTTAGTGAACAGCTAGAGGAGAAAGAGTTGGCAAAGGTGACTGAAGAAAAACAGCCAGAGAAGAGAAGGAAAACCAGGGATAATGGTATCAGAGATTCTTAGGAATGAGAGTGTTTTAAGAAGGAGGGAGTGGTCCCTGTAAGAGATTCAACTGAGAGGTCAAATAGATTGGGGTCAAAGATGTCCATTGTCTTTAATAATCTAAAGTTCATTTGTAGACCATAGCGAGAACAGTTTTGAGGAGTAGTGAGTGCAGAAGCCGGATTGGAATTGGTTCAGAAGTTAGGAGAAAGAGAATATGTTGATACATCTAGGAGCTTGGCTATAAAGGGAATTAAAAAAAAAATCATAATGAGAAGTAGCCAGCCTAGAGAGAGACATGACTAAATAATAATATAGATTAATTCTTTAATCAATCATTTATTAGTAATTATATATTATTAGTAGTTATTATATAGTTAGACAACATGTTGTAGGGGGAAAAGCACTCTCCCTTGGGAGACTATAAGATTTGAGTTGTAGTGTCCTTCTCTAACCCTCCCAGTAGTTCTTGAGATGGTAGAGCCTTAGGTAGGAGAAAAGACATTGCCATTGAAATAGAAATAAAAGATTAGGTCAATGTCGGTGAATTTATGGCTCTGTATTTGGGAAGTTGAAGTTGTTCATTAGTTCTATGCTTAAGGAGGGTGAAGTGAAGTCTATCTTTGACCCTTCTCAATTCTTGGGTTAGGTCTGCTATGTAATATCCACCATGCTTTATTTTGCTTGGCCTTTTGGCTTATCCCAAAGCCAGTTGACCCTATTCATCTCACCCCTCTTCCTACACTGAAATATTAATGCTGTTTGTGAATAATTTTCTGATAAAGAAAACATGTGAAAGATGGAATATGGGAGGTACTTTAGTTCATATGGATAATTTGAAAAATACCTTTAAGGTATACTTTAAGATATAATTGCATATATTGATGGAAGATGACATGATATAGTAAAAAAATACCCTGAGCTATGGATGGAGAATCAAGATTTAATTCTGATTTTGCAAATTAGTTTTGTAACCTAAGGCAAATTACTTCATGATGTGTAAAATAAAGGAGCTTGTGTTAGATCCCTTTAATTGGCCCTTCTTGCTGTAAAATTCTACAGTTCCGTAACAACTCTTCCTAGGAAAAGTTTTGTTGACTAAAGAATAACCACTGTATCGTGTATAGGGTTCCAAAGTAGATGCTGAACTAATCTTACATGTTTTATTTGTTTGTTGCTTGTGCTCTTCTTTTACTCATCAGTCACCTAAAAAATCAGGGTATTTTTGTGGGTTTCATTTCAGGTGCTCTAATGCATGAGTTATCAAATGATGGTGCTCGTAGACAGTTTGAATTTTATCTGGAAGAAATGATCCTGCCTCTCATGGTAGCTAGTGCTCAGAGTGGCGAACGAGAATGCCACATAGTGGTGCTTACAGATGATGATGTGGTTGATTGGGATGAAGAGTATCCACCACAGATGGGAGAAGAGTATTCACAAAGTAAGTATTGTGGCATGTTTTCTCTCTCTTGAATCATCACACATTTTCTTTTTATCTCTTATAATGTTAATCTAAGGACAGTTTTTATAAAGAAAGTACATTGAACTCTTAACTACACCAGAAGTCAGCAAACTATGGCCTGTGGGCCAAATCTAGCCTATTGCCTGTTTTTATAAATAAAGTTTTATGTATTGTCTATGGCTGCTTTTGTGCTACAATGGCAGAATTGAGTAGTTGCAATGGAGAACGCATGGCTCGCAAGCCCAAAAGTATTTACTCTCTGGCCCTTTACAGAAAGTGTGCTCACCCTTGTCATGCACAAAAATAGTTTGCTCTTTGTTGAGTATTTGGATATTGATGGATTTTTTTTTTTTTTTTGCATTTAGAGGCATTCTAGAAAGGTAGATCCTAGAATAGTAGATTATAAAAAATAAGCTGGTTTTTTTTAGATGAATTTTTATTTGTATATAAAATGAGAAGCTTCAACTCATTGCTTTCGAGGGTGACTTGAAGTTCTAAGATGTTCTTTTTTTAATATCATATGTGTTCCTGAAGGATACAGTGACCCTTCAGAAAGCTTTGTGGAACTGTAGTTAGGTATTTCTGACCAAAACAACATATCTTGAGCAGCAGTGACCAACTTTTTTCTTAGTGTACTTCCAAACTTCTTCTGATTAGAGCCTTTTGATTTTTCTTTTGTTATAAAATTTATCTTATATTGTTTTTCTTGATGAGTCCAAAGTAATATTTTTGATTTTATAGATTGAGAAGAAGATAGAGTTAAAAGAATGATTTGAGGAGCTAGGTAAAATAGCCCAGCATCTTGTTCTGTATGTACTCCAGTCTGACTCGGTAAGGATTAAGGTTTACGTAAAAAGTACAGAAATATAGAAAGTACCAAAACCCTTTAATCTCTGATTTTTCCATTTTACTTACACTTTTCTAAAAACAAAACAGAACAGACTCCAAGTGCTATTCTTTTTGACTTCTGAAGATTTTCAGAAGATTATTTTTACATAAGTTCTGGTAGCACTTTTTAGAATTTACAGTGAGATGTTTTCTTTGCATGATGTACTTAAATGAGTGTTGTGATTCTTTTGTGGACAGTTGTAGTAATAGGCATTTCTATTGCTATTTCCTCATTCCTAGGCTCTTTGTTGGCAATCATTTTCTATAATAATACGTGGAATAAAAAGTTAAACAAAACAGGAAAAATGAAAGGTTACCAAATCAAAAGAAATATACTAAATTATTTTCTGCTAAGAAAGAGGAATGAGTAAACTTATAATATGTATTTTAGTTTTCAAAAGGTTTGACTCCAAGAGAGTAGAGCCAACCATAGAACACAGAAACAACATTATAGTGATAGGGAATTACAGTAGATCTGGCTTTTCCTTTTTAATTATTGAGCTTTCCATTTTAATGTTTTTCAGTTTGTTTTCTTTTTTCTTAACTTAAGCTTTGAAGATTAAAAGGACTGAAAACATTTTTACTTAATTTAGTCTTAAATATGTTTTATTTTGTGCCAAGATGTTTCAACCTAAAGAAGATTCATTTGAGGAGAAAGAGAGAGCCTCTTCAGCCTGATTTTCCTAAATGTAACATTATCACACCATCTATTCTGAGATGTCAAAAAATCTTTATCTTAAAATATCAGCAATCTTAAGGATGTAGTAATAATCACAAACTTATCCCATGAGTAGCATCTGTATACGTATTTTCCATTTATTGGCTCTTAAACCAGCATGTTTGGTTTGTGAGTGTATTTTTCTTTTTTTGAAAAAACCTTTGCAGTTCACCTTTTAAGGGAGATAACTCCACCTGAAAGAGAGAAGGCGAGGAAGGTCCATCAGTCTAACTCCCTGAAGTTCTCAGCACATTTGGAAGACTCAACATGTTGTCAGTGGAATGTCTGTCCTTTGCAAAGCCAGTTTGCTCTAAACAGACTAACCTAGGCAGAACATGCTCGAATCTGCCATTTTTAACATCAGTATTAAATGGGGCTGTTCGCCTGAATGAAAAACAGTTTGTGGGGAGGGTCTTTGCCTTTTTGGGGAATTATTAATAGTTGCTCAATCCATGAAATGTAAGATGTATCCATTTTGTACTCTCTGTCAAGGCAGTGTTTTTCCCTTGTAGATGAGGCCTTGTAGGCATTGTAGCAAAGTCCTTTACTTTGCCTGCTTGATAATGATGTAATATTGATATCTTCTTTTGGTTCTCTTATTTGAAGAAATTGGGCAGGTCCTATTTCAATAAGTTTGTGTATGATATATCTTTCAGAAGGAGATTCTTCCTATGGATTGGGTTACCAAATTGGTTATTAAAGCTTTTCTTGTTTCAGCTTAAGTAGACATTTGCTTATACATTAACTGTACTGAATTGTCCTGTCCTGTTGGCTAGTCATCCTTTGGCATCACTGCATCCATTATTTGGGCTTTTAGGGTTGTCAGGCCCCTTTGATGATCAAGATAAATTTTTCATCTCCAAGTATTTTGATTTTAATAAAATATTTTTGTCTTTTTGTTTCCAGTTATTTATAGCACAAAATTATACAGATTTTTCAAGTACATTGAAAACAGAGATGTGGCCAAATCAGTTTTGAAGGAGCGGGGTCTTAAGAAGATTCGATTGGGAATAGAAGGTAAGACATTTTCATTATTTTCTATTAGTTTTCTTTTGAAAAAACAAGGCTAAAAATTTGGATCCCATTTAGAATATAGTTTGAATACTATATTCTAAAGATGTAATATGATTACACTTGTATTAGAGTGGTGATTCTCTGTAGAGGACAGATTGGAATATGATGAGATGGGAATTTTAGATTTTCTGATAGTCCAAGAGGAATCAAGGACAAGACAATAGAGATGGAGACCTTTCTGATCAAGTGCTGCTTTTCAGATGGTAATTGACTGAAAGCGTGAAATGAAGAGACATTCTATAGAAGGTCTTTAGAAGGTCTTTAGCCCTGCTTGCCCCATGACTCCCTTACCTCAACCACATACACACATACCCCACGCATGGCTAAATATACTAGCTAGCAATGATGCCTACGTACATCCCCTTATGCAATAATCATGAATTGAGTCCCTACTATGTGAGGCCTTTCTGTTTTTTTCTGATTCTAACTATGATCTAACTATGGCCAAAATCCAGCCTATTGCTTATTTTTTATAAATAAAGTTTTATTGGAACACTGACATGCTCATTCATATATGTATTGTCTGTGGCTTATTTCACTTTACAATGGCATAGTTGAGTAGTTGTGACAGAAACATATGGCCGACAAGTCTGAAATATTTACTCTCGGGCCTTTTACAGAAAATGTTTGCCAGTCTGTGGTCTAAACTAGCAATTCTTGCTGGTAGGAAGGAGGGAAGGGACTTGTAATGGTGTCTAAGGAGATTATGTCTTTGTAGAAATTGCCTTACTGGTAAATGACTGAAAATTTTCCAAAACTAGGATTGTCCTTACTGGTTGTTACTTTTCAATGATTATGATCCAAGACGAGGAAGGTATAATTAATCAAGAAATGCTGCTTTGGAATTGCCAGTCTGAATGAACTGCTTGGTTGTTGGGAGTAGTAACATTAAAATGATATGGGGGCTTAAGATATTGGCTTTGCTGACCTGGGTGTAGAAGTACCTAGAACCAGTGAAGCGGGAGAGCTCTATAGCTCTTCGTCATTTAGCAAGAAGTGGACAGAAAAAACCCAGAGCAATATGAAGCTGAGATTTAGGTTTAAGAAAAGTAGAATGCTAATGTGGCAGTAAATTGCAGGCCTTGAGGCCAGATAGTAAGATTAAGGATACACAGCTAGAGCCCAAGATGCACTAGATTACGCACCATTTTATCTGGGAGCCATCCCCTCCATGCTCTTAAAGAATGTTTTTCTGGTGGTTGGTGTATTGAGTAGCTGAGAGGATGGTGGAAGGTTTTGTGAATTACATGAGTAGGATTTCAGTTTCTGGCTGTTGAACTGATGACTGAGGGGGTGGAATATTGGTTTCCCTTCTTGGTTTTGTTTGTTCAGGAGTTTCAGCAGAAAAGCATTCTTCAGGCGAAATTGAGTGAGAAGTGTGGGGGGCTGTGTGTGTGCACACATGTGCGTGTGTATCCTCAGTTTTTAAAGCCTTTCTCTCCTCCAGGTTATCCTACCTACAAAGAAAAAGTAAAGAAAAGGCCTGGGGGCCGCCCAGAAGTGATTTACAACTATGTCCAAAGACCCTTCATTCGAATGTCCTGGGAGAAGGAAGAAGGAAAGAGTCGGCATGTGGACTTTCAGTGTGTAAAGAGTAAATCTATCACCAACCTTGCAGCAGCTGCCGCAGACATTCCCCAGGACCAGCTGGTAGTCATGCACCCAACTCCGCAAGTAGATGAGCTGGATAGTCTCCCTATCCATCCTCCTGGCAACAATGACCTCGATCCTGATGCACAGAATCCAATGCTGTGATGCTGATGTTCCTTGAAACCATAGCATGCTACTCTTCACAGTGACGTTGCACTCTCCTCATTCTGCACTGCAAAGCCACTCTTTTCATTGTGAGATGCACATAACAATGTTTAGGATATTGCAGTGTAGGCTTTTTTTAAAGACCAAAGGTAGCTGAATGGTTTTTTAAATGAGTATAATTCTAGCATCCATATAAATGTATTTGTTTACCAGTAGGTTTGTGAAATTGGTTCTTTGTATGGGGGACAGTCCTTTTTCACACATCTAGATCTTTTAAGAAGTCGTGGAAATTGGCAGCTGGGGTACTTTCAGTCTGGATTGATATTCGTCATGCTCCAGATAAAATGCAGAATATTATATAGTTGCACTTTATAAATGGTGGTTAAATGGAACTGTTCAAGCCATTTTTATAGTTGTGTGATGCACAATGTAACTTAAATAAGTGCTTCTTTCAAAGTATTCCTTCAGTAAAACGTGTATAGTTTGCTGCCCATGATGAGCAAAAAATGAGTATTTATCATTGGGTTTATTTGAATGATTAGAATGAGATTCAAAGCCTGTATCTTATCACTTATCTCCAGTGCCGTTTTCACCCTTTTAGAGTGAGTCACATGCAGGGAGTGTGAACATCAGAGGTGGCTTATTATCCAGTCTGCCTTACCCGTTATCTGTTCACAGATATTTATTTACTAATGATTTTTTTTCCTTAAGAGGTATGGGATAGGAAAATTAAGTGTTTGCTCTTCATTTACTAAATGATTGTAAACTCGAGTTTTTCATCAAAATAAAATTCCATTGTTTTAACGTTTCTGATCAACTTTATAACCACCTTGACCAGATTTTTAGTTTCATAATTAGCAGATTTCCTGTCTTCTTGTTGTCAGTATAACTAGAAACCAAATAGTAGCTCAAGGAACTCCAATTTGATATATGTGTGATGAGGTACTAGGTTCCCTACTAATTATAAAATATACTATAAATCCAAAACGATGATAGAGCTGAAAAGAGAACTTTTTCTAGTCCAACCTGCTATGAAGGGTGAAATTCCTTTACTTGGTCATATAGTAACCTTAAGTTTCAGAGCCAATTTCTGGCAGTAGTTCAGTGCTTTTTTCATTATAATATGTTGCTCTGCTTAGCATATTATTCATGCAAATGCTGTTTTTTTAATATTCTGTGGCCCAATTCAAAAAGGAATCAGAAGTATTTAGGTGCTTTGGGTCTGGGGTCACTTAATGTTTGAAGCCATACGACTGTGAGTAGTGGTAGAGAGGAGTTGTAGAAGAGAAGCCAATTTTTTACATCTAATCTTGAATTTGTGATTAATTTCAGAGGATTTGAAATTTGTGTTTAAGCAGTAACAGCTTTGTTTTCACATAAATTAAAATTGCAACAGTTTAGAGATTCACTGTCTTAACAATACAGCTAAGCTGGTAACAAGGGGAAATTATGTAAGTCCCAGAATTGTTACGAAGGCCAGAAAGGCACTGTAAATGTCATTGGCATGGATCGTCCTTAAACATCCACTATAGAAAATCGATGCTCCAGCCCTGTGGCATGTAGGATTTTTTTCCTAATTATTTGAAATGTGAACAGTATTTATAGAACAAGGGAAACATTTATTAAAAATATTTTAACTGTCTAATACATTATACTTTAACCCATATTTATAGTAAAGGATTCTTACAAGGAAGAATAAACGGCTTTATGATACAATTAGTATAAGAAATATCCACATGGGGGACTTCTTTGTAGTGTAAAAACACCATACATCTGAAATGACCATTTGCATATAAAAGCTACCAATGATGCTTCTGTGCACAATGATTAAAAAATTCAACACAAACAGAATCCAAAATATACAATTAATGCAAGCTATCCACAGCTAGCCCAATAATCAATGATGAGGAAACACTGGAGCAGGCTTAGTTCCACTTTGTCTGAAGTTACACATAGTAAGATTGACTTGTATCAATGGCTCTGAGATGGCTTTTATGAAGACAGTACATAAAAGCTGTTCTCTCCTTATCCAGTAAGCTTCACAGACTGTAAAACTCCACCAGTAATGCACTTTGATACTGTAGCTGTTGCCAAAGCAACATGTAGTGTTTACAGCGGCCATGGCAAGTCGCTAAAGTCAACAGGGCCACCCAGCCCGGCATCTGCTTCCAAGAGGCTCATTATGACAGCCATTGCTGCTTCATCATTACTGGGACTACTTGAGCCTTGATCGTTGTCTATCATGTCTATGCCTATGTGAGGGTTCTCACCTGTTGGAAGAGATAAAGACTGGTCAGTGATAATACCAAAGCTTGTTTAACTGTAGTAAGCAATTCCTAAGCACACTTTTTTTTTTTTTTTTGGTGAGGAAGATTGTCCCTGAGCTAAGATCTGTGCCAGTCTTCCTCTATTTTGTATGTGGGACGCCGCCACAGCATGGCTTGACAAGTGGTATGTAGATCTGTGTCCAGGATCCAAACCTGCAAATCGCAGACCACTGAAGCAGAGCGCGCAAACTTAACCACTATGCCACCGGGCCAGCCCCTAAGCACACTTTTAATAAAAAAGTTATACTTAACAGTAGAGTGAGAAGGGCAAGAGAGGCTGCTTTTGGGGCTGCATTGCATTATATTTTTTTTTAACTTTGGTGTTTTCAGAGGGAAGAACCAACTTTTTAGAAATAGAGTGCTTAAAATTCAATAAAGATTAAAAGCATTTGAATTGACCTCATTTTAATGTTCTGATATAACCAGTTACAAGGAGGGAGTTAGAGAAGGAAAGACAAACAGGAAGGTAGAACTAGGAAAAAAAAGAGATCTAGAAAGACAAGCAGAGCAAAAGATGAGTGGGATAGGAGAAGCAAAGTCTTCATCGCTTAATGACTTTTAATACCTTCTGAAATGCTTATTGATCACCCTTCTAGGCTTTATCTCTGAACCTTCATCACCTCTCCCTCTGAAGAGATTATGTCCCACGTGGTGGGAGAAAACCTGTGTCTAGGCTGCTGTAGTCTCCTCTTTTTTTAATAATTTTATTTATCTTTTTCCCC
Source organism: Ceratotherium simum simum (assembly GCF_057802395.1). NCBI lineage: Eukaryota > Metazoa > Chordata > Mammalia > Perissodactyla > Rhinocerotidae > Ceratotherium > Ceratotherium simum. Next base: position 16,648,840 of record NC_141906.1, read on the forward strand.
GCAAAGCCCCAGTAGATAGTTGTATGTCATAGCTGCACATCCTTCTAGTTGATGTATGTGGGACGCAGCCTCAGCATGGCCGGAGAGGCGGTGCGTCGGTGCGCGCTCGGGATCTGAACCCAGGCTGCCAGCAGCAGAGTGCACGCACTTAACCGCTAAACCGCAGGGCCGGCCCCTGTAGTCTCCTCTTGAGTTCCAGGGACAAACTCTGACTCCCCGGCCCCCCCGAGCTCAACCATTAAACTCAACACTGAAGTAAACACATTTTAAACCTTTACTTTGTTCTTATCAAATTTATCTAAAACTAGCTTATTTTGTACATTCAGTTCTTAAAACTGACTTTATGCCAGATGTTTTGCAAGCTCATTGCAATGGAAATAAATAATATGCCACTTACCAAGAATAGAAGAACTATCAGAATATGGATAACCTGGGTTCTCCTGAGCCTGCCCTGGTAATAGGCCGCTGGAAGGAATGTCTGGAGTCCCTCCATTTAAAATCTACAAAGAAAAGTGACGTTTTCACATCACCAACAGTTTCAATCAGCATAGGCAATGTCACCAAGAAAATGAAGCATGTTTAAAAGAGGAAGGTGGGGGAAAAAAGCTTCAAATGGCTTCAGTTTCCTACTGCATGATTATAAACAAGAAACTGTTAGGAATGGTCACAGTAAGAAAAAACCTCTCCCCAAAACTACTCTTTTCTCTGCATTTGCTTCTGCCCACACAGGCAATTTAAAGGCTGAATAAAATCCCTAGAGCGTTCAATTGCCTTGGGTCATGCTGCTCACATGTTTCTTTAAGGCCAAGGACCAAACTTCAGTGAGCCCAGCTGGACAGTTCCCCTGTAAGGGAGTAAACCTTCTTAGAGCAACAGATATTGCTGATGAATAAGGATTGTTAACTGTGAAGAGACACAGCTCTGAGGAGCCACAAATGAACAACAAAACACTAGAAGTAAATCTTTTATCACCAGTTACACTGCCGACTTCAGTAACCAGTGGTTTAAGTTCTTAAGGTAGGCCACTGAGAAGTATTATTACCACTCCCCAATAGTAGAACTTTAATCCTGTCTCCCCGCAGCTTCCTTCCCCTGGGTGAGTCTCATTGTAGAAAAGCATCTTTGAGAAGTATTTGAATGCAGGTGAGGAAACAGTTTGGCAGCTGCTTGGATTTCAGGAGAGGCAGTGATCTCAGGCCTTGCCAGTAGGTGGTGTTACAGCTTTCTTTATCTCCACAGTTCAACTTTTTGGTCTAGGGGGCCCTTTAGACTCTTTAAAAATTGAGTACTCCAAAGAACTTTTGTTTATTAAGGCTCTATTTAGTATATTTGAAGTTGAAACTAATAAATTTTTAAAATATAATAAACTTATTACATGTTAACATGAATAGCATTTTAATGAAAAATAACCATTTTCCAAAACAACAACAAAACATTAGTGAGACGTGTCACTGTTTTACATTTTTTGCAAATCGAACGTCTGGTTTAATAGAATTTAACCAGATTCTCATACTTCCTTCTCCATTCGTTCTGTTTAGATATGTTGTTTGATTGAAGTATATGAAGGAAATCTGGCCTCCCATAGTAGCTATGTAGTTGGAAAAGGGAGATGTATTTTAATAGTCTTTTCAAATAATCATGGTATTCTTCTTTGATATTACATCAGAACTCAACAAGTGGAAGTTTCTTAAAGATCAGTTGAAATGTGGAATCTGAAATCATATCAATGAAATTTTTGTAGTCTATTATGTTAAAATCCATTGGTATATCTTGGCACTTAGGATGGATCTTATACCTTTGCATGACTTTGAAATAGCTTAAATTGGTCATTTGGTTCACTGAGTTATGCAGATCTTCCAAATGTTGACACATTTCATTGTACAACATCAAAACATCATCATTGTTAATATTACCTATATCATCAGAAATATCTTTTAAGTTTTGGGAAGCTGTAGAGCTCAAAGTAGCAGATACAGGTTTTCCAAAAATTCTAATTTTTGCTTAAAAGCTAAAATTTAATTGTAGGCAACAAATATTGTCAGTTGTTTTCCTTGAAGTAGCAGGTTCACCTCATTCATTTTCAGGAAAATGTATGCTACATACCCAAGTCTGAATAACCATAGTTTGAAACAGTAAAAATGCTATTCTATGAAAAAAGTGGTTAGTTCAGCTCGTAACTTAAAAAGTGCTTTTCCTTGAATCAACCATCATACTTCAGTATGCAGCACAAGTGCTTTATGCATACACTAGTATTAAAAAGATTCACTCAAGGACTTTATAAAAGTAATTATTTTTACTGTTTCATTAAGGACATTCTTAAACTGGCTTTAGCATTTTTTATTTATTTTTTTATTGTGAGTATATGGCAGTGAAGAATACAGTGACTACTACGACAGTTTGGTGCACTGCCCTGATTTTTGCAAAAGCACCAGGACTTTACCCAACATCGCTTTTGCAAGATCAGTCCATGTATCAACACAGTGAGAAAAATAACGTTTTAGCATTATTATGAAAATAGTTTTGACCTTGCAGACCCCTGAGAGGATCTTGGGGCACCCCCCAAAAGACTACAGATGACTTTTAGGGAACTGCTGCTTTATCCAAACCTGCCTTGGTGCCTCTGGATGTCCAGACGCTCCTGGAACCTATGAGGCTCACTTAGCCTCCCCTTTTTAGCTTGACCCTGACTGCAAGAACTGGCAAGCTAAATGGCTCATTTTTGGACCTGCCAAATTTGAAAGTGACTGGAAAGGGCTGGAAGCATGGGGCCACCTTTACTCCTGTGGCTTTGGTACACTATTTAATGCTCTTGTCATTATTAACTCCATCTTGTTTAGGTTGCTCTTCTTATAAGTTCTGCTGCTGAGGCCTCGTAAGAGAACACATTCAGAATTTCTTCCCCCAGACCCATTTTTATAAGCCCAAAGAAAAGGAAAAATTTTGCATAAATGCCTCGAAAATACTTGGGACTTTGTGATGCCGAGTACACTTTTAGATCTCTGGCAGTTGTTGGCATGAAAAGAATCAGAAGTCCAGAGACCTGAATTTAGTTTGGGGCCATACTTATTAACAAATGCTGAGCTAATCATTTAACATTTGGGAGCCTGGATTTTGTCACCTGTATATAAAGTTGTGAGGATAAGATGAGACAACGTATATGAAAGTTCCCTGAGTAACAGGTAAGTACGATACTGGAGCGATAACCTTTCAAAACAGAGTCCCATCATGTGCTGTATAACGACGTTTCGATCAGTGACCACATATACAATGGTAGTCCTATAAGATTAGTACCTCATAGCCTAGGTGTGTAGTAGGCTATACCATCTAGGTTTGGGCAAGTACACTCTATGATGTTTGCACAATGATGAAATCACCTAATGACACATTTCTTAGAACACATCCCTGTTGTTAAGCGACAGGTGACTGTAGTGGGATTTTTGGTAATACCAGGAAGTCATGTGCCTAAAAGTTGAATTGAGAACAGAGAAGGGGAAGCCACCCTAAGGAGATGGTGGATCCAATATGGAGGAAAGACCTAGGGGTGTAACAGGAGAACAGAGCTAAGAGCACAGCATGCAAGCCGCCGGAGTGGCAGGGGGATGTACCTAGTCCAGACTTCATCTATCAATGCTATTTTCTTTGTCATTACCAAAGGCCAGACACTTTCACATATATTATCTCATAATAGAACTTCATGTGCAAAGATGCTGGCTGTCCCAACCTATATTAGTCCCATTATAAAGAAAACTAGAGCGTAAACATTGTACAGGGTCACAGAGTTAGCACATGGCAAAGCCAGGCTTCAAACCCTGATCTCTCCTACTTTGACGATGCTCTTACCCACTAATTTATTGATTTTGAAACTTTTTGCGGGGAGCAAAACCTTTTTTCAAATAGAACCTTTTACAGACAATTCATATATAAAACAGAAAGAAAGCTGCCTGGTAGAAGCAGGAGTGCTGACCTTACCCTCTCTCCTCACCAACTGCCCCTGCCCTATCCCACCTGGCAGCACTACAGCTCCTGGTAACCTGAGCCTCTGAGGAGCCCAGTTTTGAAAACCCATGTCCTGCTTTTGAGAGTTTGTGCCCTAGGAGTCCCATTTATGTAAATTACTAATATTCTTTCTCTCTGTATGTTTTGGGAGATATGGGAAGGAAGACTCTATGTCCAAAGATGCTGGCCCCTGGGTCATCCTAACCTATTAACATCAGGCACTATAAATGGATTTATGATTTACAATTAACATGGGCCTACGCTTGTAAATTCTTTGTCAAAGAAGAAAACAGATGAGTGGTTTCTAACCCCATTTATAGTGAGTCTTCTAACCAGCTCTTTGTTAGGGCTGACAACTGATAAACTACTTGTACCCAATGCTGTCACATCACAGTAAACCCAGGCGGCAGATTCCCAAGTGTTCTGCAGCTGCAAAAGCATGGCTTGCCTTCCAAAGCACTGCTGGTGGTATTACTGTTTCTAGTGCCTACACTAGACACTAATGATATTTTCTCCTTTGAAAACTGGCAGAGAACTAGATAGTTTCTCTGTGAGGTAGTCACTAATTCTTCCCTCATGAGAGCTCTTGATTTGCTCCCTCAATGCAATAGACTGATAGCTCCCCATTCCTTAGAACAATCTCTTTCTGCCTTCCCCCACTTGGAATTAATCCTCTAAGGATGTCAGCAAGCCTCCCTAGCTCTACTTGTGTGCTCTGTACCTAGCCTCACACAGATGCATTTACTTCAAGGAGGAAAAAGGGTCCAACTTGTTTCAGCAACCACAATTGTAATTATATATTACTGCCTCCAACATTTTAGAACTTGGGCAAGAAGCTCTCTAGATTAAGAGGGGCCTTAGTCTGAGAGTCATCAGTCTTACCTTCTTGCCTCCTGGGGAAGAGGCATCAGGGGGAGGTGTACTTGTGATGTTCAATGGGCTGGAGCCACAGCTGGAAGGTGATGACCCTCTTATCCTGTCAGAGAAAAGAGGAGTTAGTTACATTGCCTTTCGTTTTTTTCAGTAGAGTGCATGTGTTTTGTTGAGGGGTGAGGGTGAGAAGAAGGATGATGATCTACAACAGGGACTGGCAAGCTCTTTCTGTAAAGGGTTATAGTAACTATTTTAGGCTCTGTAGGCCATATGGTCTCTGTCACAACTACTCAACTTTGCCCTTGTAGCTTGAAAGCGGCCATAGACAATATGTAAATGAATTGGTATAGCAGTGCTCCAGTAAAACTTTACTAATAAACAGGCGATAAGCTGGATTTATCCCACAGGCACCCGATCTAGAATGCAGACCCCTGGAGTCAAGCATCTCACTCACAAAGCCCTTGGATTAGGGTTTGATTTCAGGTTGGTGAATTTCAAGTAAGTGGCCAGTTTTATTTCTTCACAGAATCCAGATCTCGGAGGGAACTTTAAAAGTCCAACCTCCATCTTTGATACCATGAACTAGAATCCACAACAAATGATTTATCTTCCTCCCTACAAACACTGTTTAGCTCGTGACTACTCTTAGGAGATGGAGGGTGCTGCGGTAGCTCAGCCGCACCTAGAAAGCAGCCTTGCAGTAGCAGTAGTCGTCATCTTCTAAGGCAACAGGTGATGAAAAATGGGTTCAGGCCCTTCTCGGCTAGCGAATTTCTCAGCATAATTTACAGAGGGAAAGACTCAGAACTGTAAATCCACATAAACTTTGTTAGGCTGAAGGACCTCAGGAAAGGAAGCCATGGGCTGGCACTGAAGCTAGAGTCTAGGGAGAGTGTGGTGGCAGCTGTGTGACCACCAGGCTCTAGGCTCCTGTGTGGATGACTGCAGTTTGTGGGTCACCCAGGGACCCCTCCTCCACTGCCGAGCAGTCTTTTGGCTCTTGGCCTGCACTGCCTAGTTCCGTAGATTTGTAAGTGAACAAGCTTTCTCTCTCCCCTGGATCATGAGCTCCTCCAAGGCAGGATACAGCTATATACCATGCACTCTTAGCACATCCAGATGGCTACTAACTGCTTACTGAAAAACTGCTGAGTTTTTAAGTCCCACCTTTCCCTACCTATGTCTATGAAACCACTATGTTCCTAGGTTCCCCATCTTGGAATTGCCTTTTCATCATCACTTATTTCATCTTCAATATCTAGTCCTTAAATTATTGATTTCTCTTTTGGACAGTATCATCACTGTAGGATGGGCCTCATTCCTGGGTTATTAAGCATGCTCACCTTCATCTCTTCCTATTCCAGTTCAACTTCCACAATACTTATTAACATGCCACTTTGGACACCTGTTCAGCATCCTACAATGAATGGGGTCTTATAATTTTCTTCCAGCCTAAACTGCTCAGCATCATTTCTTAGGATTCTTAGCAATCTCCCATCACTCTGTGGCTCCTTCCTACAAAGAAGCTGTCCTGTTAGGTGGCTTGATTCTTGACCCTAAATATGCCACTCACATGCCCACTCCAGCGTGTGCCTGTCTTTTCTAGAAGGAGCACCCACCTTCATCACAACCCCCAGCCAAAACCAAGTTCAAATCCTTCCTCCCTTGCTTGCTTCAGTCTATGCACTCTCCCTTTTTTCTATTATCCTAAAGAAAATAGACTTCTCAAAGACTGTAAGATCCTTGAGGTCAAGGACTTTATACTGTTCTTGGATGGTCTCAAGCAAAGCACAGAGTATGTAGTGGCTGATAAGAATCTGATTATAATTACACACTACCCCCATAACTCCTTCCAGAAGTAGACTCTTGCAGACACATCCATCATTCTTGTAGGGTTGGAACAGAACTGTGCTCCCACTGGGATAAGAGTCCCTCTGTGGCCAACTAGAACACTAGGCCAGCCTCCAATTCTCCTGAGAGAATCAATCCAGGGGCAGCAGGGAACAGTAGTAATTTTTTCCTTTTCCTATGATTATGTTCCATCAAGTTCTCATTCCTAAAGACCTGGTTAGCATTCTTTCCATTCCCCAAATTCAAATGGACTTTTAATAACTGCTTTCCTCTCAATGACTGCTCTTAAAGACTTAGATTTAATTAACAATTTTTGAACACTCCCTATAAGTCAGTTTCTGTTCTAGGAACTTTCCTGAGTTCTCCCACAATCCTAAAGCAATCCCTGGGAAGCAGATATTGCCTCCCTTTTATGGCTTAAGTCAACAGAGACCAAGAAGTTAAGTGAATCTCCTAAGCACAGCCAAGTAGAGGCGCAGGACTCAAACCCAGGTAAACTGCTTCCACTTCTCTTTCATATGGAAAACAAGTTCTGCCCGAGAGAGCTTCTATTACTAGCTGATATGCCTGGTCTCTAATACTAACCCTAGGCAGCTTTTAGACTGGAAGAAGCTAATGTTTTGCTAAGGCCCAGATCAGTCTGGCAGTTCACAGCTCCCCTCCTGCAGTTCTGTAATGCTAGTTTGCATCCATCCTCACTGGGAAGTTCCTTGAGTCAGACACAAAGTAATAAGAAAGTCGAGCCTCCCAAAGAGTTCCCTTTAGCTCTGGCCTGTTTGGGTTTAGCTTCTTTATTTAAGGCAGGATTTCTCAATCTTGGCACTATTGACGTTTTGGACTGGAAAATCTTTTGTTGGGGGCAGGGAGGCTGTCCTGTGTACTGGAGGATGTTTAGCAAGCAGCAGCCCTGGTCTCTGTCCACTCTATGTTGTAGCAGCAACCTCCCACCCAGCTGTGACAACCAAAAGTCTCCAGACATTACAAAACATCCCGAGTTGAGAACTACTAGTTTAAAGGAGCAACTGAAAGGTGGTACTTGCCTGTGGATTTCCATGATTTCCTCAGCAATCATTCGACCTATTTTTCCTGCCCCAGCCCTGGTTCCCCCTGGAATCCCTGGAACAGTGGGGTGAGTCCTCTTTGGGCCACCTACAACAAAGGAATTTGAGATTGGGAAAGGGGAAAGCTGAGGAAGAAATGCTATTATGTGTTAAAACCAGTTCATCTCATGATCCACTTGAAGTTCAACCTTAGGGTGGTGCCTTGAGGGACATCAGAGCCATAGTTTGTCAGGAAAAGGCATTCCAGCAGGAAAAGGCTCAAGTTTCCTTCCAGGATCAGATGCTAAATCTCTGATATGAAGCTCTAATTCCCCTCATGCACTCAACATACATTCACTGAATACCACTGTGCTGTGAGCCACGGTCACAGAGATAAGCCAGCATCCCTGCCCTCAAGGAGCTCACAGTCTAACGAGGAGACAGACAAGATGAACAATGGCTGGAGTAAAGTGTGATAAGTTTGACAGGTAAACAGAAGGCTCCCAACTCATCCTGGCCAGGTGCAGCTTCCTGGAAGAGTTTAACTCTGAGCTGAGTCTTGAGAGAGGAATATAGATTAGACTTGGCAGAGAGGTAAGGAGGGGAATGCATTCCAGGCACAACAACTAGTATATGCGAGAGGACTGAAGCAAAACAAAACTTGGGAGACTACTCCAAAAAAGCCATCGTGAACGATGATGCAGGAGTGGTAGGTGAAACTGGAGGCAGGTACCACTCAGATCATGAAGGGCCTGGGATGCCACACTAACAGATTTGGACAATATTCACAAGGGGATGAGGAGTACCAAAGGATTTTACACAGACAAGGCACTGACTTAGATTTGGGTTAAAAAAGTCCACTGCATGGAGAATGAACTATAGTGGAGGATGGGGGCAGGGAGGGGGGAGAGGAAGACTAGGGTTAGGAAGTGATCTGCAGTAATCCAGGCTATAGATGAGGAGGGTGAAGTAGCAACAGTGGTGATGGAGAGGGTTAAGAGACAGAAGTGACAGGATTTCGTGTTTAGATAGAATGGGAGAGATTTGGGAGTCAAGGCTTTTGGCTAAGCAACCAGATGAGGGAGTGCAGAGAATCAGTTTGGATATGCTGAATTTCAGGTGCCTTTGGGACTCCAGGTGGCTCTGTCCAGGAGGCAGTTGGAGAGAAAGATCTGGAGCTCAGGAGACAGACCGATGGAGGAGTCATCGATGGAGAGAGGTGGGGACTGAAGCCATGCAAGCACAGGCAGTCCCGAGGAAGGATGAGCTGAGTGCAGAGAGCAGGGGCCACGGTTGAGCCCTGGGAGGGAGCCCCGCTGGGTATGGCACACACCCCACTGCTGACAGACACCCTCCTCCCACCACAGGAGCCAGTGACAGTCACCAAAGAGCACTGGGCAACATCACAGCCACTGGGCAACACAGAGGAAGGAAGGCACAAGAGGAGCAAGGAGTTTGCTATTTCAAGGGCTTCCAGGGTCCAGGTAGCCTCAGGAAAGGCAAAAACGAGTTCCCAGTATTCCAGGCTCAACAGTGCAAGTGAGATGACAGCGTCCTTAGTGCTTATCTCCTTGAGGCCTCCCTGTTCCACAGAATATGGTGGCTGGGGATCCCAAATACTCGTGGGGAGGGTATGTTGGCCACAAGCAGCTTCTCACGGGCAAGCCCCAATGCCCCGGCGGTACATAGTTACCTTCTCCAGAGGGCAGCATGCTGTCCATGCTGTGGGGGGACGCTGTGAGCTGCGGGAAGGTTGGGTCCCCGCCTTCCAGGACGTTGGCTCTGTGAACATCCCAGCAATAAGGAAACGTGAGTCAGGCCTGCTCAGAACTGTGCACCTTTCACCTTGGCCAAGGTGTCCGGTGTCCACTCTGGACCTGGACAGGCCAGAAAATGAAGTGTCTGAGTGGCTCAACAGGCCTCCTTGCTGTTTGATAACACGGTGGAGAGCATCCCGGCCTTTGGCCTCACTGCCTGCCTGGGCCTTCCTAGTTCATGTGGGACACAGTCCAGCAGGGGTGGTGACTGCAGCAGCCCAGTGCCACTGCTAGAAGGCCTCCTCTCCTGCCAGCCTCTGGTGCACCCAGCCCCGGCCCCTCGCTCAGCTCTAACCCAGGTAGGGTTTGGACACCATGGGAAAGGAGGTGTGGGGAGCAGTCCTGGCCAAAGAGGAGGTCCTTTCTTTCCGTGCTCACCTAGCAGGTGGCAGCCTTTGAGGCGGCATTCTAGCTGCCAGTGCTTGGGCCACCAGCCTGGTGGGCATGGATACCCACCCATCCTCAGCCAAGGCCAGTATCAGCTGGTGCCCAAGGCAGCCTTTCATGGATTGTGAACCCTTCCCTCCACAGCAGTACCAGTGGATACCCAGTGTGCAGGGCCTGCAGAAATCAAAGGTTGACTGCTTTATCAGGAAGGAAAGGTTGCTGTTTCCTGGAGGAATTCCACAAGCCAGCGGCCTGCATGGTATGAGTGTTGAAGCTTGTCCTTTGTTAACAACCGTTTTGGCTTCTGCCAATCCTTAGGCTTCACAGGATATTAGCAAGGTGGTATTAAAAGATGTGATACTGGCTGTTGCCTGTGCCCCGTTTTCCCAGGTAAGGAGCCCAAGGCATTTCTCTTTGAAGCAAGGGAGCTTCTGATATAGGAAAAACACTTACAAAACAACAGTGTTGGTTGACACAATGTATTCTACTTCCTTGGTCCAAGGGTTCATGAAACTGAACCATCGACTCCGTAGTGTGATGAAAGAACCATCCTTGATTTTAAATTTATAGCAATTAGTTGTAATCTTTTCTCTCGTCTGTAAAACTGAAAATGCAAACAAACCATGAACATTGTTGTTTCCTCAGACCAGTGTATTAAACTAACCAAATCCTAAGTGTGCTCGGGCTCTGATGCCATCATTCTTTAACCAGCCAAGGGAGCTGGCACTTCAGAGAACAGATTGTCTCTGAGGGTCTGATTCAGAGCCTTTCAATGCATTTGTGAATCTGTCACTATTTTCCAGAGTGTATAAAATGAAGGCACCAGGGAATAACTGCATCACAGACATCTAACTGGAATCAGCTCTGAAGTGAACACCAACAAATGAAAGGCACTGTCCGAAGGGCCCATGTCTTTCCCCATCACAAAGCCCGGGGGCAGTACAGCATTTTTAGGACACCTGAATCCAGAGAGGTCACTCACCTATTCAAACCTCATTCTTTCATGTAATAAATGTAATGAGCACCTTTCATGTGCTAGGCACTGGAGATAGAAGAGGAGACAGGATATGACCCCTGCCCTTAGGAGAGGAATGAGAGGCAGCTATGCAGGGGAGGTGATCAGAGCCCTGAGGGATGAATACAAGTCTGCCAAAAGGAGGGAGGGAAGAACCCAGTAGTGCCTGACGAGTGGCAGGGCCTGGGGGGCAGGGAACAGTGAGATCATCAGTGTGGCTGCAGCACAGGGCCTCTACAGGCAGGGAGGGGGGATGAGGCTGAGGAGGTGGGTCAGGGCCAGGAGGTAGAGGGTCTTGAATGCCTGTCAACGCATTTGGGCTTGAGTATAAAGGAAGGAGGTTTTAAGCAGGGATGTGACATTATCAGGCTCGATCCACTGGAAAATAAATGGGGTAACTATGGAAGATGAAAGATGGACTGCGGGCAGAAGGGAGCAGGGAGGATCTATTACAATTATCAAGTGGGCACAAGGGCCTGAACCAGGCTCGTGGAAGGGGAGGTGGCAATAAGGGGCCTCTTGGATCTGGTGGATGATGAAGTAAAGCAAGATGTCAGTGCTGGCTTCTCTCTCAAGAGGCTACATATGTGTCTGTGCTATTAGTCACGAGGAAAATATATGAGGCAGTGCAGGATTTTATGGAAAAGAGAATTAGATCCATTTCGGCCATACTAAATCTTTACAGTGTCCAGGTAAATCCTCTGAACAAGAGATGCCTTCCAGAAATTGTCCTGGCGTGCGTACAGAAAACTCTCGGCCGTCAGGGATGGGTTACCTGTAAGGGGGTAAATAGGGCCTGGGAGCATCAGCTTCCTCTCTTCACAGCTGTTCTGGCCTCAAGGTTCTTGGGCTGGCTGACTCCAACCTCACTGAGGGCAGATTTCTCTAGAAGGTTATGTGGACTAGTCTAGAAGCAGGGGGACACCTTAAACTTAAGACTTTTTGTACAGCCCCGCTTACCTTGCCTGTGACATTCTGCGAGATGTCCTATGTCATCTTGGTGAAAATATTCATAACATGATGTGCCTAGAAGTTCTTGTGGTAAATACGCCAAAATAGCTGTTGCCCTAGAGGGGAATTTTTTTAAAAAGAAAAAGCCATTCAGACAATTAATAACATCTCTGCAATGGATGAACCCTACTACAGCCAATGAGAACAAGGTCAAGGCTGGGTGGGTTTTCAGGGGGCTTATTATGTGGATATAATTTTTTTCACACAACTGAATTACATCAAAGCTATAAAAATGGAGGGAGAGAAGGCAAAGAACCCTTTCAACGGAGCTGTTATCACAAGAAATCAAATTTTAGGAGGTTTAAAAATGGTATCTATATTAGTTAGATAAAAATGTGGCAGAAATCTAAACCCAGTGCAAAACTTCTCTGTTTCAATGTCTACTTTTTATCAGCATAACGAAACACCAGAAGCTTCAGCAGCGGGGACCACATGGACCTTAAAAAGTAGCTCTCTCATTTTTCAGCACTTAGTGACTATTTCTAGTAGCCAGAAAAATTATTAGCCTATGAATATTCTTAAGGAGGCAGCAGAGAGCAGTGGGAAACTTGGGACCTCTGAGTTCTTAGCCCAGGTCTACCACCAATTAGTTGTGAATCCTGCAGGAGGCCAGGCTTCTGTCTGGGCCCCAGTTCCTCATCCATAAAAAATGAGATGGGACTAAATCAGTGTTGTCCAGCAGAACTTTCTGCAATGATGGAACTGTTCTATATCTGTGTCATTAGCTCCTTGTGGCTACTCAGTACTTGAAATGTGGCTACTGAGCCTGAGGAATTGAAAATTTAATTTAATTTTAATTGATTAAATTAAAACTTGAATAGCCATATAAGATTAACATAGCCAATGACTACTACATTGGACAGCTCAGGACTAGATAATCTTTTCCAAGTCCTACATTCCAGGATTCGAATCACAGTAATGGTCCTGGAACATTCCATACATTCGGATAGCATGCTATGCCTACTATTTCTCTTTCAGCCATGCACATCAAACCACCTCACTTAACTGTCCCTATATGCCAAAGAATGACACAGAGCAGAATCTCTGTATTTATGATGATATTCTTATGGGTCTCATTTCTTAGCAGAGATCCCCATCATTTCCTTCTCTCTCTTTAGCCTTAAGAAAGCCTGCTGATGGCCCAGTCTTCTCTGCTTTACTCAAGGTTAAAAAATTCTCTATCATTATTGTTCAAAGGCAACATGCAGACTCTTACCTCTGGTCTACAAAAACAAATTTCCCATCTATTGCATGCCGAGAAACATATTCCATAGATTTCACCCTGATTTCCCCGTTCACCGGTTGTGGAACCACGTGAGAATGCAGTCGTCCAATTGCAACAAGGCAGCTGAGATTACACCCCTCATTGTCCGGTTCGTTGTCTTCATCCAGCCCCATCTTTGTGGGTGGCCAGCTTTTCAAATAGCCTGTGCTGTGGATTGTGCAGAAGCTTTTTCGATCTGCTAGAAAGCAAAGGCCATGGTTAGTGTCAGTGCAGCTTTGGGGCATGAAGGCATAGGCAGCCTATGATGGGTTGGGATGTAGGTAGAGAGTCAAAATATAAAAAAGAAAGCTTTACTTTCCAGAAGTGAGCATCTAGTGAGAGAGGAAGACATAAAAATAGATCATTATTATCCAGTGTCATATGTGCTAAGTAGAGCCAGTTATACCAAAGGCATTACATAACCAAGGAATGTGTATTTAAATCTACCTGGGGAAAGGAAGGCTGCCCAGAAAAACAATGTAGGAGGTAGATCAAGAAGGATGAGCACTGGCTAAGGGATTAGAATGTGCAAAGGCACAGAGGCATATTCTGTACAAGAAATAGCAGAGAGCTCTGTCGGGTTGAAGTAGAAAGGGAGGTGCTGGAGATAGAGTTGGAAAGGCAGGTTGGGGGAGGATTATAGCGGCCTTGGATTATGTGCTAACAAATGCGATAGTCTTTTCCAGATAAGAAATGGAGAGCTTCCAAAGGTATTTAAGTGGGGAAACAGCAAAATCAAATCGTGATTTGGATGCTTTAGGAGCAGAGTGATGGGTGAACTGGAAAAAAGTGAAAACCAGAAGGAGGACAATAGTACAGCAGAGATGACGAGGACTGTACTCTGGCAGTGCACTGAGGATGAGGAAGAGGCAGGGAAGGACGCAGGAGAGATTTCTGAGCTAGAACTGTTGGGATTTGGTATGAATATCAAAATATTTGGTATGGAAGAAAGAAAATGAAGACGACTCCAGCTTTTTTGGATTGAGTGGTTGCTGGTACAGTTCACTGACTTAGGGGAGAGAATGCAGAGTATGTTCTAGAGGAGAGGGAGAAAAGATTTCACTTTGGGACACATTAAGTGTGAAGCACCTGTGAATTTCAATAATAAACAAATCCTTATGGAGTGTTTACCAAGCATCAGGTCTGTGCTATTTACTGGGAAACAGTGGAAAACAAATCAGACATGGCTTTGTGGAGTTTACAGTCTAATGGGGGAGACAGACTTTAAACAAAGAACCACACAAATAACTACATAACTGCAACTGTAAGAATGTGCTAGAAAGAAAACCTGCAGGGTGCTACAAGACAGCATAAGGCAGGCTGAGGGAGTGACAGACATTGATGCCCAACGCTAAAGGATGAGCTGGAGTGAGCCAGGTGAAGGGAGCTGGTGGGGAGGGGGAGTTCCAGTACAGAGGCCTTGGATGGAAAGGAAGTGGGCATGGCTCAAACGTACAGAGTAGTGGCAGGGGTGGGGGCTGCATGGTCATGTTAAGGAATTTGAACTTTTCTTCAAGAGCAGTGGGAAACATTGAAGGGTTTTAAACAGGGGACTGATACAAAGACTTGCTTTTAAAAAGATCATTCTGGCTGCTATGTGGAAGGATGGAAAGTGTGAGGAGCCTATTTCACCAGTGGGAGCTGAGGGCAGACTGGATCTAGTGATAGTGGTAAGCATGAAGATAGATAAACATATTTCAGATAACTTCTGCAGAAGGAATTCATTGTGGCAGGACTTCATAACTGACTGGATCAGGGTAGGGGGGTGAAATGGGGTGAGGGTGCCTCCCAGGCTTCCAGTATGCACAACTGGATGGATGGTGGTGCCATTTACTTCAAGGAGAAGTTCAGGTGGTTACTTTTATATGTATCATGTTTGAGATGCCCTTGAGATATCTAAGCAGGTAGATATAATAAGCAGTTAATTTATGAATCTGGAGTTCAAAAGAGAAGTCTGGGCTGGAAATATAAACTTGGAAGTTATTGGCATATAAATGGCATTGAAAGCTAAGGGAGTAGATGACATTACCTATGGATCAAGTATAGATGGAGCAGAGCAGAAGGCCCAGGACAGAAGAGGAGGAGCCAGCAAAGGAACCAGGAAGAGAGCCTGGAGTGACAGAGGACAGGGGAGATGAGAAGAATGTGGTTTCATGGAATCCTAGGGAAGAGAATACTTCAAGATGGAAGAATAATGAAAAGTGTCCATTGCATTTAGCAACATGAGGGTCATTGGTGAATTTAGCGAGAGTAATTTTGGTGGATCAGTGGGGTGCTCGGGAGGCAGTTACGACTGTGGCTGAGAGTATTCTTTCTCAACCACATTAAAACAAACAGAATTTAAACAGGGGAAGCCTTCCCATGAATCCGTCATCAGGACAACACATCAGAGTTTTCCAACTCTCCCCTGCTCCCTAGGCGGGGAGATAGTGGGGTCCTGGCTGCAGTCCTGGGGCCTGCCGCTCTGACCAGCTCGGAACCACTGAATCAACACCCTGCTGTGAGCTCCGGTGTAGACAGCAAGCCTCACCTGTACTAGGACTTGAAAGAACTGGTAAATGGTTACCTTTTTTCTTTGAGCAGGTGGAGGGGAAATCCTTGTCTTCAACCTTTACTGAAGGCCTGTTACACTTCATCCTACAGAAGAAAGAACGTCGTGCTCCAGAACATAATCGAGATGGCCCAGGGGTTATATCTGTTTTAACTGGAAGTCCAGCTGCAAATCAATACACAAAATGTGATAAACTGAGGGTAGTGTTGTCTGTCAGGAGGGGGAGTGTGACCTTGGAAAAAGCCTTTTCTTTCCTGCCTCACTGTTTTATAACAACGACATGAGAATAACATTTCTCCTCAGTTTAGGCCTTAAAAGATGCAGTACGGATAGGTGCGTTGTCAATCTGGAAATGTGTATAGATCATGTAGAATGCAGCTACTGGATGAATGGACTAGGTGCTCTGGGGATAAAAAGAAATATAGCACGGGGTTCCTGTCCAGCAGGAGCTCAGAGCTGAGAAGGGGAAATGGAAGTTCACCATGAAAAGATAAATAACACAAGGTGATGTATGATTAGTCCCAAAAAATGGCAGAGACAACCTGTGCTTCCCAGAGGGGGAAGAACTTGGGCTGGGATTTGAAGGATGGGCAAGATTTGGATACTGGAATGGAAAAGAGGAAGAGGGGACTGCCTTATGTTCTCAAAGTTGGCCGTATGCCAGAATCCCCTGGCTGATTTATCAACATACAGATTCCTGGACCCCATTCTAGATCTGTGTTGTTCCACGAGGTAGCCACTAGACATGGAGCAACTGAGTGGAGATGTGCTGTAAGTGTGAATACACACACGATTTCAAAGACGTAGCACAAAAAAAACCTCTCATTTTGGATTTATGATGTTAAATATAGTATTTAAATTAACTTTACAGTGATTTTTACTTTTTTAAAGTGGCTACCAGAAAATGTCAAGTCATGTATGTGGCTCATATTTGTGGTCTGCCTTCTATTTCCATCGGACTGTGCCGTTCTAGAGCAACTGCATGAGAGCCTCTGGAGGAGGAGCATGACTGTGACCTGACAGGAAGCGCAGCCACTTGTCAGTGCAGAAGCTGCAGCTCCAGATCACATCCAGGGGGAACAAGTGCCCCCTGCCCATCACGGGAGCAACCGTCAGAGGCGTGGCCCCTGCCCAGGGCTCCTCCTGGGTCCCCCCCCGCAACCTACCTCCCACATTGCCACCTCTGTGATCCTCCCCAGAATGCCAACCCAAGCCTGCCCCACCCAGCTCAGAGCCTTCACCGCGTCCCCACGGATGGAAAGGTCTTCGTGGTCCAGCCCTCCCATGCCCTCGTACATTTTGCACCAGCAGCCCCAAGCAGGCCACACGGCACCACACCTCTGCACCCATCCACCAATCGTTTTCTCTGCTCTCTTCCTCCCTTCATCACCTGGCAAACATTAATTCATCATCTTTTCAAACCCACCTCAGTTGTCATCTATTTGGTGATGCCTGTCCCCACGCCCACATGGGAATTAATCATCCCTTCTCTATGCCTGGTACTATTTCCATGGCTGCACCTATGCTGCAGGCTGCTGTCTGTCCTTTGTCTCCCTGATTATATGGTAGGAGCCTTAAAGGCAAGGACCAAACATCATCCATCTTTTTCTCAAGTCACTAAAAAATTGCCAGGGCCAGGCTATAAAGGGCAACAGGTACCAGGGACTGCACTGTACTTTTAGGAAGAGGAGGAGTGCCTTAATGAAAAGGACGTTTTAAAGCAGATTCCTCCGTGTATTTCCCTCCAGAGATTAAAATGGAGAGCCTGGAAGTGGGAAACTAGTTAGGCCATGACTGCACTGGGCCAAGGCCAATACCAACACTGATGTTGTGCTTACTATATGCTGGGAACTGTCTCATGTGCTTTATGTAGTTTAACATATTTAATCCTCACAACAACCCAATGAAATGGGTACTATTTTGCAGATAAGGAAGCTGAGGCACAGAGAGGTTGAGTAACTGGCTCAAGGTCACACAGCTAATAAATGATGGAGCCAACATGTGAGCCTGGCAATCTGACTCCAGAGTCCACACTCTTAACTGCTGAGTGCACAGCCTCCTACGGGACTCAAGAAGAGAGCTACTGGGGCCTCCCACAGGAGGCAGGGAGGGGACGCAGGAGCAGGAAGCTGGGGGGAGAATGTGAACAGGGGTTCCAATGCTGCACGAAGGAAGCCAGGAGGTGGAGCCAAACTAAGGAGGAACCACTTTGCTCAAAGAAACATATTTATACTTGAAGTTTTCTTACTTTCATGAGGCTGCACGTGTGCCACTCAGATAAACAGAGGTGCTTTTTTCAGGGGGAACAAACCTAACTGGTGTGCGCCCTTTAAACCCAGGAGCGTACGGCTGGGACTATCTAGATTCGGAAAAAAAATGACTAAAGATCAGAAAGAATCAAGTCAAAGTAGCTGTTTTTCCTCTCAAGGAATTTAGCATTGAGTTTTTTCTTCTTTATGTAAAACAGAACAAAAACAAACACAAAGGAATGTAAATAATTCCATTTAGCCAAAGACAGCCCCTGTGACCCAGACAAAGGGCAGAGAGGCAGGAACCCAGAGGCCGAGCCCGCCGCACACACTCTGCTCTCTCTGCCCGGAGCCCGGGGTCTGAGCGGTTGCTGGGAAGCAGCGGCAGCCCTCTCCCCTACTCACTTTTTGCATCTATGAGCCGCTCCCGGGGCGCCGTGTCGGAGGAGGAGAGTTGCTCCTTGACTTTGGCGATATCTTTAGGATGCAGGTAGTCAAACAAACTCTGACCAATCAGATCATTCTGTGGGGATGAAACGTTAAAAATGACAAGTCAACAGCAGCTGGAATATAAATTATCCAACAAGTGCTTTGTCTTTATTTTGTATTTTTAAGCATGAGAATTTCAAATATTTCATATGTGAACATGTACACATGTCCAGTCACTTTGCCTAGAAACAGACACGATGAATGAGGCATCAGGAGTCTGGTTTTGGTCACACATGAGGGAAAAAGGGCTCGATGATATAAATAGTTCATGCTCCTCTAAGGCAAGAATCTTTCAGCTGTGTGTATTCCTTTTTTATATACTTCTGATGCCCACAAATTCCCTTCTAAGACCTCAGCAGAAGGACTGTAGCGTGTGGGCTCTGACTTGAGCTCCACTGAGCCTCTCTCCTCTTAAGCAAGTTGGGTCACACCGTATGCCTCAAGAGCCTAATCTGTTAGCAGAGATCATAGAAACTTCCTCCGTAACTTTGCTCCGAGACTAAAAAGAGCAAAACGCTTTGGAAACATGGAGTTTACATCAATTCTAATTCATATAAATGTTATTTTGATTCTTCAATTCTTCTGCCTTACCAGGGTTCCTTGCAAACACCAGCATGTTTAATAAGGAAATGAATGAATGAATGAGTGAATAAAAACTCTAGGGATGTAACAGGTGAAAAGCTCTGCTCTGGAAGCTTTCATAAATGTTTAGATTATTTAGGAAGCTGAGGTTCAACAGGGCTAATAAGTGACACATTGTTGCAAACACAGTATATGGGTGGATTCCCAATTATCTTATTCCCTGGTATTGTATTATCAGTTTACCTTTCTTCCTTGTCGATAGCCCCTCGCCCTCCACCCCCACCCTACAGTTGTGGGGTAGTTATTTCGCAGCAATAAGAAAGTCATAAAGCTGCTGATGAGATCAGACTCAGACCTTCCAATGGGGGAAACATGGAACACATTATAGTATTTTTCTAAGTTTAAATTCATTTCTCTATTAAGAAGTAAAGAATTTTCTGGAAGAAGAATTAGGTGGACAATATAAGCACTTCACATGTGACTTGAATACTACAATTATTCTGAAAAGTGGGGGACCTTGCTGGCTGCTGAGGCTGCCCAGCACTAACAGGAGCGTGAGCAATACCTGGCTGTAGTTGAGGATCTTGAAGACGGACTCTGAGACAAAGAGTATCTTCCCTCGGTCACATCCCACGACAAACAAAAATCCATCTGCTGCCTAATCAGGAGAAATGGATAGTTAATTTATCACACATTGAGAAACAGGATTTGTAATCACTCTGATAGCAAATAAGGATTTGTCTTCTGAGTATCCAAAGCACTATGAAGGGCACTCACTGACAGTTTCACAGGTATCCTGAGAACAGATGCTTCAAACAAATGCCTTATGAGAACAATAAGATTCTCTCTAAGGCAGATATATACACATATATCATTTAATGGTTACAGGGGAAAGTCCAGTTAAATTAAATTCTATTTCAAAGCAGAATTCAGCTTAAGAATTTTCCTTTGATTGTATGAAGGTCCACAGAAGTCTTATTTTATTGCTCTGACTATAACAACTCTATGTACAATCAGATAATCTGAGATTGGAAGGAATCTTTAAGATCAGAATCCCCTCTCCAATATCTTGGCCGCTGTCTGTCCTCAACTTGAACATCTCCATTTATGGGGAGCTCTCTCTAGAAGTGTGGTTCTCAGCATTTGCAGTGGTGGTGTTTTGTCTTGGTTTGGTATTTTTATGCTGATGGTCTGGAGTGGGGCTGGATCACTTGCTTTAACCCCCACTCCATCCCCATTCCCACCCCAAAGTGATTCTAATGTACACGCGTTGAGAACTACTGCTCTCAAGTATTATCCCTTGACCCAGTGCTGGGCTGTTTGTATCCTAAGTGAGACAACAAAGCAAAGCAAAAATTTCCCCTTAGATTCTTTGTACCTCTTCTTTACCTTAAATATAAGTAAAAATCTAAAGTGCCAAGAAAGACAGGTATAGAGACAGGACAATATTTGTCAGATAGACTGAAGCAGATAAATACCAAAGCTATAGTATCTGAGAGCCTAGAATATTTTGTCTATGCGTGCACAAATCCTATCCCCAACTTTCCAGATGGACAACTACTCGCCTCCTGCTGGGGTCTCCCCAGGATGGGGAGGGTGCTCCCCACTCTATCACGCACTTGCTCTCACACTCAGCTCCCACGCTTCTAATACACAGTGGGTCAATATCTTGCTTTATTCACTAGTGCTCAGTCTGTTCTTTGGAAAAATATAGAGAAACTCCACTCCCTTTTCCAAAAAGGGCCTTTGGGATATAGTTTAATTTAAAAAACTAGGAAATGAATTCATGTGCCAGAAGGTAAACGAATGGTGCAGGCACTTGTGCTGCAATAAAAGGAGTCAGTAAGAGGGGAAGAGAATCACTACTGCTGGGAGAGAACCTGGCAGGCCACCCAGCCAGAAGGGAGCCAGGAACGCTCCCTTCCTAAGTGAGGCCCCTACACGGGCCCAGGGGCAAGGGATGACAAGCAACTCTCCAAGCACCATCTGCTGGAAGCCTCATTCTGTCAAAAAATAGGGTATTAATAACTTCCTCATTTGCCTTGCAGACAATCTTATATGTAACAAGAGAAGCGTTTTGAGGCTTTTCATTGATGAAGGGATGTGGCATGAAAGGTGCCTGGGAAGAAGGGGACTGTGACATCCTGGAGGAAATGCTGGGCAGAGTGACGCCTGAACCGATAACATGAGCCAAGTGGATTTCAACACATCCAGGGGAGAGACAGGAGGTTCCAAAGGCCAGTGAATAGTTAGTGTAGGGAAGGGTCCGCTTCCTTGGGCAGACAAACACCACTCAGTGAAGGAGCCGCGGCCGAGGGGACGGCTGAAGAGTAGAGGTGTGAGAACACCACCAGGCCACAGGAAAATCAGAGGCAGCCTCGCTCTCAGGGAGGACGCTGTTAGTTAATAAGTGACACCAGGCCCTGGTAGGGTCTGCCTAGTGTTCAAAACATGGGCAAGTAGAGTATCTAGACATTATAAACGGATCAGGTTGACTGCTCCCTGACACACCATTTATTAAAGATATTTTTGAAAGCGCTTCGTAAAGAAAGCAATTAGTCAGATTTACACAGGTAAGGGACAGTGGAAGTCCGGTCCCTGCTACTAAACTGGTCAAACACCGTCCAAGTGGACTGTGCCTTCTGTTGAAGTAAATTCCCAGGGAATGGGCACCTGGGAGTGGCCAGGGATTGGAGAGTAGTTCACAGCCACTGCCATGGGCCAGAGGAGAAACAAAAGTTTCATCAGGGAAGACAGATCACCATCAGTGTTTTATGAAACAGAAGAGCAGAAAAGGCAAGCACAAGATGAAGTATTTAGCTTGAATAGCATTGAAATCCTTGTTCTATACCCTGATAAGTGTGGCATCGGAGAGGAAATTATTTAGAAAAGTAGCAACAAAAAAATTATTAAGCAATTGTCATTACAAAAGGAGCTTGTTTTATTTATATATATATATATATATATATATATATATATATATATATATATATATATTTTTTTTTTTTTTTTTCTTGAAAACATCAAATTACCGGTATGGTAATCAAGACCAGCTACGTAATTTGTAGGGCTCAGTACAAAATGTAAATGCAAGGACCCTTGTTCAAAAATTATGATTTTCAAGATGGCAACAGCAGAGCATTAAACCAAGCGCCAGGCCCTGTGTGACTGCATAGGTCGCACGCCCATGAAGCCAGCCTGGTGGTTTCTCTAGAGATGCTACAGACGTAGTTTACATCTTAACTTCAGCAAGTTCTCCCTGAGAACCAGAACATGTGTATGAAAAAGGATGGAGAGGTGAGGGCAGAGCTGGCTCTGAATATCTGTGCCCTGAGAGTGGAACCAAGGGACCATCACTAACTTGCTGGGAAGGCTTGGGCCCACCCTAACGTGTGTACACTGATTGGATGTTGCTAGAACAATGCCATGCGTATACAGTAAGTACTCAAGAAATGTTTGTTGAATTAGTGAATGAATGAAAATGAAAGACACAGAAGGCATGCCTATCAGATCTACAAGTCACATGAGGCCTCAAAGGATCGCTAATGACAAGCTGGAATGTGGGACCATTCAATCAATAGATTTTGATGGAGATAAAAGAGAAGTTCAAACAAACAAACCGCACCCATACAAGATGGAAATAACCTGCCCTAACCTACAATAATTCATGTACAAGAGAGTTGGGGAGGAGCAATATTACCACTGCCCAAAATGTGGCACTAATGAGATGGCTTCTATGGCAAGCGGGGCACCAGCTCACTCAACCCCGGGCCAACCAGACCACAGCTGAAGTTCTGTGTTGGGCTGTGAGAGCCACTTCTGCAGGGAAATCTAGCAAACAGTTGTGGCTCTGGAAAGTGTGTGTGGAAAATGCTGTTGGGGGGCCAATTCCCAACTCCCTTCTTCTCTCTTGCCTGCCTCTACTGTGGAGGCTGGAAAATCTAAATCCTTGTCCTGCAACCTGCCCTGCAGCTAGGGGCGACCAGGTGACATCTTCTGGATGAGCTGAAGTCCATTCCAGGGCTTCCAGGAAGGTGTACCCTTTCCTGATAGGCCTTCCCTGGCCTAGAGCCTCCCCTGCCCCTTCTGTCTGGCTGGTCTGGCTACTCAGCCCTGGCACGGCCATCTCGCCACACTGAGGAAGCAAGCTGCACGCTAGCTCAGCATGGTGGTGTGAGAAGACAGGAAGAGCCTGGTTCCAGCTGACCTCACTAATCCACGGCACCAACCCCTCACAGCCTACTCAGGACCAGCTGTACTTGAGAAACAAAACCCTACTTATGCGTCAGGTCTTCTGTTCCTCGCAGCTGAAAGCTTTCTAATTAAAACAGCACGGCCTGAGGGGCTGGACAGAGAATCCTGGAGTAAGCACGCAGGCCAGACTTACAGGGGAGCCAGGGTGAGCTGAAAATGGGTAGCGATAATGCAAGAGTCCAGCTGGACTACCCTCTATCCTGGGGCTTTGCAAACATCTGCTCAAACAAGGGCGCCAAGATGTTGCAGAGGGCCCAGCAAGCAGGGTCAACCCTGGCTGTGGGGACGGGGCAGTTATCGTGCCTTTTAGTTAGGTTTTCCTATTTTTCTTTTTATGATTTGCAAGAGGACATGTTTCTGAATCCAGTTTCTTTCCCTTCCATTTCCAAGTGAATCTCACTCACACGCCTTGGAGCCCTGCGCAGACCTAATTCTGCACGGCAGCCAGGTTCCCATGGTGCAGCCTCCACTGCCTCTCTGCAGAGACCAGCAGGATGAATGACGAGCCGTGGTCAAGCGGGTGGAGCATTACCTCTTCCATTTACCTTCCTCCTTGAACCACAAAGTCTTTGGAAGTGTTGTTGTTTTGAAGCGATTCTGGTGTAAAGATTTAGGTGGATGTTTTTGTGCTAGTGGTTAAGCGAGGACAAGAGAAATTCTCAATTGTTATCAGTTTCAGTCCCTTTCTAAAACCTCCATGCAGGAATGTGATTCTTAACTACCTCCTATTTTTAACAAAATCCTGTCTCTTCTGATTTAAAGTCACAGTAGCATGGATCTTTAATCTTTGCCTAAGCAAGGATGGAAGAGGAGAAGGAAGGTCTCGAGGAAGGACTGTGAAGACTGTCCAGACAATAAGATGAAGGTGCAGACCCAAAAGGGGAAGTGGGCCTAAAAAATTCAGTGTTGAGACATCAAACTCCTTCATGCTGGCATTCAACTCTGAAATGTGTAAACATGAACGCTGTGTACAACAATCCCGTAATTGCAACATACCCTGAGAATGAGGTGTTTCAATTCATCATCTGACAGAAAAGTCGGTTTGTAGTTTGCTTCTGTGTATGGATTGGTGGCACCTTAGGGAGAAAACAGAGAAAGAGTTGGTACACTTTATATTCAGAAAATGTCTCATTCCACTTCACTGCCTCACACCTTCCAGACGCAGCCTAGTCCCTACGCGCTGGGATTTAAATTTTCTCGTCTTTTTCCTTAACTGAGAGGCCAAGATTTGGCTTTGGACAGAATCCTGTAATGCCAAAGAGAATTCCATTGAAAAGAACACTGTTGCCCACAGGAGATTTAACAAGCTTGCTTCTGTCACTATAGGGAAAACCAAGAGATAATAGAAGGAAGTTAAAAATCCACATCTAAGAGAGAAGGCAGCTCTAGAAGCAAAGTGGTAGAGGCTCTGGGGAGGGTTCCCTCCTCTCAAGATCTGTATTAAATGGGTTGTCTAGCAGGCCCTCAAATCACCACTCTAAATGGTCTTGGGAAATCATCCAGTCTGCCAGGCCCTGAGTAAATATATTGGAGAAGGCATTCAGTGTGAGTTCCTCTTCATCAGAGATGAGTTAAATGAGCTTGGCAACCTGGAGAAATGCATTACTTCAGTAAATGCAGCTCGAGCTCCCAGGACTGAAATGGGACAAGACTCATGTTTAAAAGGCTGTCAATCTGGCATCTTTCAGGAGAACAATAACTTAGAGAAAAATGCCAGCAGTAAGTGACCTGGAATCTGCAGAATGGTTAGTAGAATTGTAAAGAATTCTACTAGTGGAATGGAGCCATAACAATTCAAAGAACCACGGGCAAGGAGGGAAACGGAACATGTCTGTGACTTTCATGTCAACTAACAAGGTGTGCATGATTAATCCACATCTCTGCTTTTTATGATAAATTGAGATTTACCACTCTTTTCCTTTCAATTTAATAGAAATTAGCTTATAATAATTTAATCTCTACCACCTTTGCTAATATGAATTTTTAAATGCCATTCTCCCAGCACAGGATACAACATTTATATTTTTGAATAATGACCAAAACTCAGACAAAAGCAGGTACTTCTTATTTCTGGTGGCTTTGTACAACTATAAAGACGCAATTCTTTTACCACGCAGGTCAGAGAGCTGACTGAGTGCCCACTTTCCAATCTCCTCAAATAGTCCAAGACGAGCTATGGAAAATTCCAGGAACAGGATTCACTAAAATGCCTGATATGTTTCAGATTTCTCCTGTGGTGTGGGTAAGTCACTTCCACATTCCTGCCTCTGTTTTCTCAGCCTCCTCACACTCAAAAAGGAGGAAAATACTGCCTTCCTCATAAAGAATCTATCTGGATTGGGAAAATTCCAGAAGATGAAAATATCATCAGTGTTCATTCCTGACAATAAAATGCAGCAAGAACCATCAACCAGTGACTCACTCTTCAAATGAACTGTGATGAATTTTCCTCTTGAAAACTGAAATTGACTTTTCTGTGTCACCAAGCGCACCTGCATTTCTGATGTCGATCATTGTATGGGCGGTGTCCTCTCTGATACGCATGTAGCCTGATCACGCGCCCATACAGACACATGCACAGAACACAGCCTCTGCCCTCTGGGGATGCAGGACTGCAAAACCACATCTTGATACTCACATAAGCTCAATAATCACTTCATTTGGCATCGTGTTTATTGCTGAAAATTACAGGCATATTACTCAAAGCTACACATTTGCAAGTCATAAACGTTTGCCTTAGGGACTCAGAAACATTCTAGCAAGGGTGGTAACATTTGTGGGCAAGGGCACAAAGGACAATCAGGCCCAGGGTCTCACCTCGTAACGTTTTCATGTGCTGAACAGCCATCCGTAGCACAGTAAGTTTATCTAATTTCCTGGACATCGCATTGCATGTAGGTACCAATGAAGCCAATTCATCAATAAAACTGTTCATTTTATCCCGACGCCTCTTTTCAATCTGACTGTGAGCTTCCCTGAACAACAATATGAAAAATGATTTCTATAAAATGTAAGCGAGCATCCAGGAAACAAGGACAAAAATAAGTTAGAACTGATTCCAGTATTCCTCTGACAGGGCAAATTTAGAAGCTGCAGAGTGATTCAAACTAGACTTTTCTACTAAAGTCACCAAAACAGTGGCCTCACTGCCAGGTCAGTATTAGTTTTTTTTGGGCTTACGTCATGCTTAGAATTAAGGAGAAATATTACAAAAACTGTCTTTCCAGAGTAAACGATATCGTTAATTTCTCATTTCTTTTCCTCTCAGCCTCTGTAAAGTTAGATTTTAAGATGAGGTAGAAGGAAAGAAAAGGGAGGTGGAGGTTTCCAAGAACAAAGCATCAAGAAAGCCATCAGTGAGGGTCCTGTGGCCCCCAGTGCGCTCCCTCTGAGGTTTGCAAGGAACCTGCTGTGTGACTTGTCAGAGACTCACCGATTGAGTCACCAGGTAACTAAGGCTACCATCCTTGGATCAACCATGACCCCACCTAGACAGAGCAGATGCTACATCTGTCCCCAGGAGCTTCCTCCGAAGAATGTCATACTCCTCCCTCCCAGGAGCTGCTGCCTGCTGAGGCAGGGTGACACTTTCTCCGGCACATTCTCTCCCTGACTGGTTTGCACCTGCCGTTTGTGATTGCCCCCCTAAGGGGGCGCATCAACAGTGGACATGTAGTTTGCTGCCACAGCAACAGAGCCATGGTACCTCCTGCCAAGGCTGGTCTGTGAGGGAAAAGCCAAAGTCTCAGGCCAGCCGAATTCCGCAGCCCCTGGTTCTGTGTCAGGACACAGCCTCAGATGGCCCTGGAGCTAATGACAGGAGAGCTGAGGACCCAATGGAAAGGAGTCAGCAAGTGTGGCTGGAGGCAGGAAGGACTGAGTTAGAGAATCTACTCAAGGGAGCAGGGTATCTGCCATGTCTGGCCTTCAGTTGCAACTTGCAGTGCAATAAGGGCCCTTTCAGAGGCAGGGTGCAGCCCAGGACAGGCACTGAATCACTGAGCCAGGTCTCCTCTGGAGGGCCAAGTAAGGAACAAGTAACCTGCCGAAGACTGGGGAAAACTTGAGCCTTGATTTATTTTCTGCTACCTCCAAAGTCCCCTTCAGGTTAAATGTGCATAGACAGCAAAGAGTGGAGGCCAGCTTAGCCTGGAGAGAGTGAGGGGCAGAAGGCCACACCAAGCCAAGGCCTGCTACCCCCTTCTCTATTTCTTAAGGATGTGACAGTGACAAAAGGACTGTTAGACAGGGACCAGATACACAGAGCCTTGTCCCTCACTCTAAGCGCCCAGAACAAGGACAGTTTATGGAAAGAATGAGGGCCCAAGCTTACCTTGCATTTTTGATCCTTCCTTGGTGCTCTGTGTATTCTAACCTGAAAAAAAAAAAAAAAAAGCAAAAGATAAAAACACAATCCCCTGGAGATTAATGGCAAAGTTACACATCTCTATTTTCTTCCCTGTTTAACCCCTGTCATCCCAACACACAAGGGTCTTGGTTGTTAGCCATACTGGGGGCTGGGGGCGGGGGGCAGACAATCTTGAGCTCACAGGCTCACAGCCTCTTTGCTTATCCCCAGTCGAGGACGTGGGAAGAACCTGCACCAAGTAACAGAATGTGTAATCATGCAAAGAAAATGCTACAAGGACACTGAAGTTCAAATGACTGGGTTCATGGTACCTTCCATGAGGGTCATCTTTGTCTGTGTCCATGCTTTCTCTGAAAAAGCAAAAGAGAACGTGACTGTTTGTTAAAAAAGACATACTAAATAGCTTATCATAATACGGAAGGCTCTCATTTATCCAGAAACCAAACAATTAGGAAGCTCAAATAGCCATAGTATTGATTATTGATATATAATTGGAAAACAAACAAACAAAAACAACTTGAACCTACTGTAAGACTCGGACTGGTTGTCCAGATTATCAAGCTAAACTTATATATAGTCTCAAGGAGTCTGCGTGCTAACATATATTTTACCATATTTTGATTGTTTGAAAATTGGGAATACATATCATTTATGGAAACTCTTAGTTAACCAGAGTATCCAGATAACTATAATACCTCATTCCTCCATCATTCTGGATAAATGGAGTTTATTCATTTGCAAAACATATCGAGCATCAAAGGTACGTGTGCAACCGTATATATTTGGGGGGAGAGATAAGAAGGGGGACTCAAAGTACCAACGAAGCAGTACTAAGCAGAGCCCTGAGGCAGCTTTTCAAAGGCACTGCCACCCAATGTTCCAGTTCTCAGCTAGGTGGGAAACCCCTAGACCTGAGGAATCAGGAGAGAGGGGAGGAGTGGGGCTGAGGGGCGTAGAACCCTGTTTGGCCATGGAGGGTCCTGGGGTCACAGCAGGGATCTGCCTCCCTTTCACAGACTCTGGAATCCAAGTTTCATGGCACCTTGTGGTTCAGTAGAAAAAAGACTGAAATCCTCAGAGGAAGGAGTTCCAAATCCCCTGGGTCAGTTCACACCCTTCTCCGCCCCTAAATTTATCAGGAGGGCACTGACTGCCACCTGAGCCACTCTCCTTTCTCCTGTCTCCCATATGAAAGGAGGGATGATGGCCCTTCAAACAATGTAATCTTAAGGGCAAAAACAACTTCTTAGGAGCTCTGAATCACATGATGGGCATTCTAGAACAGTGGTTCCCAACCAGGCACCCTTGATTTCCTCACAGGCAGAGAGTTTCTCAAGCTAGTCCTAAAGTTCAGAGGAAATCATGCAAGCCACATGGGAAAATGAAAACTCCCACTCCCCTTTCGTCTAGACTTGTATCTGTTCACTGAGGCCAGGTTGATCATCTCAGGGGAAGAGAAGCTCGCCTGGCAGGTAGATGTGACTTTAGTACATTAAAATGATAGGGAAAGGGATTAAGGTTGCTTCATTAGTAGGGTCTCCATGAATTACAGAAGATTTGCAAACTGGGGTCCATGAGGGAAACATGAAGGTCTTGGGTGGTGACAAGGTTGGAAACCACAGGTCTAGACAGCAGAGGTCTTGGAACACGTCAATGGCTCCATCAGCACTTGCCCGAAACAGGGGGTCCTGGTCTCCCTGCTGGGGAGTTACCACCACGGAAGAACACCCTCTCGGTCCTCACACCCGCTCTCCATCCCCTGGGCGTTTGCTCTCTTCACCATCTGGGATAACTTACAGATTAATCATAGCATCTCCTAGTGGGCATCTGACCTCCAGCCACTGTGCTCCCCAAATTCGACCTGTGAACTTCAGCAGAAAGGACATCTGCTGGAGGGGGGACACCTCCTTGGAGATTTTCCCTCATTAAACAAAAGAAAACTTCTTAAGTGGACATTTGGGTAACATTCCACGCAGTTGCCTCAATGAAACAAAACGTGCCTTTGAGTGGTCTACACTGCCTTATTCCCTAGGTGTTCATACAGATATAGAAGAGTTGGCTGTAAGTATGAAAATTTACTTACTCAAAAGAAAAGTCATCAAGTCTAAAAAGAAACAAAAATACTATTTAATATAACAGGTACATACTAATTTAAATAACGTTTAAGGACAACGTCAATGTTCCTAGACTGTTCTCAGAGATGACCTCTACTTACTCATTCTCCAAACATAGTTAGGCAACTGATGTCTTCCTAGAGAGAGCCCCTCTGGCCAAGCTCTCTGACACCACTGAGATTACATCCACAGACCTAGCTGCCCCCCTCAAAGGAGCAAAGGATGACGAAGAAAGGGGTAAAAGGCAGAATTTGGCTTTAAGGCTCTTCTTTTTCCCTCGATGTGGAACAATTTGGGGACAGAAAGGGGAAGTCAATGCCTCAGCAGTGCTGGAGGCTCCCTCCTGCTTGCAATCCAGGGGGAAGATAAAGTCAACAATCAACTGTGCCGCCACCTAGAGTGGGATCTTTCATTCCCATCCCTTTCCGCCAGGAGGATCCCGTCTCCCAGGAGGAACAGTAGCTGGCCCCCAGGTGTTCCGTGCCCGTGAACTGACGCCACGCCTAGCCAGAGGAAGGCGAGCCCCAGAGGCCTTACTGGTAGTCGGTGGAGCTGCCTTTCCGTTTGCGGTTGCAATCCATGCCACTGGTGCCCAGGGGGCTGGAGAGGAGGTCGGTGGCGCCCGGGGACATGAAATCACTGATTGTTGAAGAAATGTCCATCCTCTGGTCCGCCATTGGAGGTCTGAAATTGGTACAAGGGGGCACAGAGGTGCATTTATTTCTTCATGCCCTTCTAATGTGGTGGAGGGCCAGGGTGGCGCTGTAGAGGGACACGGGGGCTTGTTCACAGCCCCAACACATCTCTCATCCGGCCAACAGAAACAAGGACACGGTAGAACAGAAAGAGCATCGTACTTACCTTAAGAGTCATTACAGGTAATTTAGGCTCCCCAGCTCATTTTTCTGATGAAGACACGAAAGCCCAGAGAAACTGGGTGGCTTCTCCCAGGTCCCCGTGCTAGGGTGTGGAAGAACTAAACCAGAACTCAACCCTCCAGGAGTTACAGCTCCTCCCACTGAGGGGACCAAGGGCCCAGATGTTCTCTGATGGTCCTAATTTTATTTTCTTCTAATCAACAAATCTGATCAACGAAATACATAAATATGAATTACTTGTTATCTTTGTGTTTTTGTTACAACTCTTGTAAAAGTTGTAGGAAAGCAAAAAATATCCTTTCTCAGACTGTAAGTCCCACTTGGGAGTTAAGAAAATATGGTCCGTCTCTATTGCTGGCCCAGGCAGTCTGTCCTGTCTCCCGCCCCATCCTTTAGTACCCAGCATCCCATGCATGGAAAACCTTGCATAATGAAATGAAGACACTGTAAACAAATTTACAGAATATTTGGAGAATTCATATTTTAAAAGCAGAAAGTAAGCCGCCCCAAAAAAGAGGCTGACTAGTACCTTGCAAGGGACTCCAAGTCCAAGTTGAAGAGGGCCGTGCACTGACGGCAGTCGGGGTCTGAGCTCCACACGATGTGACAGGGCCGTCACTCTCTCCCTCTGGGCCCGAGTTTCCTCATCTGCAAAGCAGAGGTGAGTGTGAGCTCTTGCTTCACTATCACTTTATGCCCACAGCTGAGTGAACCAGCCCTCCCCGCTAGGCGTGTGCCAGTTTTTCACTTTCACACCCATCGCTGGAGTGAACATCTTTGTGCATTTATCTCTGTGCAGTTGAGCTGTTATCTCTTAGTACAAATTTCTAAAAGTAGGACTGACAGGTCAAAAGGGGACACACATTGTATGTTTGGTACATACTAAAACACTGTGGTCCAGCAAAGCTCCAATAATTTATACCCCCAACAAGAGCTCTTGTCAACCTGACAGAAAAAACCCAAACCTCATTGTTTTTACAATTGTATTTTTCAGTTATTACGGATGGCATTCCTGTGTTTATAGGCATTTCTTGGTCTTCCTTTATGCCTACTCATGTTCTGTTTTTCTACCATGTTGTCTTTGGTGTTGATGGGCCTCCTAACTCATGTTCTCCTGGGCACCCAAACCTGGTGGGAGAAAAACATACAGCGAACCGACTGTTCTCACTTTCAGTCCATGATGTCTCACCTCAGAGGCCCGGTGCGGCCAGCAAGCCTTGACTCCCCTGTTAGATTTATTCTCCCACTGTGCTATGGAGGACGTCACTCTTTCTCTTTTCTCCTCAAACCTCCAATGTCTCCCTGATCCTCACTCTCAGCTGATAACCTTGCTTTCTACTTCACTGAGGCTAGCAACCACATCTGCCAGCCTTCCTAGACGCTGTGGTTAGGACAACCCTCCACCCCGCCAGGTGTGCTGACCCCATCCTCTCTCACTGCTCAAGACCATCACGCCAGAAGTGTCTCTCTGCCCCCAATCCTGCATTATCCACTTTCCCCACTCTACTGGGTCAGTCCCATTAGGATAAAAAACACACTACAACAACTCTCATCATGAGGAAAAAAATAAAAACTTTTTTGAACCCCATTCCTCTCCAGTTACTGCCCCATTTCTCTGTTTCCAAGTCCTTTCCTCTTACTCTCTATAAACTAACTCAAATCAGGATTTTGTCCCCATCATTCCAATAAAACAGCTTCTGTTGGGCTCATCGGTGTCCTCCCATATGCTAAATCTAATGGCTGGTTCTCCACGTCCTCCATACCTGACCCATCGGCACCATCTGACAGAGCTGATCTCTCCCTCCTCATTGTCTTCTGGCTTCGGAGATGCGCCACCTTCTCATGGTTCTCCTACCGCAGTGGCCACTCCTTTAGCTGGTTCCTCCTCATCTCCCTCACCTCTAAATGAGGGTCCCATGGATGTCCTTGGACCTCTTCCCTGTCTATATTCACCTCCTAGGAGATCTGTCTAGTTTCTTTGCTTTAAATACTATCTATGCTATGACAACTCCGAAATTTACATCTCCAGTCTGGACCTTTCCCTGAATTCCAAACTTCTATAACCAACCACCTCCCGACATCTCCCTCTGTATATACCACAGAGACCTCAGACTGACACATCCCTAACCAAACTCCTGGTTCTCCCCAAGCCAAGCCTCTTAGTCATGCTCATGTCAGTAAGTGGTGCTTCAATCCTGCTGCTTGCTCAGGCCCCAAACCTAGAAGTCACCCAGATTCCCTTCTCTCTTTCACAATCTGCATGCAATCCACCAGCAAATCCTACCAGCTCAACATTCAAAAAAACATCCAGAATTTAACTACTTCTCCCCCTTTTTCCTTTATATTTCTGTTCAAATGTCACTTCACCCGTGAAGCTTCCCTAAATATCCATATAATACAACCCCTTCCCTGCCTAATTTTTTTCCAAAGCCCTTATCAAAATCTGGCCTACAATCATGTACTTCTTTCTTTACTTACTGGCTCCACTAGACTATAAGGATCAAAAGAGCAGGGATTTTGTTTGGCTTACTGCTTGCACCCTTAGTGCCTAGAACACCTCCTAGCACATAGTAAGTACTCAAGAAACAGACGTTAAGTGAATGAGTAAATAAATTTGCATATTAGGAATATTCTTTGTTCATCATAGATGTAAATATTTTCCCCCTTCTTGCCTTCTAACTTTGCTTATCATGTTTGTATGTGGTACTAAAAGTGACATGTTTTAAAAAGCTGTATCTCATTCCAAAATAATAAAGATATTCTCTTCTTTACTAATATTTTTAAAGTTTTAGTTTTTTTATTTAGCTCTTTAATCCACTTGGAATTTATTTTTGGTACACTACCTAACGTTGGGAATTTCTTATTTCCCTCCAATGGGTAGACAACTGGCCCAACACCATTTACCAGACTATATGTCCTGTTACCTGTCATTTGAAATGCCACCTTTATTGATTTATTGCCTATTGCTGGACTTTCTGTTCTGTTCCTTTGATCTAGTTATTTCCATTCTAGTTTCACACTGTCTATTATTGTGGCTTTATAAAACATTTTAATATCTGGTAGAACAATCCTTTCCTTCTTATTACTCTTCATTTTCAGAAATTTCCTGGCTATTCTCCCAGATTTATCCTTCGAGAAGCATTTTATAACCATTAATCACACTGAAGGCCCTGTTGGTGTCTGCTGTTGTTGTTATCACTGTTACTGACATTAAGAGAAGTAGGGCCAGGAATGAGTACAGAGCTCTTCCCTCAGGGTCTTGGTGACCCTCTGGGCTGCATGGCAGACACCGGGTGCCAACTCCAGCCCCCACTCCCTCTTGCTGAACAGTGAGACAACTGCATGAGATGGAATATTCCACACTTCCTGAAGGAAGAACTACCATTCAAGCTGCCAATGACAGTTGTGGGGGTGGGGGGTGGAGGAGGAGAGAGGATTTATTTATTACCTGAAGTTGCAGTTCTTAAGCCTCAGATCCACCTTGGGAGAAGCAAGGGGCCACTGGACTTGCTGGTTACCTCAAAGTGATTTTCATGTTTTGTGTTTTCCTTTCAGGCAGTTAACTTCTTCTAGAAACCTACAGTGGGGCCCACAGGAAAAGAAAACCCAGACAGGTTACTTTGGGGTAAATAAATGTAAAAATCTCATATGATCAAGGGAGGTGGGGGAGCTAGCTCCTAACTCCTAATCACAGGGAGTAACGTTTCACAGCCCCAGCCCTCAGCTGCCTGTTAGACGCAACTGCAAACACACGAAGGAATCTGACAGGAGATGTTTCCTGTGAAAAACAATGCCTTTTAAGTTACTAAACATGGATTCTTGGACACGGCCTTCAGAGACGGAAGATAACTGTGTTTTCCATTTCTTCTATTGGGTCAGGCAATTATCGTAGTGGACACCTACTGGGTGTGTGCTGGGCGTCAGGCCCTGTTCTTGTTGCATTTATAACTCATTTCAACCTGAAAATAACTCTATGAGGTAGACACTATTGTTCTCTTCATTTTGCTGGTGAGGAGACTGAGGTAGAGAGAGGTGAGGCAACAGGCCGAGGTCCCACAGCCACAGCGGTGGGCTCCGGAAGCTACACTCGCCGCCACCACATCACTAACTCTCTCTCGAGTGAGGTCAGTTACCTAAACGCAGACAACGAGCAACATTAAGCCAATGTCCAGAAAACATTAAGCCAAAACAAATTAATGCCAGCAGGGCCAACACCTAACACTCCTGGGAGTGAGCGAGGGTGTGAAAGAGAATGCCCGTGAACCTCAGGGACCTCTGGGCACACATAAGGCTGAGGAGAAAGCAATTCTGAAGAGGCGCTCCTGTTGACCAAGCGGCGCTGCCCGCCCATCTCCTACCAGTCCGCCAGGGGGCTCCTCTCTGCCCTGTGGTCCCTGCGTCTGGGGGAAGGGGCTCTAAAGGAAGAAAAGGGCCACAGCTGCCCTCCTACTCCATCCCTGCTCTGTCCGGAGATGGCAGGACTTGGGTTTTAAATAGGGCTTTCCTGACCTTTCTGAAGCAAAAATCCTGATGTTTCACATTCCGCCGGCTAATTCTTGCAGTCTTCGGATTACCTATCTTTGTCTTGATCATGAGAAAGGCCTTCAAAAGAAAATCCAGGAATAGAACTGGTTTTGTCCTCCCAGTTTATTCCTCTTTGCAGTCTGATTCAGAAACCTTCACCGTCTGGGCATGTACAACCAACGTGACCGGGAATTCTGGACTTCTAGTCCCTCAGCCTCAGCTGATAGAGAGCTGCAAAGGGATGCCAAGTCCCCGGAAGTGTTGCTGGAGGGGGGCATACCGTATGCGGTCCCATCCACATCTGGTTCCCTACCCAGGTCACACACTAGCCCCCCAGGCCCCAAATTAGCAACCCGTGACCCACCCCGGGCATCCTCCCCTCTCCTTCCCATATCCCACAACCCTCCCCTTAGCCCTCTGATGGATGGTCCAGCAGCCACTTCCCTCCATCCCTGGTCACTGCCTCCGTCCAGGCTGCTCTCCTCCCCAGCCTCGCCCCCTCCTCACTGTGGCCAGAGACAGGCCAGCCCCCTTGCTTAACACCCTTCAATGGCTTCACTGCTCTGCTCCAAGCCTTCCAGATAAAACCCCAGACCCCCCAGGAAGAAACACCAGGCCTATGCCTTGGGCTCCTTATGCTCCAGCCCAACCTCCCCACCTGCTGCCCAAAGCTCCAGCCCCTGAAATACTTAATTCCCAGGAGCACGCGACCTCAGCTGTGCCCACACTCCCTTTCCCCGCTTACCACCTGGTGAACTCCTGCTTTCCTTTCAAGCGCCCTCAGTGTCACCTCCTCCGAGAAGCCTTCTGGCTCTCCATGCGTGGTTCCTACCATTCCCTTCATACCCTGCGGCCCCTCTCTTTCTGCACCCCACACACTGTGATCTTATTGTGAGGTGTCCCCCAGTACCACGCCTCACTCCTTCTTTTCCCCCACCACCCTGAAACTTAGATGAAGGTTCTAAGTACCAAACTCCATATGAAATTTCTTGTTTATTTATTTTTTGTGTGTGAGGAAGATCAGCCCTGAGCTAACATCTGATGCCAATCCTCCTCTTTTTTGCTGAGGAAGATTGGCCCTGGGCTAACATCTGTGCCCATCTTCCTCTACTTTATATGGGACACCATCACAGTATGGCTTGACAAGGTGCATTGGTTCACACTGGGGATCCCAGCCTGCGAACCTTCGCGCCGGCAAAGCGGAGCGCGTGCACTTAACCGCTGTGCCACGAGGCTGGCCTCTGAAATTTCTTATTTTGATCAATTTTTCCAAATTAAAATTTACTTTATAGAAATAAGAAATGCTAACATAGATTTTGGCACTATATTTTGCAAAACAAAAACCAGAAGGCCTTTCTTAGATGCTTGGACAAGGTAAGGAAGCTGAATCAGCTGTGACACAATTATTTTTTGAAAACTGTCTTCTCTCCAAGAAAGTATTCTAAATGTAAGACAATAAATGAAACAACAAAAGAAAAGAAAAAAACCTCTTTCTGTGCTAACTACTTATGAAAGAGAGCTGAGCCAAGGGAGGGGGTTCCAAGAGGCTGCAGGTGCCTGTGAGAGGGGCGCTGGCTGAGTGGGGCTCAGGGCCAGCCCTGGGGCTGCCATGCAAGTGACACCTAGAGAGGATGCTCTTGGGAGAGCCTGGCCAGTGGTCCTGGAGTCGGAGGCCACTTGTGTGCCCCCTTCTGAGCTAGAGACTTCCAAACATGGGAGGAAGGCTCACTGGGTGGCCAGAGAAAGCAAGGCACGAAGGGACGTGTGCAGTATGCCTGTGGAGAACTTGGGGCACCCTCTGACCCCCTCACTCCCCTTGAGCTCCTCAGAGCACAAGAAGGAGGATCTCAGGGGCTCCACCAGAAGGAGCGAGGGGGCTAAGAGGGGAGTGCCGGCCCAGGCTGCCCTGCAGAGACGCCTCAGCAGCCGAGGAGGGGGAGGGCGTCAGCCACTGTCAGGCCCAGAAGGAGACTCAGCTGCTCCTCTGAGCAGAGCGGGGCGAGGCTGCACCACCCTTAAAACTCACCCGCCCCATCTACAGGAAGACGACCACATCAAAGACCACCAGTCACAGACCCGGCGTCTCTCCTTTCCCTCCTCCCCACCCCAGCACCCCAGAATGCTACAAGAAGAGGAAGGGGAGCGTGTACATTGCATTAAGGTTCAAACTATTAGCCGCCCCTCCCTGTGGGCAGCCCCATGTCAGGCCTGGCCAGGAGACTTGCCTTGACCAGTGAATGTGAGTGGAGGCGACAGTGCGACTTTCCAACAGAACCTTTACCATGTGTTCCTCTGGCTGTGCTAAGACCAGCAACTTCCTAGCTAGAGGCTCCTCCTTTAGCCAAGGTCCCGGGGGGAGAGAGCACGAGGGAGAAATAAACCCTTGCTGCTGGAGGCCCCTGAGGTGCTGAGGTGGTTCATTACGGGGTGACCACTCTGTTTGCCTAGACCTCCCTGCTTTAGCACTGAAAGTCCTGCACCCCGGGAAACCCCTATCCCAGACAACCAGGACGGCGGCCACCCAGTTCTCACCGCTGCCTCACTCCTAAGCTGCCTGACGCAGGCGGGAGGAAGCAAACACAGACTAGGATCCTGGAGGCACAGAGCAAGCCTCATCTGGGAGGAGGGCAAAGGGACAACGGCGCTCACACTGGACTAGACTAGTCTTCACAATAACCTGTCCCTTAATTGCGATCACTGTCCCAATTCTCCAGGTAAGGAACTAAGGATTGAAGAGGCAAATTTATCTTGTGTGAGATGACACAGCCAGCAAGTGGGGACAGGAACCCAGGTGTGTCTGGCTCACTGCTGGTTCTTCGTCTATCTGCCACACGGCTGCTGGTCCTGCCACCAAAACCACCCCACAGAGTAAAATACAAACCCCTCAAAACAAGCACCCTGGGGCAGGAGTGAGGGGAAACAATAAGAAGGAGCAATCCTGGGTCGGAAAAGCTACAGACACTGAGCCAACAAGTGGTCTCTGGGCTTCCTGGTGGCCAGGGCAGAAAGGGAAATGCTCAGCCCTCACACAGGCCGGCAAGTGTATTCATTCAATAGCACAGACTGAGCAAGGAGGGGTGTCTGGGGGGTGGGGTTCTCTCTGTGGAACCTGACAATGCTCTGCTGAATGGCTCTGGGGAAACAAGCTTTGTGAAAAAACAGAGGTCTTCCCCCTTTTTAAAATGGGACCCCAGTGAAAGCCTGTCCCCTCTCTTGTTCCCACCCCCAGGTGTGACAGCTGGATAGCGTTCTGTTAAGACCACTTTGTGAAGCCCAGGATGTCACCGGGGTAGTGGCTTTCGATGACGTGGCTTAACACAAGGGCACAGCTTAGGAGAATATGGACCATGGTGAATCAGCGTCCTCAACCACGCTGTGCAGCAGCTGTAAGCTTACTGATCTGATCTGCGTCCCCACAAAACCCCAAACTCCCCAGGAAGCGCCCCCGTATGGCTACCTCTGCATCCCCACAACCCACAAGGAGCTGGCCCTGGGCACAGCAGTGTTCTGGAAGGACCTCCCCCCCGCCCAGAGAGCCATGCAGCTGGCCTGGCCCCGTTCTCCACATTCTCCACTCTGTGGTGCTGGTGCCGACCCAGGTTACTGAGGGAACGAGGGTGGACTTGCTGTGCTCTGTACAGACGACGGTCGCCTCTGAGCTGAGGCGAGAGGCTGAACAAGCCCTGTCCCCTCTGCAAGTCCCCCTTGACCCTCCATGTTACTCTGACAGCCTGTGGGGAGTTTGGTTGCCTTGCTTTGCAACAGATGGATTTAGAGAACATCCACCCAGTGATACCAGGTGCCTTGAGCCTAAGGTAACAGGTGTTTGCACCAGGATCATTCAGCAAGCATTTCTCTAGCCCCTAGTGGAAGCCAGGGCACCGGGGACACAGGGAAGAATCAGCAGTCGTTATGTTCTAGATTCCCTCAATCTAGTCAGAGAGACAGGATTTAAATAAAGACGTGACAGCCTGATCACTGCAATAGGAAGGGCCGTGCTTACAGCTGTGCGAGGAGCGCACCACACAACCCCAGGACGCGCGTTCACCTCTGTAAGCGGCAGAGATTTGTGGAGCCGTTATGAGAGACTTCCAGCAGGTGGCAGTCAAGTGTCTTGCGGAAGGAGTGCCTTTTTTCTAGCTGTGGGGCATATGTAAGGTACGCGAGCAGAACAGAGGAGAAAATACTCAGCTTACTGGCTGGAGCGTGGGGGGTAACAGAAGAAGGGACCAGGGAGGAGGTGAGGCTTGAATTAGGTGCTGCAGATGGTGGCCTGGTGGACTGGATGGTCGGAAGGATGTTCTGAGCAGAGGACAGCAGTATTTGCAGTGGATGTCAGGGGCCCCAGGGAGAACCCTGTTTGTGACACTCAGGTACCCAGTCCTACTGGTAGCTCTAGATGTTGGGATCCCGAAATCAAACAGAAGTCAAGGAGACTGCATTTGGAACTACAGGCCTTGGGGGGCCAGCTGAGAGGGTCTCACAGGGGGCAGGATTTGTGAATCCTGGGGTACTTTGTGAATCGAAACAAGGCTGGTCTTTGTGGAAAAGATCCCCAATAGCATTGAAGGAGGAGAGTCTACAGAATTCCAGACTTGGAGGGCTACTGAGGACTCTAAGAGGGATTCAGGGATCTAATTAAGAGTCACACAGCAGGGCATGCCCCTAGCCCAGCAAAGGCGCTCAGTAAATGTTTGTTGAATGAATGATAAAAGGATGCCTTAGACCTTTGCCAAGTCTGTCACTGAAATACAGGAAGGAGAACAGTCTGAGGAACAAGCTGTGGCCCCACAGGGCTTTCTGGGAGGACTCTTAGTCCTGGATGGGGAGGTACTGATGGCACCGGGGTGGGAACTGGCCCAATTCCAGCTGACAGGTGAGCAGCTGCCCAATGGAGGTGGATCAGGAGGTGGAGGCAGAGCAAACAGAAGGGTCACAAGGGAGCAACTGAGCAAAGAGCAGATCCAGACTACTCCTTTACTAGGTTTGATAAAGAAGATTGCAGAGTGACTTGGAGTCTCAGGAATGACTGATCCCCCTTCAAATATCCATGAACCACCCAAAAAGGGAACTGATATTACTTAGTGCTTTTAATGCCCAGGCCTTCTATGACCCAGTGGTTAAGAGCATGCTCTCGGCTGGGAGACGACAGTCAGGTTTCAAATCCTGATGCCACCATGTATCAGAGCCTGGGGTGCAAATCTCAGCTCCAACAAACACTTAGCCCTGGGTGTCACGGTCTCCTGACCTGTGGGATACCGACGATAACATTCCCTACCTCCGAGCCAAGGTGGGGATGAAAGGAGATATATAAGGTGCTTAGAATGGTGTCTGGCCCAGAATGAGCCCTCTGTAAGTGTTAACCATTATTATTTTCTCATTTAACCATCACAACACCCTGTAAGATGGCTAATGTCATCTCTTCCATTTTACAGATGAGGAAACTAAGTCTCAGAGAGGTTAAGTAACTTGACCAAGCTGGTGATTTTATAGGAAGGCAGATTTAAACCCAGCTCAGTCCTATAGAAAGCCCATAGTCTTTCCAATATATGGCATGGCCTCCATGCAAAATAAGAAATGGGCACATTCCAGAATATGCGGGGATTGAAAAATTCTTCAAACCAGCACTTCCCAAGGGTCTGTCATGGAACACTGATTCCATGAGACTTCAATGATGTTATACGGGGAAAAAGTCAATGGTCACAGAAGTATGGGGAGCACTGGGTTAAATAGTTAGGTTTCTCTTCTGCAGGCTTCTCGGAACCTTAACATGGCCCTAGGGAGGGTGAAGTCCCAGGAGCAGGGGAGCCTCCAATCGTCCACACGCCTTTCTGGATCTAACATCTATCTAATAGACAAAAGGTTTGGGCAGGCACACTAAGGGGAACCCTGCTCTGCAAAACCATTCAGGATTAAGGATCCCCCTCCCCATGATCCTGCTTTCTCTCCTACCCTGCTGATTTCCTTGCCAGAAGGCGCCTGGTATGGCTCTATCAGCCTGTTGGCTCCTCTGAAAGCAGCCCTGGGGTCTGAGGTCCCCAGCCGACTTTTTCCTGTGAGTGGTCTCCAGCCACTTCCTCTGCCCAGTTTGTGACCTCTGTCTCAGGCTGCCCTCTGCCTCTCACCACTCATGTTCTGTTTGCAGCACCCACGTGCATTCAGCCCACTTCCTAAACTCCACCCCAAGGGTTTTCCCCAAGCCGAGGCCCGGGGTTTCTCTGCATTGCCTGCAGGACGACAGTGGAATCTGAAGCTGCCAAGGGAGCTCACAGGTGCTGCCTCTCCTCATCCTCCTCTGTACCTCAGTGCCCAGCGCAGGGCCTGACACGGAGAAGATGCTCAACACTGGGGGTGGTGCTCTGTACCCGCCACAGACTGTCTGCTCTGCCACGTCAGCTCTGAGAGGCAGCCTCTCGAGGGCAAAGCTCTCCTCCTGACTCTTAGCTTCGACATGCGCCTGCATTCAAAGATGGCACGGGGGACGACTTCCTGCCCCCCATACCAAGAAGATCAATGAGTCATGCTCATTAACCAAAGGCATATCAGCCTGGCTCCTGTTTTTTTTTTTGTGAGCAAGACCAGCCCTGAGCTAAAATCTGTTGCCAATCCTCCTCTTTTTTTCTGAAGAAGACTGGCCCTGGGCTAACATCCGTGCCCATCTTCCTCTACTTTATATGGGACGCCGCCACAGCATGGTTTGACAAGTAGTGCATGGGTGCGCACCCGGGATCCAAACCTGCGAACCCCAGGCCGCCAAAACTTAACTGCTACGCCACCAGGCTGGCCCCGTTATTTTTCCCCTTTTTCTTTTTTACTTTCTTCTTCCTTCTTCTTTTTTTTTTTAATGCTACAGAACAAGAGAAGACAGACTGGCCCTAAAGACATAGGGAAGAACACTCTTTCCACCAAAAAACTTACTGCCTGAAGTTGAAGAAAGTTCTGGAAAACATCTGCATCTTGTTCTAAAGGAAATAAAAGGATGCACTGCTGTTATTGGTGGTAAAGGGAAAAATGCTGGTGGGAGGGAGAGCAGAGTTAAAGATGGGGAGGCCTGCAAGGTGCTCTCAGTTTCTCATTGGGGCTGCGGATGGAGGCAGGCTGGGACAGGCCGCAGGGTGCACCCAGGGAGGGCTGAGAGTCAGAGAGAAAAAGGGATATGCCTTCTTGGAGAATGTAGGGAAGGCTGAGAGGAGGACAGAAAATGGGAAGAATACTGAGCAGCAGAGAAAAGGGATACTGAGGGATCTAACATGGAGCAGCCTTCCCCTTTTCGCCATGGCAGAGAGCAAGGCCGACTGCAAAGTGGGGGAGGACCCTGAGACAGGCTGGGAAGGGGTGTGTGGGGGGTGCGGAGCAACAGAGCCTCCCAGGTGAGGCCGCACAGCAGGCGTTTATCCAGACCCGGCAGACCAGGCCTGTGGTCTCCCCAACACCCCTGCAAGCAGGAGCAGACGAAGAGCTGGGATTCTCCCCCAGGCAGGAGGCAGGCTGGGTGTGGACGAAAGGGCGAGAGATGATGGGTGTGTGAAGAGAGGTGGACAGGGCGGGGCCTCTGGAGCCAACAGCCTGGGTTCAAATCCCAGCTCTGCCACTTACTAGCTGTGTGTCCTGGGCCAGTTCCGTGCCCTCCGCGAGCTGCGGTTTCCTCCCCTGTAAAAGGAGGCGGATTCTTCCTCCCAGACTGAATGAGCTCAATACATGAAAGGCACTAGGATGCCCGTCGGGTAACTGCGGTTACTGAGAGGGACGACCTGGTGCCCACGGAAGAAGGAGGGGTGGAGGCCGTGGGAGGTAAGCGTTGATGTCCAAGAAAGCAAACTCGGACGGGAAATCTTGGGATGAAGGAGCTCAGGGATGGTGAGAGCAGAAGCATGTGGGGAGCCCGGCAGCGGGCAGGAAGGAAGTTAAAGTCGAGGAGACCCAGGACAGTGAGCTCTGGGGACCAGGAGGGAGTCAGTGAGGGCGGCGGGAAAGGCTGGAGAGGGACCTGGGAGGGCCGGGGGACATCCCAGAGGCCAGCACTCTGCAGCAGGAGGCACTGAGGACGCGTAAGAATTTGAAAGGTGAGTGGTACGTTAGGAGTCCAGCTCCTTCATTTTACAGTCAATGAAACTAAAACACGGAGAAAGAACTCCTAAAAAGAGAAAAGCTGGAATAGGATAAGGAGAAAGTGAAGTCAACGGGGGATAAAAACAGAACTCTGCAGTTGCCAGGATGATGAGATGGTGAAAGCAGAGGACAATGGTTTCCCTACAGAGACAGCCTCTGCCCGGAGCTGGGCTGCACCAGGGGCTCTGGGTGACATAGCGACACCCTGCTAGGAGGTGTCGGGGGCACGGGGAGGAGACATCCCCCCTATGTCCCACCCACCACAGGTTTTGGCTGATGGGGAAGGAGGCCTCAGATGGCTATCGTGGCCCCAAAGCCCCAGAGCAATCCATCCCACACAATTTACTGAGCACCCACACGGTGAAAGAATTGGTTGTTGGAGTAAATTTCCACCACAAATTGCATGTGGCTGTCAAATTTCAATTCAGGACAATTTCGTAATAATGAAGACAGTGTTGGTGTGCTGCCCACAATCATTCATTAATCTTTCAACAAATATTTACCGAGGGCATCCAAGTGCCAGGCACTGCTCTCCACGGCAGGGCTGGGGCTGGGGAGACAAAGATCCTTGTCCCCATCTGTATACGTTCTGCTGAGGAGGGCAAGCGGAGGAGACAGATAAGGAAACGATGCTGGCTGGTGGTAAGTGCTGGGGAGGAAAGTCAGAGATGGGGCAGGAGGAGCCTGGAGATGAAGGTGGTCAAACGTGAGGAGGTAAGGGCGTGAGGAAGGAGCCTTCCAGGCTGAGCAGAGCCAGTGCTCAGGCTGTGGTGGAGGCGTAGATGTCAGAGGACCAGTGAGCGGACCAGGGCGGGAGAGACCACACGGGGCCTGGCGGACCCCTGCAAGGGCCTGGGCTTTGACTCTGAGTGAAATGGGAAGTGACGGGATCCCACCGGGGGTTTAAGTCCGACTGCCGTGTTGAGGAGAGACCGTGGGGAGGAGGGATCCTGTGGGGAGGACTGTGTGTGTGTGGTGGGACCGTGTGCATGAGTGTGTGTAGGGGGTGGGGGGAGGCCAGTAGTCTGGGGAGATGATCCGGCTCAGCCCTGGTCTCAGGAGAGGAGGTGGTGGGAATCGGCTGAATTCTAGACATATTTTCAGGCGGCCTGTGCTGATGGACGGGATGTGAGGTGGAAGGGGAGTCGGGGCTGAGTGGCCACGGTGGGTGACGGGAAGTGGTTGATTCCTGGTATACTCTGAAGGAACAGCCAACGGGATTTCCTGTCTTTTTCTGACATGAGGGGTGACAGCCAGGC
The DNA here is from genome assembly GCF_057802395.1 of Ceratotherium simum simum. NCBI lineage: Eukaryota > Metazoa > Chordata > Mammalia > Perissodactyla > Rhinocerotidae > Ceratotherium > Ceratotherium simum. The sequence continues at coordinate 16,693,472 of NC_141906.1, forward strand.
TGTGAATGGCACAAAGGCCCCCAGCCGAGGGGGCGACTGGGGGTCAAAACCCAACCCGAGCTCCACTTGCAGGGGGCGTGCCTGTGTGACAGCTGGAGGAAGGGCTGCCTGCTGTCACCCACACAGCAGGGCAGGAGCCGTTGGTCCGGGACATGTTAACGCGAGGTACCTACGAGCCGTCTGAGTTGCATCACAGACTACATTGTGGTCTGTGTACCTGCACCCCGCCTTTCTGGAGCAAGGACGACCTCCCAGTCACTGAGCATCAAATGTGCCGAGGACAGGGCTGGCCCTGACACAGCTCGTTTGGTCCTCACAACGACCTTTCGGGGAAGGCATTATTATCAACATGTGTAGAAGATGGCACTGAGCCTCAGAGAGGTGCAGCAACTTGTCCAAGATGGCACAGCTGGGAGAGGGGAACAGGGACAGAACCGATGTGCCCAACTCCAGAGTCAGGACTCCGCACATGCTCTGTTGCTTCAGTGACTCAGCAAACAAAAGCCAAAGCTCTGTCCCAAGTAGGAGCAAGAGGGCAGGGCCGGCTCGCGCCCACCCCCCTCCCTCCCACAGTGCAAGGACGCCAAACCGGTAACAAGGACGTGAACAACCGAAGTGCCGGCGAATGGCAGGTGGTTAACTGGTTAACTCACAGTTAACAGATGATCCTTTCTGTTTCAACTCTGACCGACAGGACACCTTTCTGAGAGGCCCTTGCCCGCTCGCCGGCCCTGGCAAGCACGGTTTGAGAGACGATTGATGCTGGGAAGAGGCCCGAGGCCTTGCACCGGGGCCCAGAGCTGAGAGGACCGTCTGAGTGTGTCCTGCCCCCAGGAATATCTCTGCAGGTTCCTCTTTCAACTAAAACGGAATCAGCTTGTTTTCCTTCATCTGTCTCTTTCCTACTCGAGGAATGAAAAAAAACCTCTCAGTGATTTCAGTTTCGTTTTTCTGAGCTTCGGTTACAGCAAGTGAGTGTCCCACGTCTAAGGCCTCGAAAGAGCGTGAGCGGTGGAGCGGGGGTGCTTCTTCTGAGAAAATAATCAGTGCGGGAATCACAACAATAACAACAACGCAAACGCTGCAGCAGCGGGAACCACGCGCCAGGCTGTTATTTTGTACAGGTCGCTGCTGTTCCACTTTGTTCTCAAGGAAGAAGTAACCAGTTCTCGGAGAGGCAAGGAAACTGCAGCCGTCTCTCGGCTCGCAAGCGGGAGAGCCCGGATTCCAGCCCGGGTCTGCTTGACTCACAGCTCGGCAACAGGTGAAGGGGTAGTACGCTTTCTGAGTTAAACAAAACGAAAATAAAACCTCCTGGACATCAAGAAGAAGGGCAAACCCCTCAGTGGAAAAATCAGTAAAGAACGTGCATAGGTTAATTCACACAATTCACACAGTTCATTTATGCAGGCAGAGGCCACAAAACAAGCAAAACACACTTGGAAAAGAGCAGGGAGCTCGGCTGGTTTTCCTTTCTGTAAAAATCCGCACATGGATGTTAAAAAAATATATGGACAGGTGGGAGGGGTGAAAAAAACAGAGGTGGTAAAGATGAAAAAAGATGATAATAAAAACTGTGTTTCAGACTCTTTAAGATTATGTGTTTTCTCAAATGAACAGGGGAAACATCAAAACACCTTATTTCTCTGACAACGGATGCAGTTAAAAATTCTGACTTCTATTCCATAGCCTCACGTAAAGGGACATTTCTAAGAGAGATGAAACCATTTCTTTTTATTTCAAGTCTATCCTAATGTTTCTCCAGCTAACTTATAAGCTAATACACACACACTCCCTCTCTTGTACTTGCAAAGATTCAATACAATTATTTTTAACATTCCTTTCACTCTCTTGAAATGAAATTCGTAAATAATATAACATGCCAACACTTATAATTTCAAAAACAATCAACGTAATACCCTAACTGTAATACAAAGAAGAAAAGAAATAAAGTTAGTTAAAATAAGACAGTATGTCCATCAATATGCAAACATTGGCCACAGTGACTCTAGAAGACAGAATGGAAGATAAGGAGATGCTTAGACCTATTGATAACAAATAGGTAAACCTCACATATTGGTGGTTGTGTTCCTGGAAAATTCAGTGTATATTAAAAATATGCAAAACTTATTTGTGTTGATGTGTAAAATGGAGTCAGATTCCAGGCTCAGACAATTATAAATAGGGTTTCACCTACATGAATGCCCAGTGAACTTTGTTCTCCACGTGTTACATCTGGCATCCCTGCTGGCCCCCAGTGAAAACCCTGTATCCCATCCAGTGAAAACCCTGTATCCCATCCGTGTGGCAGCCAAATCCGCCCCCCTTCCAAAGATGTCTAATGGGGGCGCCATGTACCCAGTCAGAACCAGTAGTATGGTGTTCAACTCTCTTCTACAAAGAGACAAGGGGCAAAGAGATGTTAAGATATTTACCCAAAGCCATATAGAAAATCAGCAGCAGTCAGGACTAGAAAAGGAGAAGGAGTAGATGGTGGAGGAGAAAGGAAATTATTATTCTAATATTCATATTTATTAATTGCCAGACATTGTGCTAGGTGCCCTTTGCTATGCCCGTACAGGATCTCATCCCAATTTCCTATCAACCTGAGGGGTCAGTCCCCAGTTTTCAGATAGAGACACTACATTTCAGGGAGGTGAGGGCCCTGCTCAGGGCCCCAGTTTTCGTAATGATAGAACTGATTTTATCCAGCCCTTTTTCCCTCTTGCTTTGAGCTGCTCTCCTTCCAGGTCTCTGGGGCCACAGCTGGGGGACCAGGTCCCTCACTTGGCTGCTTAAATCTCTAGGAAATGGTATCTGGGATGCGCACTACCTGAAAAGCAACCGACAAAGAGAAAGATGGTTCAACCCCAGCTTCTCTGCCCTTTCGGCTCAGCCAGTGTGTGGCCAGAGCTTGGACTGGAAAAGCCCCAGGCCCCTGAGCACAGGAAGCAGACTCCTGACAAAGTCATGGGTCATCTGTCCTGGACTCCTGGGGGAGCCTGGCCTGAGCTGCCAGGGTCAGGGCACAACGAGCAACATGAAAGCAAGGCCGGGCCTTGGGACTGCTCCTGCCCCGGACGGCCACGCCTCCAGTCCCTCTCCACACTCTACGGGATGGCAGGCAGCGGAGGGGCTGGGCCCACGCCACAAAAGCAGGCAGGGCCGGACAGTGAAGGAGGGCTCGGTAAGCAAACGTTGAGGTATCAGGTGTGGGGAACACTCCCCGACAGTCACTGCAGCTTCACAGCACATGCCTCTGCTCATTTAACCCTCAAAACACCCCATGAAAAGATGATTAAAACATATTATTATTAAATAATATATTGTTATTGTTATTTAATATATTATTTAAAATATCTTTAAAAGTGTTACTTTCATCTTTCAGAAGAGGAAACCAAGACCATAAGTGACTGGCACCTAGTTACACAGCTGGCAAGGGGCAGGGCCAACACTCAAGCCCAGGTTGGACCAGCCCCAACCCATCCCCTTCCCACCTCCCTCTCCTGCACCCTCAGAAGCCCTTCCTGATGTATGCATTTCAGGGAAGTGTGTATTTGGCACGTACCATCCCAGCTGTGGAGGGCAGGTGGGCATCCAATCCCTCTACCCCGTGACCTCTGGGGCTGTGCTATGAGACTGAATACTGCATTAGGACTTGAAGAGGTGGGCCGTCTTACACTTCCTAGCACCTTTCTCCCTCTAGTTTCTGGCCACAAACCATGACTAAGCCTATAAACAAGAAACCTATTGCATCAGACTTCATGGTCAGGAAAGAAAATACTAACAGCCCATATTTGTCACCCTGATCTAAACCCAAATTCCATGAGGCTGCAGGGCCGGCAGAGCTAGGATGAGCCCATTTATCGGTGACAGTGCAAAGGCCTCTGCCCCACAGTCCATACTGTCCAAACAAACTGAGGAAGTTTCATAGAAAATGGTTCAACTCAGCACTTCTTGCAAAATAAGTTAATGCAGGGCCAGCCCCAGTCTAGTGCACCACGGGCTTACTTTTGGTGCTGAGGTTGTGAGACATCACAGCCCCGCAGCTAAGAATTGAGGCTCGGGGCCAGACTGCGGAGTCCAAACCTCTGCTCTCTGCTTCCTTGTGTGACCCTGGCCGAGACTGGACCTGTGTTCCTGTCTCCTCACTGGTACAACAAGGATACTGGCGGTTCCCACCTCATTGGGTGGCTGTAAGCAGTAAATGAGACAATGCATGTAAGGAGCTTAGAACAGTGCCTGGTAAACGCTGGATTCATGTTGCCTCTTGTTAACACTGATACTGACAGCCATGCCATGGAAAGGATAGTTGAAGGCACCGGAGGACACAAATCCTGGGGAGGGGATAGCGGGTGGGGAAGGGGAGGGGAAGGGGGTCCATGAGCATGACTACCAGACTTGGAAAGTGGAATCCCGCCATGCCGACCCACCTTTGTTCTGCATGGCTACCAAGAGCAGAACTGGTCACTGAGGAAACAGCACCAAGAGGGAGGTTGGATTCAAATAAAGAAGGATTTTCTACCAGGCAGACACATCCATAAATGGGGAGCAGGATACCGGGGTGTGGCACCCAAGGGGGCCAGGGGCCTGCCTGTCATCAGTAGATGGGATTTTCCCACACAGCTGAATGGCAAGAGAAAGTGACCCTTGCTGTCCCTTCCCCTGGACCACTCTATCTCTGATATGAGCAAACAGGTGCTGATGGCCAGGTGTGGCTAACCAGCCTGCAGGAAGGAGGATGGACCCTGGACCAGACTTAACATACACAACCTTCAGGACTTTCGCTTAAGGCTCTCAGAACACCATTTGGTGGTGGCGGAGGTGACTGTGACCAGCAATGGCTCAATGAACCAAAAGTGTTTCTTGAATGCCTGCTAGGTCCCTGGCACAGTAATTCAGAGAACGTGTGAGATGACAGGGCCGTGGTAACCAATCATCACATCCTCTTACTTTGGAGAATTTAAAGATAGCATCAATTACTGACGCCACTGTCATCTGGGGGCAGGCAGCATGAAGTGACCAGGTCGGCCAACTTCCCGGCCAGTGCCTGGGACAGGAAGACTGGGGGTTGTCCCAGTTCACAGGCAACTTCCCAACCTCCTCTCGGGCGAGGGTCTCCATGTTCTTTACCACCAAACCTTTTACTGACACAACCCCCTGACCTGGGTTGACTGGTCTCCTGGACTGAGCCGCACATCGGAAAAGAGGCTGGGACACAGGGAAATGGCCAGGAGCAGGAAAGAAGCGAGAGAAAGGGGAGAATTTGCTCCTTGAGGTATCCCCCATCATGAGAAATTACTACCTTTAGAAACTATAAAAATGAAAAATATTTTTAACACTAGAAACTATTTTATCAATGAAAATATTCTTAGACTGTATTAAAACTACAATATAAATCCAAGAAAAACTATAAAATTCTCCAACTAAAGCTCATCAGCTATTTGCTGTGCAATTATTACTGCTAATTTACATATCTCAACTCTGAGAACTCAAAAGCAGGAAGTAGCTGTAGGCATCAAAAGACTGAGAAAAAAAATTTATGGAGGTGATGCTGGGGCCACTCTATGTACTGATTTCATTCTTCGCCACCTGGAAACACCTGCAACATGTTTGAGAACCACTGTTCGGGGTGGCCAGGAGCTCACTGGGCAGGAAGACTGACCATCTCTTCTCATAGAGAATGTACTCAATAATCCAAAGAGCCCAGCCTGAGTGACCCCAGCTCCCGAGCTGCTGGCTCTGCCACAGCCCCGATTCCTCCCTCCCCACCCGAGCGTCCTCTGCAGCTGTAGGTTCAAGTCCCAGCACGTCACCGTCCTTCCCCCTCTGGTTGGCTGTCAGCAGCTAACTCCCACTGCTTCTTCCTGCTCTGTAATCGCTCCTCTCCCGCTTGGCCACCCTGTGCTGACTGCTATGGCCTTAATTCAGGCCCAGGTCACCCCCTCCTGGCCTACTCACATCCTCTAAAACCACTGGCCTCCAGCATCGCCTAGAGGTGACTTCCCCAGAAGCTTGCACAGTCTGTCCTTCCGCATAAAGGTTTCCCTGGGTCTCTCTGCCCCCTCCCAGCCTCAGAAAGAGAACTAACACCCAGAGTCCACTCTGGCCCAGGCACAGTGCCAGGCATTAGCCCAGGGCAAGAAAGAGACACAGGTTCCAGCTCACATGCCAGCTCTAGTCCATTGATAATGGCTACAAAGAAAGCTGTGCAAAGAGGGATTCTGAGGGTCAGAAAAAAGACCACCATGATCAGGTATTACTCTTCTACCTGGGGGCCAGGGGACTGGGAATGCAGCACTCATGCCACCCCCATGCCATCCCAGTAAACGGTGGAGCATTCCATGGAACTCAAGACCACCCAGCCCTGGCCTGTGCCCCAGCCCTTCGCTCCCTTTGGTATTCTCATGAAATCTCCTCAATATCCGTTCCCAGGGCTCCTCCAAAACTGTAATAATTATCTTCACTGGCACCCACCGTGGCACCATGCCTTCCCTCCGCCAACACTCAGCAAGTGTGTCACACCTTTTTCCATTAGAAACTTCACAGCATCTGTAAAGCTTTTCCCAAGTGGGTGAGAGAGCAACTGATTTTACCTGTGCCTTGGTTTCCAAATGCACAGATTCCAAAATCCCTGCTCTCCTCCTCTCCTCCACCCACACATATACCTTGGTCTTGCACACATATACCTTGGTCTACTTAGGCATACGGTGATTATTCAGCTGTCCTGATGTCTGTCTGTCTGAGATTGTGAACCCTAAGGGCAGAAATCAGATCTGTTTAATTCACTGGCTCCGAGCTTGGCACAGCAGGGCACTGTCAGAGAAAAGCACAGAGACCGCGGCCCCAGCCCAGCTCTGCTATCACTCGCTATGGGGCCCTGGGCAAGTCCCTCCTCTCTGGGCCTCAGCTTCCCACCTGTCGTAAGATGGACTTGAACTAGGGGGTCTCTGAAGGCTTGTCCAGCTCTAATGCACCATGAGCACACAGGCCTAAGAGCACTGCGTTCCTGTCTTTTCATCACCATGTGAGTAACAGTCTCCGGGTTGGGCTCAGCGAGATGTCACAACACAGCGCCTTTGATGGCACAGACTCGCCACTGCGAGGAGCAAGAAACGCTAGAGCGGACAGTTAGTGCTATGGGATGGACGCTGTATAGCTAAGTTTAACGGACAACGAAGAGTGATTTTATCTCCCTCTGACAACGTTAAGTACAACATTCTATATTTATATCTTCCATCTCCCAATTTAGACAGTGTAGAACTTTTTCTGATCAGTTCTCACTTGCCAATAATTTCGCTCTACATCTAAACGAAGAATAGGAGTCATATAAGTTCACAGATTGAATGGATGGTTGATTTACAAAACCCTTAAAACGTGCCTGCAGGCCGACGCTGGCAACCCCGTAATTAGATATGGCATGCTCTGCGATGATGTATTTTTTACCGTTTTTTAATAACTCAGTTCTCTTTCTGGGATGAGGGGAAAAATGGAATTTGTTAAAAATAAATCGAGATTGAGTGGCTCTTCAGCCTTCTGCTGCTTGTTGCTCACAATATTCTATAAATAAAAGAAGCCCTGCCCTACAGCCCTGTAAACACCCATAGACACTCAGAGCCAAATTCTTCCAATTATGACCCCATGCCAGTTGCCAGGCTACTGCAAGGACCTACTTGAAAGGCAGCCATCTAGGCCATTTCCTGATTAAGCTGCCCTGTAGCAAAGAATCAAGGCCTGCTGCCTTGGCATCGTATCTAGTCTCAAATAATTGCTCCGTGTTCCTGAAATTAAGCCCTTTCCTTGTGATCGAATTACAATTCAGAGGTAAGTGACAAACTAACCGCCCATCCGTCCGTCCATCTGCCTCGGTCATGTGTATGTCTGAGATCCTGGGCTGTCACACGTTGGACTTCAGTCAGGCAGCAGAAGTGCATTCTCGACAGTGTCTTTAATTGCACTGAGCAAATCAAGGTCAAACAAAAGTAGGTCAGCTACGAACATGGCAGGCGAGTCAGAGGCAGCCCGCCCTCTGCTCGGCAGCTTCTCTCACTCGTGGGTTTGGGTCACTGTTGCCCAGTGCAGCAGGCATTTAAAATCCAGACTACACCCCGCAGGGGCGATGCGCTCGGCATCAGGTGTCAGGCTGCCTGCTCTGTGGTTCAACTGGCAAGGCACAGGTTGGGACAGCTCCGGCCCGGCTCTCGTGTGGCCGCAACGAGCCCTTAAAGAACAGCACGCAGAGAATCAGGAGACTGCAGTGGGCCATAGTCTCACTGGGAGAGAAATTACTTCCGGCCCCTTAGAAATCGGAAGGCTCAAAGCAGCACTGGAGCAAAATGGGCTCCCACTAGGAACTAATCACCCCTCTCCCGCCCCAGAGGCTCCCCACTCAGCGCCAGCTCAAAGGGGTGAGTGCTATGAGAGGAGCACTTCCCTGTGCTCACTAAGAGGCTTACCAAAGGCCTGCAACACGGCTCCCAGTCCCAGGAGCTCAGCCTCTGATTGCGGAGCCAGTTGGTGAATGAGTACCACCCAAAAGAGAACTGATGTGGGCTACGTGGTCAGATTTTCCAAACTCCAAATTGGGACCTGTACTTAAAGGGCAGGATTGTTAAAAGGTGTCCTGGAAAACTTGGAACCTAGGGGTCACAAAGCATTAAGCCTCCTCAGAGAGGCCATCTCCTCTGGCTGTCCAATTGAAAGTGGCCCTTCCTGTCACTTGCGCACCACCCATGGGTTCTAATTTCTTAATTTCTGAAACGATCTTGTTTCTTTGTGCCTCCTCTGATTAGAATGTGAGCATCACGAGAGCAGAGACCTTCTCTGTCTTGTTCTTGAGTGTTTTCAGAGCAACTAGAATGGTGACTGGCTCACAGTAGGTGCTTAATAAATATTCACTGGCTAGATGAATCCATGCCAAACCTCTGGAAGTGCATTCTAGGTACTAATCTCCCTCAATCCTCGCAGCCATGTCATGAGGTGAAATTATCATCTCTCCTGTACAACAAGAAATCAAGGCTCAGAGAGCGTGTGTGTTTTTCCCAGGGCCGCACATCTAATAAGTTGATGGAGCTGGAATTCCAAGCTAGGCATGAAGAGTTCTAATCCTGGCTTTGAAATGAGCACCTGTTGCTTTTATAACTTAGAAAAAGCAAAGAAGAAAAACTTCAGAGGAAAAACTACTCATCAGAAAGAGCTTTATACCAAATGATCTAGTATATGATGGATTCAGTTCCTGCGCCCAAAATCCACGTGCCACGTCCCACTGCAAAGGGCACTGGCACTGTAGCCAGAGCAGCAGGAAGGACTCTGGGGCCTCGCTTACTGGAAGCTCATTCCTGTCCTTCTATGGGGCCTCAAAGGCCAGGCAGGGAGGGGAGTGGCCGTTGGCAGTGACATCCATGATTCCTTCGCTGTCAGAAAGAGCAGACTGATTCCATGGTTCGCTGGAAAGGTCCCAAGGAGGGGCCTCCAAGCGAGTTACAAGATTGGGGCTTTAAGGTGTTTGGAATCTGCCTTCTCCCAGACCCATACCTTGGGAACTGGAAGAAAAAAAAAGGGAAAGAAAGCATACTCTTTAAGATTGAAATTTCAAAAATTTTAAAATTGAAAAGTAGAGATTTACATTTACCTGAATTTAGAGCACTGAACCCTGCTGAGGCTAAGCTTATGCACCCTTATGATTTATAAATCACCATAAAATTCCTATTAGTCTGATAATTGTGGCCAAAAAACCTCTCCAGCCTGTCTGCTAGATGCAGGCAATGGCTTGAATTTATGTGCAAATCTGCAGGTCAGTCTTGTCAAAATGGCCAGGCCAGTTCTAGCGTGTGGATACATTTCTCCAGTATGAGAAAGAAATGAAAACGGCAAATGATATCAATCAAATAGGTATTTCCAACGCTACCAGGACAGCCCAACAACCTTCAAATACAAACATCCCACAGAAACAGAAAATTCTTCATGGTTGTGAATGAGGAGGGGCAGGATGACAAAAGAGCACTTAAGCTAACCTTCTGGATCTGAATTTCTCAGCTGGGATCCCTGACTGGGCTTCGTGGAAAATGTGTCATGAAAAATATCGGGCTTGTGAGTATCTTCATGTGCATTTTTCTGGAGAGAGCCCCATAAATTTCACCAGCTTCACAAAGGATCTGTGACCCCAAAAGACAGGAACACCCACCAGGCCTTTCTGCTGTTGCTCCTTTCCTTTGGACAATCCTGTTGTATGGGAAGCCTCCCTGGCTTTCCCGGTAGACAAGACGACATTGACAATCAGGGAAAACTGTCTAAGCTCCAGCCTGAACACCCCAGCTGGTGGGGACTGCTCAGTCAATGACTGAAAAAAGGTCATCCGCTAGAACAGACCAAGGAACTGCTGAGACTTACTTGAGCCCATCGCCCAGCAGGGAACAAATGGCACAACCAGGAAAGACAAAGAGAACAAACTTAGGGACCAGAAAGTCTTAGGCAAGATGAACTTGGGAGCAACAGCGTAGGACAGGAGAGAAAGAATGTGGACTTTGGCACTAGGCAGGACTACGTTCAAATCCTGGCCCCACCTAGAGACAGACTAGCTGTGTGGCCTTGAGCAGATGATGATGATGCCGACGCTGACAACAGTGTCTATGGTGAGGGGCTTATTATTTACTGATGGCACAATGTCTAGCATACAGTAAGCAAGTACTTATGAAATTACGTATGTTATTTCATTTAATTTCACAGCAAAACTACGAGCCCTCTCTATATTATTTCCATTTTCTAGATCTGGAAAAAGAAGATTAAAGAGGTTAAGTCGCATGCTTGAGAGCCGCAGCTGGTTGGGATTCAAACCCGGGTCTGTTGGACTCTAAGCCCATACTCTTAACACTAAGCCCCACGGCACTGCCAGGTTTCAGCTCTCTTGTCTGCAAAAGGGTAACAACACTTACCCTGCAGGGGGGTAGCACGTAAAGTGCTTAACACAGCACCTGGCAAACAGGAAGCTGCATGGTGTAGCTATTAATGTTATTCCTACGACATCTGGACCTCTGGAAGGGAGAGGGAGGTGTGGGACGTGAGCAACTGGCTGTACAGATGGTACCATCTTTCACTTCACAGGGCTCCACAAACAGGATGAGAACTTTGGACCAAGGCTTAAGAGCCTGGGATGACATACTCTGTTATGGACATACTCTGTTAGGGACAGAGAGGGGACACCTCAGCGAGATGAGTGCAAATGTGTTTACTCCGAGATGAAAGGCTTGTCATCAAAACTTGGAGAGGATCAGAGATTTCTGGAAGAAGGAATCATTCAAGCCCAAGGAGAACATTCTCAAGAGGCAGTACCAGACAGCACGGCTCCACCCAGGCTAGGAACGTGTGCCTGCAGTCAGTGTGACCCCCTGACCCCCGAGGGAGGACAAGAGTTCCTGTGCATGTCTCTGCTAAGGGAGATGCTGAACCTCTGAGTTTTCAGAGAACCCCACCTTGAACTTGGGCAGAACCGAGGCATTCTAAAAAAAAGGAGAGTTTGTTAGAGCCAGTCTCTTTTGGAGTCAAATATGGAGAAATATTCCCATTGCAAGAAAGAACCGATGACTTAGTGTGGCGTGTAGTGTGTAAGGCGAAGGGACTCGTGTGCAGGAAGAACAATCAGACTCACTGGGGCCACCGTCTAGACTACACTCTTGCAGAAAGACTGCACGGGGGAGTCCACAGAGCAGCAGAGTCGCTCCCCAGAGAACCAACAGCACGGCAGAGGACGTGCATCCCGGGGCTGACGTTTGCTTGGAGAGAAAACATCATGCAGGTTTTCATCATGCCTTTCCCCAGACCAGCTCGTCCCCTCCTGTTTTTCTTATAAAGAAATCACCACACCAAGTTACCCGATAAGAACCAAAGATACTTAAGGTCTTTACATCCTGTTATTGGTTCCCTCTTCCCCATCCCACAGCTCGACACGGGACTCAGCATCACTTCCCTGGACCATTTTAACAGCCTCTAAACTAGCTCTGCTGCCACCTCCTACAGTCCAGCCCCCACACTGCCACCAGCTGGCTTTCTAAAATAAAGCTGCTGACCACGTCACTCACCTCCTGAGAGATGTCTACTGGATTTGCACTGCCCACGGAACAAACACCCAAGTCTTCACTTGCATGAATTCATTCATTTTTTCACTTACCCATCTAATGTTTGATGATCACCTACTGTGTGCCAGGCTCTGTTTTAGGCCCTGGAGACAGAGTGGTGGATGAGAGAGAGAAGACAAGATCTGTTCTCATGGATTCACATTCCAGTGGGGTAAGACAAACAATGAAGATGACAAATAAATATATAACATAAATTCAGGTAGCGATGGGTGCTAATGAAGAAAAATAAAACAGGGTAAGAGGACAGCATGATGGGGTGGGACAGACCCATCATCATTTTAGATGGGTGCAAGACCACTTGAAGAGAGAGCAGAAGGTGAGTAAGGCAAAGATGTTGGGAAGAGCAATCCAGACAGAAAACAGCAAGTGCAGAGGTTCTGAGGCAAGAAAGAGGAACAGCAAGAAAGACACAGTGGCTGGAAAGGAGGCAGCAAAGGGGATAGTGCTAAGAGGTTAGACCAGAGAAGGGGGGGATGGCAGGCCATGGCCAGGAGTGTAGATTCTATTCCAGGGATGCTAGGAGGCCATTGGAGAGTTTGAAACACAGAAGTGACATGACCTTATTTACTTTTTAAAAGGTCATTCTGCCTGATCGTGTGGAAGACTGACCGCAGTGGGGCCAGCGCAGAAGCAGGGAGACCTGCTGACAGATGAGGACATGCGGACGTGGGTGGAATAGGGCGTTGGCTTTCAGGATCTACTCTGATGGAAGGGCTGCCAAGAACTGCAAACAGACACTGTGAGGGGTGAGGGAAGGAGCAAGATCACGATGCCCACATTTTGGGCCTGGGTAACCAGGTAAATGGTGGTACCGCATGATATGGGGGAGACTGGGGAGAAGCACGGATGGTTTGCTTTTTTTTTTTGAGGAAGATCAGCCCTGAGCTAACATCCGATGCCAATCCTCCTCTTTTTGCCCAGGAAGATCGGCCCTGGGCTAACATCTGTGCCCATCTTCCTCTACTTTATATGGGACACCACCACAGCATGGTTTGACAAGCGGTGCATCGGTGCGCGCCCAGGATCTGGACCCGCAAACCCCTGGCTGCAGAAGTGGAGTATGTGAACTTAACCGCTACACCACCAGGCCGGCCCCTGGTTTGCTTTTTTTTTAAAAAAGAATGAAGACTTCTACTCAGTTATGTTGGGTCTGGGAAACCCATTAAACATCAAAGCGTGGATGCTGAGCCAGCAGTGAGTACGTGAGCGGGGGGCTCAGGAGAAAGGTCTGGGGTCAACAGTGTACAGACAAACAGCAGGACGCGGCAACTCAGGTCCCCCACCTCTTGGCCTCAGCTCCAGACACGCACCCGGGTGTCACCTCCTCCAGAGTTCGGGCCTCCGCCCCGTGGCTCCTCCTGCCTGGAATCCTCCTCCTGGACTTCAGCAGCGTCCAGTCCTACTCAACTCCTGTCTCTGAGGCCCCTCCTGGTTCCCCAGGAGAGAGCCACTTGGGCCGCTTTTCTCCCACGGCACCCTATTCCGTGCCTTGATGATGGCACAGCCCATGTGTCCCACTGTCTATCTGCACCCTTCCCTCCTCCCTGCGAGCTCCTAGGGGGCAGCGACTGTAAGTCTAGGCCTCTCTGCATGCCACCTCCTAACAGAAGGCCTGGGCATGGCGAACATTTGCTAAATGAATGGAGTTCTCCCCTCTGCAAAGAGGCGCAGAACAAATGACATGCATGCACGCTGACTCCCAGCGCAGCTGCTGTCTGCACAGGGACAAGGGGGTGGGCTAAGGCGCTGTCCCTGGAGCGCTAACCAGGCTCAGTGGGGTGGGATGCCCTCTTCCTCTGAGGAGTTTCCTCACAACACAAGAGAGCTTCACAAAATCTAAGAGCCGAGCATCTCAGGGTGTCGTGGGTGTAATGAATGCTGCACTCGAGGAAGGCGTTTTGGGTTTCACTGCAGAAACACCCAGCGAGTCCAAAACCAAGGCACTGAGGGGTGGGAGACAGGGGGAAGGAAGGCGACTGTGTTTCCACGGACTCCTGTAACCACGAGAGTGAGCCTGGAAGCAGGTCTATTTGCCCTGCTTCACAGACGCGGACAATGGGTATCAGAGAGGTTAGGTGATTCGCCCAAGGGCACAGAGCTGGGAAGTACAGGAGCCAGGATTCACACTCAGGTCTTCCTGAACCATCACCCGTGTTCCTTCCAGCACACTCCACAGCCTCACTCTATCATACGAGGGCGGGGTCCTCAGGAACCACCTGCGCCCCAGGCTGCACGGAGGAAATGCGGTTCTGGAGAGATGTGGTTCACCACCCTTACTGAGGAGTCACCAGCAGAGCCGGAGCTGGACTCAGTCTCCGACGCCCAGGCCGGGCTCTTGGGGCACCGCACCTGCTCTCCATCAGATATTCCTTAAAGGGCAGAGACAGCGCAAAACATTTAACAGTCTAACCTGTCTGCTTACAAGTGCCTTAGAAATAAAGCGAGAGGAACGGGAAGTGGGTTTTCCGTCAGTTATAACTGCTGCGTGATTCTGGCAGGAAGCTCCGTGCGGACACTGTCACCGCACTGAGTAGTAACAGAACCAGCAGCACGAGTCCAGATGACTGGTGGCGGCAGCCCCCTCAGTCGTTCAGACAAACGTGTGCAGCCCACCTACTGTGCGCGAGGCCCTGAGCAGGGCAGCAGGGGACAGGGACAAGGAGCCCCGAGCTGAACTGAGGCAACCCTGCTTGCGTAACGCTCAGTATATTAACCTCTTGAAGCCTCCGTTTCCCCATCTGTAAAAAAGAATTAAGAGCCCCTGTCCCACAAAGCTGTTCCGGCGACTACATGGGACAACACAGGCCCCTGGCATACAGGAGTGACGCAGTAACATCAAATGGCCGGTAGCTTGTTCACTGCTGAGAAAGCAAAAGAACTCACTCGTACTGTAGAAAAAAGGAATGGAAAAAAAAATAGCTACACCAAAGCCCTTGTAAAAACTTAGTAGAGTGAGGCAGCGTCATCCTCTGAGGACTGACTAACACATAAAGAAAATCTTTAAGAAATTTTTAGTGGCTGAATGTCTTAAGGTAGGGTGGGGAGAAGGAGAGGCAGAATGAGAGGAAAAAGGAAAGGGAAAAGAAAGAGGCTGAATTTGAATATATCAGTGTATTGGTGAGAGTCAAAGAGAAGCTAACATACATACATTAAAAAATGTAACTTTATCACTAATGGATACAGTTGCCTATTAATTACATATGGCCTTTTCCTCTCTATTAAGCTCCTGTTCAACCCTCAATACCCTACTTGCTTGACGACTTCTTCCATCCCACCTCACTTGGACGTTAATTAATCTTTCCTCTATTAACTGATTCTTTTTTTTTCTTTTTTTGGTGAGGAAGATTAGCCCTGAGCTAACAGCCAATGCCAATCCTCCTCTTTTTGCTGAGGAAGACTGGCCCTGGGCTAACATCCATGCCCATCTTCCTCTGCTTTATAGGGGACGCTGTCACAGCATGGCCTGACAAGCGGCATGTTGGTATGTTCCCGGGATCTGAACCTGCAAACCCCGGGCTGCCACAGCAGAGCGTGCACACCTAACTGCTACATCACCAGGCCGGCCCCCTGATTCTTATTATTGCACACATGACACTGTCTCTGCTCACTGGGCTCCCCTACAACAGTGAGCTCTCGAGAGTACATGGCGGGAATGATTCATTTCAGGGCTCATGTGGTGGCCTTCCCCTGGCCCCATGATCCCCAGCCAGCAGCCACTAGTTTGGAGCATCCCCAGAAGAGAACCTTCTCTCTCACACTGATAAAGTGTCTATTCTGTGCTGAACATCTGAGAGGCACCTTTCACATCTTAATTCATGTATTCCTCAAAATGCCCCCATGAGAGAATTATTACCCCTCTTTGGTAAGAAGGGGACACTGAGGCTCAGTAAGGCGAGGTGAGGTCAACAGCCAGTGGTTCACCTGCTAGTAAAAGCAATGAGACAGGATTTGAACCTGGGTCTATCCAACTCCAGATCCTGTTTTCACTAAACCAGACCACCCTGCACGGGTCTAACGAACTTGAGGGTATTCTGGAAGGAGAAGTGGTCTGGACATCAAATCTCCCTGCAGGCTCATAAGTGAGGTTAGTGCTCAGGAGCTTCAGCCAATATAGGTAACCTGTTAGCAGAAGCCAGAGGCCAGGTCAGAGAAGTAGGCGGTAAGCTGACCATCTCCCGAGACCTGTCCTTTCTAAGGAGAGGGAGATATATTCTGGATCAGAAAGGAGAAGGAGATATATTCTGGATCAGCAGTTCTCAACCACGTGTGATCAGTTAAGGCCCCTGGTCAAGAATTCACAGATCCTTCCCAAATGCTAAGGAAACATTTGAGAACACGACCATAAATGTTAGCACTCCTAGGAGAAAGCTGTGGACAAAAGTGACCACAGGAAGTCTGGGACTGTCACTTCCCTTTCCTTTCTCCACCCCCAGGTGAGTAAAGGAAACTTCCACGTGACAGTGGAAGTGCTGTAGGCAAAGAGCTGCCTCTCAGTCTCACAGGGGTCTGACTCCCTCACAAGAGGAGTCAGACGCCTGTGTGCAGGGCACGGCCCCTTACCAGCTGTGCAACACTCAATAAGCCGGATTTCTTTGAGCCTAAGTGGCCCCAGAAATAAACAGGGAGGAGAGGGGAGCGCCTGTTTCACAGGGAGGTCGTGGGGATGCTCTGAGAAAACACACAGAGAAGACCTGTCAATGTAAAACGGTGTGCAGATGCGAGGAGGGGTGCTGGGAACCCTCGGTACCTCACCACAGCACCTGCCGTCTCCCCTTCCCTGAGTCTCTTGGGCCTCAGGCCTGGCACTCCCTGGGGTAGCCTGTTTAAATGCTGACCCAGCCTCTGTACCAAGGGCTCAGCCCTTGGTGGGAAAGACAAGGCAGCCCTGGTGGAGCTGTGGAAAAGGAAGCCGTGATTTGGCTGTTATTCTCCCAAAGGCCACCCCGCATGACTGAAATCCTCAGATAAGTATTTAATAATTAAATTGGTTACAACAGTTGGGGAACATTTTTGTCAACTTGTAGGGTGATAACCACCCAAAGTCAAGGTATGAAAATCATTTAATTAAATCTATATATTTACGTATTTGAATGCTTATCTAAGCCAAATGTGTCATTTTGATGGCATATTTGTGAGTTTTTAAGTTTACTTTTCTTATACGTGTTTAAGCAAAAACTGAACTATTAGAGCTATAATTGGATACTCTTGGGAGAAGCATGAATTGGTACAGCCTTTTTGGAGGGCATTTAGGCAATAATGATCCAAATTTTATATGGCAAACTATTTAAACCAAAAGTTCCACTTCTAGGTATCTATACCACAGAAAATCTCATGCAAAAGTCCACAAGCGTGTGCGACAATTTCCACAGCAGCCATGGTTGTAATGGCAAAGACCAGAAACAACCTGGGTGTCTACCAATACAGGAATGATTACATAAGCTTAAAACACATCCATACCATGGAGTATGACTGTTAAAAATAATAAGGTACATTTATCTGTACATATCGACTTGAAAAGATAACCATAATAATTGACAGTTGGCTATAAAAAGGGAAGCTGCACATTGTTCACAATAGCCAAGATGTGGAAGCAACCCAAGTGCCCATCAATGGATGAATGGATAAAGAAGATGTGCTATATATATACAATGGAATACTACTCAGCTATAAAAAAAGACAAAATCGTGCCATTTGCAACAACATGGATGGACCTTGAGGGTATTATGCTAAGTGAAATAAGTCAGACAAAGACAAATGCCCTATGATCTCACTCATATGTGGAAGATTAACAAACACATAGATATGGAGAACAGATTGGTAGTTACCACAGGGGACGGCGGGAAGGGGCGAAAAGGGTAAAGGGGCACATGTGTATAGGCACGGATAAAAACTAGACTATTGGTGGTGAACATGATGCAGTCCAAACAGAAACTGATATATAATAATGTTCACCTGACATTTACACAATGTTATAAGGCAACAAGACCTCAATAAAAATTTTTTAAAAAAAGGGAAGCTACAGAACAGTATGCAGAGAAAGAGTCCATTTTTACAAAACAAAAGTAAACACGTGTATGTTGGGGGTGAGGGCAAAGGAGGCCGGGGTTGGGGGGACACAAGCAAATGAAAAAGTCCAGTGCTATACCCAACACAGTCTCAGAAGTGCCTGTCTCTGGGGAAGGTTGGGAGGGCGGGCTCACAGAAGACTTGCTTCTCTTATGTTAACGCACTTTAGGGTTGTCTGAATTTATTACAAAAGTACACTCTTTCATGATGACAAAAACAAAAAACAGATTTTGAAGGCTCATAGAGTAATCACAAGTTTAAGAGTGTCAGTGTTTGCAAGGACTCCCCCACCGTAACCGTGGTAGGACACAGCATCGCCTCTCCCAGCTCTGCTGTGGCCACCAGCCCTGCATTCTCACTGGCTGGAAGGGGGTGTGGGCTGCCCAAGGAAAGACAACAGACAGGGACGGTCTCCAGGACTGAGAATCTCAAACTCCTCCCCTATTTCAAGAAGGATTCTGCCAAATTACAACTGTTTCAATGAGATGGCTAATAAAAAGGATTAAGTGTATTTAATTGTTCAAATTTACAACATCATAAATTACTGAATTAAAGCAGTTGACATGTTTTCAACCTCCCTTAAATAGGGGCCATCAAAATTTATGTCCTGAGGTATCCAATATTTTATGTGGATTTATAAGTCTTGTTAAAGACTTCTTAGAAGTTGTTAATGAGGAAATCCCACAGGGAGGAGAAAAGGTGACTCTACTAAACCCCAAAGAGCCTGAAGAAAACACTACAGCCACTCGGGTTATGATAAAAACGACAACTTAGCGGGTGAAACAACCTTCCTATCTATGATCAAAGTTGCTAATGAAAATAATTCTAAATTGATGCAGAGTGCTAACAGGTGTTGGTTACATTTAGCAGAGACTACAAACTCAATTACCCACCGATTGAGCGGGGCCGGCCAACTGGACAGAGAGACCCTGGAAGAGGGACCCCACTCTGCAGCATCACCATGAGGGGAGACGGACCCACTGCTGCCTGATCTTCGATTTTTCATGAAGAGCTGGGAATTCAGACTTCTAGCCAATATCTACGGATTTTTAAATGTTAGCCACTTATTAAAAAGTTTTAAAACATTGTGAGTGCTGATAAAACACATCTGTCAGCCAGATGCAGCCAGTGAGCAGAGTTTTCACCCTCCGCCTAAAAGCATCTACATTTTTTTTTACATGGGTAATTTTTGTGTAATTTTATTTTTGGAAGGATAGGAGAAAGCCAGGAAATGATATGGAATGGAGATAAACACAAGAGAGTCAAGCAGTTGATATTAACATACTTGAGAAAACAATGGTAGTTATCTATAACCAAATTCTGAATAACTGTTTAAATTTATTCAGCTATGCTAGGCACAAAACTCTGAAAGTGAGATCTTCTCAGTTCCAGAGCAAATTCCCACAGTTTACTGTCAATGAACTTACAAGAATTTACTATATACTACTACTTATTAAATGTTTATGGTAAAAAATTTAAAATCATAACAGCAGCCACGGAAAGGCTCCTCTGTGCCAGGTGCCACCAATGTGGGTCACGCAGCCTCTGGGTGAGATCCCAAGAAACGCTCGCCTGACAAATCTCCCTCCAAAACTAGAAACAAAAACAACAAAGAACTTAGACTCAACATCATCAAATTGTGCTCATTTTTTCTAAAGCCAAAACAATAACAGATACATTTGTGCTAATAATAACTGCACATAATTTGCAATTCACAAAGTGCTTTTCTTACACACCATCTCACTTACTCCTCACGGCCTTTAACTGTGCATTTTAGACTGTGTACCTTGTCCAAAGTCTTCTTACAGTTATGATTAACAATAACAACAATGATAATAGACATCTGGCGTTTTCTACATCCAGGTACAGTAGTCGGCACGTTTCATTTCCCCTCACAAGAACCTCATCAAGGTAACTACTGTTACCACCATCCCATTTTACACATGAAGAAACTGAGTCTTAGGGACCCTGGGTGGCTTGTCTCCAGTCACACCACTGGCAGGCGCAGAGCTGACATTCTGAAGCAAGTCTGCCTCCAGGGCCTGAGACCAGTGTGCCACTGTCCTGTAAAGGCAGCATCGTCCTGGAGGCCACCTGCGCTTTAAGCCAACCTCAGTCTGCTGCCAGCGAAGGTACCTAAGGTGTGGCGACCGGCCTCCTGCCGCTCCTCCCCAACGCCCACTTTCCCCACTTGGGCAGAAGCCATTTTTTTATTTTTACTTTTCCCCACTCAAGACGGTGTGAGTTACTCGGAGCTCAGCCAGCCTGGCCCTAGAGGGCCCTGGAGGCCCTGTGAGGTGCCCCTGGGGGACCCAGCTTTCCTGCTGCCAGCCTAGGCAGAGTAGCTGGCCCCTGCCCCGCCTGCTGGAGTCTAGACGGGACTTTCACATCACTGCTCTTGGAATGGAGTCTGGAAAGAGGGTCCTGCTAGTCACAACAACCCTGTGAAATTGTTGCCAAGGTATCAAAGTGGGGAATGGGGAAGGGGAGGCGCCCTTGACTTGGGAGAGGAGAAAATATTTATTTAGCTAACAGCTATGAAACATCCATTATTCAAAGCCCCATATTAGACCCCTGAGAGAGGGAAACATAGATTCGAATGTGCACAAGGATAAATTATGCAAGTAAAAACATCGAGCAAGAAACACACACACCCCCATACACACTCTCCAGCACAGGCACACGCACACAGACTGCATCGCGGAGCGGCTGCTCTTAAGGTTAATAACTCTGTCCTCCCTTACCCCAGTCTGCAGACCCCCCGCCCTGACCATACAAGGTACTGCCCTGCCTGAGACCACCCCAGCGCTGGTTTCGAGGGGCTGGGCAGGACCAGGAGGGCAGGCATGGGGGTCATGATGACCCGTGGTGGTCAGAGCCATCCTCAGAGTGCGTGCAGGTCCAGAGGCGCACAGGAAGGGCACTGGCTCTGTCCTGGGAAGAGAAAGGGATCCACTTCCTTACAAGAGGATGGGGGGGAGGGGTGGTTGCAAGGTGGAGAAACGACAAAGGGAGTAGCAGAGGCACAGACACTTGCTCAGCGCAGCCGCTCTGACAGAGAAAAGGAGATGAGAGGGCAGGCTGAAACGTGGGGGCCCCAGGGGAGCCCCTTTTCTGTGCTCAGAGTGATGCAAGGGGCAAGGAGAGAAGCGGGCGAGTGGCCGCCTGGGCAGTCCAGCAGGCTGTCGGTCAACTCTGTGTCGAGTTCCAGAGGTCAGGCTCCTGCCACTGTGGGGCTAATGGGGCTGCCTGGGGCGGGGCGGGGGGCGGGGGCGGACACACATGCATTAATCTATCTACACAAATACGTGTAAAATGGCCTCTGATGAGGGCTGCGAATGAGCAGGAGGGTGGGCTGCTGGAACACGTGGCAGAGTGGCCCGGGGAGGATTGAAGACAGTGGGCACAAACCCAGTCAGGCACCTGCGGGCAAGCCCCTGCTCACATGTCCTCAATGGATTTGGGCCTCAGTTTCCTCAAATGGTATCTTTGGGATAATAACGATCACACTTACCCCAGCCAACACCTCCTGAGACCCTAACACTATGTGGTTACCCAGCAAGTGCTTTGACAGTGCCTGCCACGTGGTGAGTAAGCAGTAAGCAGTAGGTAATGATCATGGTATTGGGGATGGTAAAACCCAGGTTTCTGATCAGGGAGGTTGGAGAAGGCTTCCCAAGAAGAGGCAGAGCAGCTGAGATCTGAAGGGTGAGTTGGCACGAATCAGGCAAAGCAGAAGGAAAATGCATTCCGTGCCGAGGGAAAGGCTTACGGAGAGCCCCTGAAAGGGAGAGCAGCATCCTAAGGATTTCCAGGCAAAGAAGGCAAGTCCCAGGTGCCCACTGGAGCACCCTGGTCCACAGGACACCTCTGTGCTGAGAATGGCTTCTTCTTCTAGGAGGCCTTCCTGGATTACTGTGAGCCCCCAAATAAAAGCTGCATTGTTGGCACAATTTCCCAGTTCTGTGGCAGAACTAGGAAGTGAAGAAGATGCAAGGACCCGTAAGCCGAAGGCCCCAAGCGAAAACATGAGAATGCACTGGCTATCGCCTAGGTGCACCAAGCACCTGGTATCCCTGGGGTCAGAGCCTCTTTCAATTTGCTACTCTTCAGTACTCACTGAGGACTTTACAAGGTTCTACATGAAGATGAAAATGCTCTTGGGCACCTCCACAAAGGACCACTAGCTATCCTCATCCAGCAGCCAGAAAAGCATCCTCAGCTGGGCTATGGGAGTGGGGGTGGGGGAGTTGAGTGGGAAGCTGTTAGCAAGAATCATTATTTTGGCTAATTTAGGAAATGCGGGATTCATCCAGGATGAAGCTGGGTGGACCTCACTCCTATGCATTCCTTGATGGATGACTTTTCGTTTGAATTGCTATTACTATCCCATCAACAACAGGAGTTAAAAAAAATGTCCGGGGCGAAGAATATAAAGAAGTTATATTCTCAAGGCCTCAGTATGCTGGGAGACACAACAGACAGCCACAAACCCAAGCCTAGAACAATCCATCCTGTGCTCAAAACTGAGAAGAGTGGTGGCCCCACCAAACTGAAGGGCCAATGAACAGATTTCAAATATATCTGATCACCTTATAAATCTGTTGTCTGGCTGCACAAACAGACTTTGCTATTCTCACTCTTTCAACAAACAATTCCTGAGCCAAGTGCACTGTGCTGGCACTGAGAACCCAGAGATTGTGTGCATGTGTGTGTGTGTATGTTGTCCCCACCCTGAAGGAGCTCAGTTTCCTGAGCACAACAGATAGTAAATGAACAGTTATGCTGACAAGTGCCTGGGGAGACAGAGAAATGCAGGGCGCTCTGGGAGCCAGGAGGAAGGTCATCTGCAGGTCACAGAGAGGGGCAGGGTGGGGAAGGAAGGTGTCCGGGAGAGCGGAAACTCAGAAACTCGAGCTGAGTTCCCGAAATGGGGAGCAGGGGCGGGCCCGTCCCGGGCCCATCCCAGCAGACGGCCCAGCACTGGCAAAGGCGCCAAGAGGTGAAGGCCGGTGGGAGGGTGGGCTGTGGGTAGAAGATGGGTTAGGGAAGAAGTCAAAAGAGGAAGGTGGCCAAAGGCCGAGTGTGAAAGGACTGCAGGCCACTGAAGGGGCTAAGGTTTTCTTCTATAAGCAATGAGGAGCCCTCGGGGGTTTTAAGCAGAAGAAAGCCACGATGAGATGCGTGAATTAGAAACATCACACTGAGTGTGGGGGTGCAATGAGGGGGACAAAGATGGACACAGGAAGACCAACGTAGAGGCTGTTGAAAAAAATCCAAATGGTGAGTCCTAAATGAAGGAGCGGAGAGGGAGAAGAAGGGAGTGAGTTGACAAATTAGAAGATGGCTCTTTGGGACATGGTAAGCGATGGGACACTCCTGCAGCAGACACAACAGGGGTGCAGCCCCACCCGAGACAAGCAACACAGCGAGAGAGACACACTGGGCACCAGGGGAGGGAAGGTTTGAGGTACCCGCAGGGCAGAGAGCTGGGAGGAGGTTCTGGGCTGGGTGCGTAGATCTGGGGGACTTCAGGATAGAGGTGAGCGGTGGACGAGCCAGAACACTTGGGCGCACGTGAAGGGATCAAGTAAAACCTTCTTCAGCTAAGGACAGAGAAAATAGAACTGCAAAGCAGGCGGCAATCTGGTGGGCTGGAGGGGAACCAGGAGATGCAGGCCAGACAGGAGAGTGAGCACAGACCCGGGAGGGGAAGGGAGCGCTCAGCACGGCCAGACAGGAGGCCCAAGGGGAGCGGCAGTCAGCGGGCTGTTAGCAACCACAGCCAAGCAAAAGAACTAAAGTGGAGTGTTGACGGCTCAGCTGACATGCCTGTAGTCACCTCAAAGAACATTATTATGACTCTTTCCCTCCCGACAGCGCCACCGTCCTGCTTCATTTCTAGGTGAGGCCTTCCGATGACCCTAACTAAACTGTCCCCCAATCGCCCTCCACCTCCTTCTCTCCCACCATCTCACTTCAGCATTCTCACACCGGCCTGACCTCACATGACACGTCTCACACACCTATGCTGTCTGTCTCTCCTCCTAGAACATCTGTCTCCTGAGGACAGACAACTTGTCCTATGTCACCTCTATGATGCAGTGCCTGGCACACAAAGGGTTAGCCCCTTGTCCCAAGTCACCTGGCTCATTAGAAGCAACACATATGTAGTGAGCACACACTACATGCCCTATCCCGTGCTACCGCTGGGGGTGTGGGCGTGAACAAGACAACGCAGGACCCTGCCCTGGGAGCCTGGAGTTGGAGGTGACAGAGAGAAATACCAAGGATTGGAACAAAAAGTAGATTATAACTGCCACAGAGCTAGGCCTGGAATCTGACCGTCATGCCTTCTAGTGATACTTCCTTTCCAAGCCCAAGGCTGCCACCTTCTCCAACTGAAGGAAAATTTTAGCTGGGGAAACAGTTAAACTGTGTGAAGTTTGGTCTTCGACTCTTCCAGAGGTCCCACACTTCTTCCACCCTTTTAATAGACTCCTAAGAAATGGAAATACCCACTACCGGCTCTGAATATTGAACCTGTAGAGCTCCATGTGTCTCTGGTCCTTCTACATAAGCAGGAGGACAAAGTCCACACTCCGGTTAGAGACAACAGGGGGCAGCATAAACCAGGGGTCAGACAGATCTGGATTCAAATCCCTGTGACCTTGGGCAGGTCACTCAGCCTCTTTATGATCTGATTTCCTTATTGCTGAGATGAGAATACTAATTCTCGTGCTATATGTTGTTGCAAAGATGAAATAAAATGATACCTACAGAGCAGTCAACACTGTGCCTGGTACACAGTGGGCAGTCAATAAATGGCAGCTCTAAACCATCACACTTGTTGCTTTTATTACTAGATCTCTAACTGCTAAGTAGCCAAAAAGTACTTAGAATTCAAATCAAAGAACGTACACTCAGAACATCAATTGATATCTAGTTGAATGACTTGAGGAATTATCTCAAATTCCCAGACTTGGGGAGACTCTGCAATAAGAAGTTTCATTTCAGTTTCTTGGTCTACCTTATTTTCTCCTCCAATTTAGGTGAATGCAACTATTTCCCCAACAGGTCACATCTTGTCTCATGGCAAGAGTCCAAACATGGGCTGGATTCTGTGGTGCAAGTTGTGGCAGAGTTATGAACACCACACCTCAAAGGGAGCCTAAGAACACAATCGCAAGCCCACTGTACACACAAACTCCCAAACACAGCTTGGCTCCAGAGGAGGAAACAAGAACCAGTCACAGCACGCTTTGCCTGCCTCAAAGCTAAAGAAAAGGTGATTTTGACATGCAAATACCAAAACCTTATGTGTCTCCCTTCTTTTACCACCCAAACTTTCTATGAGTGGTCTACTTTACTAATGCCTCTGATTCTTTATCCCTTGTTTATGTCCGAACCTGTGCAACCTGGCTTCCTCTCTCCTTTCCTTCTCTTGGCATCACATTCCTCAAGGCCACCTGTAAGCACCTTATCACAAATTCGGCAGTCTTCCTTCTGGTCCCATCTCCCTCGTCTCTGCTGCCTCATCCTCTTCCCTTCCTGGGACTCTCTTCCGTGGCTTCTGGTTCTCTTCCATCTTCTTCTTCCCATCCCAGAGTTATGCCCATTCCCCAAGGTTCAGCCCTCTGCTCATCATGGGGAGAATTTATCTAATCCTATGGCTTCTGTTCTACATCTCCAGACCTGCCCTTATCTACTGGACATTTCCTGTGGATGAACCACTGTCATCCTGAATTCAATGTATCTAAAACCAAATGCATCAACTACCCTTCTCCACCCCCGATATCTGCATTTCTGTCAATGGTACCATTGTGAACTTCCAAGTCTAAATTTTCATCTTCTTTGGCTCCTGCCTTTAAAGTCTAAGAAGACTGCAAATCCTATGATTCTCCCTTTGCAATATTGCTCATCTTGGTCCCCTGCTCCCATTTTACCCACTGTTAACCACATGACCTCATGCCTGGATTGCTGCTGCTGCCTTCCAACAGGGCCCATGCCTCCTGTCCAGCTGTCAGACGAATGTTCCTAACATGTCACTTCTGCCATTTCACCTCTTTGCCCAAAATAACTTCAATGGCTTCCCACTGCCTTGAGAACAAAGTCCAAGTGCCTGAGCCTGGCATTCAGGGTCCAGAAAAGGAGTGGGCAAACTACAGCCCACAGGCCAAATCCAGCCCACCACCTGCTTTGTAAATAAAGCTTTACTGGAATGCAGCCACGCCCACATTTACGTATTGTCCACGGCAGCTTGCACACTACAGTGGCAGAGCTGAGTAACTATGACAGACACCTCACGGCCTAGGAAGCCGAAAACATTTACCTTCTGATCCTTTACAGAAAAAGTTTGCTGGACCTGCCCTAGAACAATCAGACGCCAGCAGATCCTGCCAAAGTTCTTGCCCGTGACTCCTCTGGATGAAGTTTTTGCTTCTACGGGTCTGCGCTAAGCCCACTTTCTTTACATCTTACACCCACCTTCTCAAGCCAAAAAGCTCATTTCACTCCTCCCTGGACTTTTCCTTCCAAACACAGCCAAAGCTCCACCTCTCCACGAGGCCAGCTATGTCCATCCTGCGCACCCCTGAATACTCCTCCTCTGGCCTCCTTCTCCGCATCTACCACCGAAAACTACAGTGAGATTTCACTTCTCCTGCGGATCCTTTCCACCTGTACTATAGGTTTCTCAAGGGTCCAGTCTCGGTAACCTCCACAGAGCAGCGCCAATGATCACAACCTTGCCCTTCATTCCAAATACCAATCCTCGATAGCATAATTTGGTAAGAAGGCATCAAATAAACTTACCAGTGAAGGCCTAGGATTCCTCATTTGAAAAGTCAAGGTTGAGTCCAAAAGCATGCACTCTAGCCAACACCACCTAAAAGCCAATGAAACAGGAGTTTAGCTTTAAAACAGAATATTTATACATTTTCTTTAAATCTATAACTCTCAATAAGTTTCAATTTGCCGTCCTCCCAGGATGCCCATCTCTGCTTCTCTGCCTAGAAAATCCTGCCCAGCCTTCAAATCCACTGGGCAGTCTTTCGCTGGAAGCCTCCCCAGTGTCCCAGGCAGGCCAGGCCCCCTCCTCTCGGCTCCCACGGAACTCTGTTGAGAACTTGATAGTGACACATGGCACAAGAGAGCATTTCTTATTTAGGAATGGGGCAAGGGGTGGTCCCTAGAATTATCAAGAGATGAGATTTGGTAAAATCAACCCTCTCCTTACCCCCAGTGCCAGAACACTACGGGCATTTTGATATTTCTCAATAAATATTTGTAAAATGGGTAGAAAAATAACTACTCAATTCATTAACACATGCCTGGGTATCTAAAATTCTGCTAGGCCACAGTTTCCACCGTAGAAATGCATGCCTCCATCCCACTGCTTTTAATAGGCAATGGTTTAACAGGAAGGATTAACGAGATTAATCTTCTAAATGCAGTCCTTTGGAATGACACTCCTGTGGGCAGAAACCTTCAGAGGCTCCCAGAATCTAAGAAGGCAAGCCCAACTCCGCACCCAGGCTGCCACGCCTGCACCAACTGGCCCAGCCTGACTGCAGCCTCAGTTTACAAGGTATCCCCCAGTGGACCCTCCGATCCAGACAAAAAGAATTGAGGGCTGGTCCCTTGCCTCTCAGTATTCCCTCTAGCTGGATGTTTTCCTCCCCTTCTCTCCACATTATCTACTTCTATTGAAATGCCATCCATTTCAAACATTATATTCCAGACCAAGTTCACAGTGGGGTCCAATAAGTTTTTTTCTCGCCAATTTTTTTTTATTGTGATAAAACACACAAAACGAAATTTATAAGCTTAGCCACTTTTAAGTGTACAGCTCAGTGGTATTAAGTATATTCATATTGTTGTAGAACCATCACCATCTGTCTCCAGAACTCTTTTCATCCGCAAAACTGAAACTTTATACCCCTTAAACAGTAACTTTCCAGTTATTTCCTCCCAGTTCCTGGCACCCAAAAAGGTTTTGTGGAATGAATGAATGAATGAATCTGACCCCAACCCTCCCCACAAAAACCAGAAATACTGTCCCCTTCTGCTGGACTCCCACAGTACTATCTTCATATCTTTCTCAGATTTATTTCAATCAATCTTAAATGACCCTTTTTCGCACAACTGTATTCTCCTTCACGGCATGAACTATGACTCATTTGAAAGGTTAAGCGCGGGTCCAAAAGCACACATTTGGCCTACCCTCCATGTTGCTAGATCCAATGGGCAGGTCTTCGTCCTCATCTTACAGCTTTTGCTACCAGTTAATCATTCCCTCTTGTTTGACAACTCCTTCCACTTGGCTTCCAGGACGGCATCCTTGGTTTTCCACCCACCTCACTGGCTGTTCCTTCCCTTTGGAGTTCTTCCTTATCTCCCCACCTCCTAATGTCAGAGTGTCCCAGGGCTCAGTCCTTGTCCTCATCTCCCCTTGTATACCTCCAATCGCCCCTCAGTCATCTCACCTAGTCTCAGGGACTCAAGTATCACCCACGTGCTGATGACGCCCAGATTTCTCTTCAAGCCTGGATTCTCCTCTGAACTCCTGGCTAGCATATCCTGCTGCCTGCTTCAAGTCAGATGTCAAGTGGACAGGAGGTCTGTGTAAGACATGTTTGATGTCTCAATCCTAACACGTCTAACACAGACCCCTGACCTTCCCCCAGACCTGCTCCTCCCAGAATCTCACCCATCTCAGTTTAAGCCAACAGTCTTCCAGTTGCCCAGGCCAAAAGGTTTGGAGTCATTCTCATCTCCTCTCTTTCTCTCTTACTCCATATCCAATCCTCACCAAAACTGGTTTTTATGTTCAAAATACATTCAGACTATGCCCGCTTCTCGCTGCTCCACCATTACCATCCTAGATTACGGTAATAGCCTCCCAACTGGAGTCCCTGCTTCCCTGCATCTACTCTTGGTGTCACTCCTACCTCCACCCCTAGTCTATTCTCAACACAGGAGGGCATCTGTTGCAACGTACGTCAGGTTATGTCATTTCTTTGCTTAAAATCTTTATAGGGTTCCCCAGCAAGGACAATGCCAAAGGGATGAATGTTTCTAAAGTAGACCTGCAGGACCCGGGGCAGGCTGGCAGGGGAGGAAGGGTCCTCAGGCCAGTGTCCTCCTCCCATCCATCTGTCTGTTGACAGGCAGTCCTGACTGTATCTCCTACTATCTGATTCCTTAAAGAAAGGAAACTTTTTAAAGGGAGAAAAATATAATCAATGAGCTTCCTGTTCCAGTTAGGGCACCATAAGAAGCCAACAACACTCACACTTCTCAAGAAGCAGTAAGATATGTCAAGTCTGCTACCACTTAATAACCAGTTTCCAAAGATAAAGCTAGCCTTCCAGAGAACAGTTATTACCCGTTTTGTGGTGCTGGTGAAACCTCTTTAAGCCCCTCTTTTCTGTGCACCCTCCAGCTGGTCACCAAGCCCTGTCCACCTAATTGTCTCCGGGCTCTATCCCTCTCCTTCACCTCACTGATGCTGTGGCGGAAGGTGAAATTCAAATGAAATAAGTATGGACTTGAATTAGCTCAGGTCTCATCAGTTTTCCTCGGAGCTACAGCAGCAGCCTCCTAACCAGTCTCCCCACCTCTAGTCATTTATTTATTTCCAACCAAAACCTCATACAGTGTCTGCAATGACTTTAAGAAAACCTAAATTTGATCAAGTCTCCTGCTTAAAACTCTCCAGAGTTCCTATATTGCCATACTATAAATTCTTCAAGACATATCACAGTAGCCAAAGTAAATACTCTTTGTTATCTTCCCTAGATGCCTTCTTGAAAAGACCTTGCCTGTCCCACAGGGGTGGGCAAATGATCCAGCCCAGATCAGAATACTTTGCTCCCTGCAACAGTGATTGGTCCAAAAGGATAAGCACATCACCCAAGCCAGGCCAATCAGAGCCCGTCTCTAGAATTGATTTTGGATGTAGAGAAAGGAGTTCTCCCTTCTGGAATTGCTAAACTGGGGCTGTCAGCAGTGGGGCCCTGTCAAGGAGGGTGGACTGTCTGCAGTGGAAAAGATTGATGCCAACACACAAAGAATGGAAGGCAAGGAGCCAGACAGGCCACGGGCAGCATCAACTCCCATTCTGGAACCTCTTCCTTTCGGGAACTCCTAAAGCATCCTTCCCAGTTATGGAACCAGCAACTACCCACTGACACCTCAGCTAGCTGGCAGCCCACAGCCCACCTGTATCTGTGCCCTCTTCCACAGTGCTTCCTGTGCCCAGAAGGCATGCTCCTTGGATTTTTACATAGCAGCCAGGCCTCCTCTGTGGAGCTTTCCCTGGAGGGAAGCACAGTTAGTCCAATCTTCCAGATGTGCTCTAGAATGTACCCCTTTTGCTGCACTTACACTGCCCCCCTCCCTTCTCAATCTCATAGCTAGTTGCACAAGAAACCTCAGACTCAACCTAGTTTCCTCACACTTCCTCCTTACCCATGTGGACTTTCCTCCTCTTCCTTTCTGCCCCACATCACCATCACAGTCCAGAACCTCATGATCTCCTTCCTGGACCCAGGCAACAGCCACTCCCCAACCCAGCCATTCCTCCACACCACCCACAGAGTCAAACCACTAGGATCAAGGCCCTTCACAGACTGGCCCCAACCTCTGTTCTCTAATATCCCAACACTTCCACTTCTAGGAAGATGGAGCAGACATTCTTTCCCCTATTCCAGCTGCTGTGCACAACTAAAAGCCGCGGGTGTTATATGTAAAACAAATATAAGAAGACTCTGAAAGGCAGAGTGAAGAGGGCAGACCAGTTAGGGACCTCAGGACCAGAGGAAGGAACCGTGGTGGGTTCCCTGCGTTTTCTTTTTGCCTCACATATCCCAGACTTGGAACTGAAGAGGCCGACAACCTGGAAATGCCACAGGCACAGACAAAAAGAGCCCCAAGGAAAGCTTGCTCCCTCTAGCAAAACGCAAAACTTTTAGATAACAACCATTCTTTCAGCCAAACACAGATAACCCCATAGTCTCACCCACACCCATACCAGCAAAGTGCGAATGGCATCTGCAAAAAACCCTACAGCTGACAAGAAACTCAATGGTGAAAGACTGAAGGCTTCCCCTCCAAGACTAAGAACAGGCAGTGACGTCCATCGTCCCCACTGCTATTCAGCATAGTACTGGAAGTCCCAGCCAGCACAAGAGGCAAGAAAAGGAAATTAAAAACATACAGATTGGAAAGGAAGAAACAAAACAATCTCTATTTGCAGATGATATGATTGTCTACGTAGAAAATCCTGAGGAATATACAAAAAACATTCCTAGCACTAATTAGTGAGTTTAGCAAGGATGTAGGATATGAGATAAAAATAAAAAATCAATTGTATTTCTATATACTAGCAACAAACGTAGACACTGAAATTAAAAATACAATAGCATTCACAATCGTTTAAAAAAAAAAGAAATACTTAGGTGTAAATATAATTTCTTCCACAAATCATTCTCCAGTCTAGCCACATGGTCTCCCTCTGCCATGAGGGCAGGAATAGTACATCTGTTTCGCTCTCCAATGAAACCAAAATACCTAGCCAGTGCCCAGCACCCAGTAGCCTTGCAACATTTGTTGCCACAGCTCATACTCTGCTCTAAGAGAGGCTTTCTTCCCCTTTATGCTCTTAGTGAGATCACCGTCTATTAAAAAGCTCCATCTCTAGTTTCCGCCTTGGCAGGGCATGATTGCCAAGGAAGAACCAGGGAAACTGTTTCTGCTCCCATTCCCAAACACACCCACGTTCTTACATTACGGACAGGAGGGATTGGAAGTGGCCTCTGTAGGCATCTCTTGGCCACCCAGAGGGGACACTGGGCCCCAAGGCTTGGCTTAAAGACCCACAGCAACAATGTGAGACCACTGCCAATGCTGTCTCGTCCATGCTCTGTGCTGGGAGGAGCTACAAACGCCCTCCCTCTGTCTGAAAGCTCAGTAGCTCAGTTATGAACAAGGGGGGCATCTGTGCTGAAGCAAGTCCCGCGGAGAAGAGGCTGTGGGAGGTAAGTCAGGGCCCAGGGGGCATTCGGATATCTTTTCCCAAAAACTTTCCTCCTCCTCTTACTTCTGATGGTAAAAAGTGACACTGATAGTCATTAAACAAAAGTCAAAACCTCAGAACAGTCCTGATTCCTCCCTTTCTCTCACACCCCACCACCAACCCCACAGCAAAACCCGTTGTTCCCCTTTCAGAAGAGACCTCCAGTCCCACCACTTCTGACCATCTCTACCACCACCACCACTCGGGACCCGGCTACTCCCATCACACCTGGATAACTCCAACAGACTCCGCCTCCTCTCCCTGCGTCCTCCTTGCTCCCTCGGTCTCTTCTCAACACAGCAGCCAGAGTGAGCCTTTCAAGATGTAACTCAGGTCGTGTCATTCCTCTTTTAAAACCCTGAAATGTTCCTGGTTCTCCTTGTCATTCATAATGCAACCAAGTCTTGACAGTGACCCCAATGGCCTGGCCCCCAAAACTTCTCTGTCCTCACCTTCTACTACTCTCCTCCTCACCTTCTCCTCACGCACTCTAGCCACCCCGGCCACCTTTACCTCACTGTTCTCATTGCCTAATGCTCCTCCCCTAGTTAAACACACGACTCACTTCTTCACTTCATTCACTATGGCATACACTCTGCTAGGAGTTCACCAGAACCCATGTCCTTTTTCTCGTGGGCACATGGCTAGATGACATTTCCCAGCCTCCTTTGCAGTTAGGAGTAAACATGTGACTGAGTTCTGACCAATGGATGGAAGGGATGTATGCATTTTCCAGACTGGCCCATAAAAACTTCCTCACAAAACTCTCTCTTTTTCCTCATCCTCCAGCTGAATGGAAAGGAATCTAAGTACTCTGAGGAGGGCAGAACCACAAGATAGAAGGTATGCGGGTCCTTCAACAGCCACAAGGATGGATGCCTGCTAACCAGGAGCAGACACACTGG
This sequence comes from Ceratotherium simum simum, assembly GCF_057802395.1. Taxonomy (NCBI): domain Eukaryota; kingdom Metazoa; phylum Chordata; class Mammalia; order Perissodactyla; family Rhinocerotidae; genus Ceratotherium; species Ceratotherium simum. The sequence continues at coordinate 16,726,654 of NC_141906.1, forward strand.
AATTTTTCTGTGCAAGAAACAAAGTTTTCTTGTGTTGCTACACTGAGATTTGGGGGTTTGTTTGCTACTTAACCTAACAATTTTGTTTCCTTCTCAATGAGGCCTTCTTTGACTCTGCTATTTAAATTTCTCCTAACACTTCTTAGTTGACCTCCTTGCTTTATTTTTCTCCATAGTCCTTATTACCATAGCACAATGCATATTATATATACATTTTTTTTTTTTCTCTATCTCCTCAAATTTGAATGTTAGCTGAAGGCAGGAAATTTTGCTTTTTTTTTTTCCTTTGCTGTATCCCCTGGGTCTAGAACAGGGCTTGGCATGTTGTAGACAATTATTTGCTGTTGAATGAATGAATAAATGAGTGAATGAATGGAACATGGGTTCCAAGGTTAGGAAGGCCTGGGTTGAGACCTGGCTCTGCCATTTACTAGCTGTGTGACCTGGAGCAAGTGACTCTACCTCGTTAAGATTCATTTTCTTCATCTGTAAAATGGGGACATAATAGTACCTTCTCTATAAGGACTGAGAATAATTAAGACCACGAACATAAACCCCTTAGCATGTGCCTGGTAACAGTTCAGGCTCCATAAATGCTAATTGCCACTGTTATCAACTGAAGGCCAGAGGACAAGACTGGGTGTCAGGCCCTAGTACGGTCATTGGTAGGGCCACATTTCAGAGAGAAGGAGCTGAATGGATATTTACACTCTTCTGAAAAAGACCGCGGCAAACACCTATGTCCTGAGACTCAAGAGCTGCCTAAAAGTTCTCAGTAAATTGCCAACGATCAGAAAAACACGACAACTGGTGTCAGGGGTGATGAAAAGTGTGTGCCGAGCCTGCAGAAAACTGCTGCTGCAGAGAGCACCACCCAGATGATGAGAGATCACTTTGTGCCTTTTAAGAAACAATCTTCACTGCAGAGCTCGAGAAAAGAGGGGCCTCTTGCATCATAGGGACAAGGTAATAAGGCTATAAAAATGGAACTCAAATAAACCACACACAGAGCCCACATGGGCCCAATTTTCCAGGAAAAATAGCGATTGCTACAGCATTCAGATGAGGAGTCACACTTGTGCCTCAGCATAGCCAACAGCTTTCAGAAATCATTAGGCTGCAGAAAAGCCACTGGGTTTGCCAAATTAGAATTGCCAGCTCTCACCTGCCCCTCACTGTCATGAGAAGACACAGAAAACGATACTGGATGCCTGTGCCTGCTTCGCCGTCTTCAAAATACAGAGTGAAGCCTCCCAGGAGGAACAGCACCCCCCAGGCAGAAAGACAGCAGCTCCTCCTGTCCGCAGCCCGCTGCCCCCTCTCTAGAGGTTTTCAGCTTTCTCCTTGGCTCAGACCTGCTCTCAGATCTCACCTCCCAGAACTCTCTGCAGCCCTGGGCCTTGCTGATGAACCCCCTTCTTGAAATTCTCACTCCTGCGGCCCCTCATGGCTCTCACCAAACTCCCCCACACCCCCACCTCTGCAATCCCTCTCACCTCCATCTCTCGCTCCTCTTCTACCTCTGCACGCCTAACTGTTGGTATTCTAAGCCTCTAAAATACGGTGTCTGCCCACCTTTCCAGTTCTAGTGCCTGTTCTTCCTCTATATCAGAGGCAGGACAGCTTCACGGTTAGAAGCAGAGACTGTGGAGCCAGACCCACCAGGTCTAATCTCGGCTCTACAGCTGTACGATCTTGGGCAGTTAATTAATTGCTTTATGTCTATTTCTTCATCTGTAAAATGGAGACAGCGACAGCACCTCATTTGGGTCATTGCAGGGATTAGAAGACTTAATATATATCAAGTTCTTTAGAACCAGGCTTGGAACATGATACAGCCCTAAAGTGCTAGCTATAACCACCACTACATGTGCCCATCACTTCAGCCAAACCCCAAACATCCCCCACGTCCTCCCACCTCCATTTCCTCTAGTCACGCCTTTTCCCTTTGTTGGGAATGTCCAGCCTCCATCTCAGCCCATCCTTCAAGGTGTTGACCAAAGCAACCACTCCACAACACCTTTCTTGATACCCCGCCCCAGTCACCCAAGGAGATGGAATTCTTCTCTTTCTAACAGGGTGGGGCTGACTTCTCCCAGGGCCCTCTTCTTAATCTCTCTTCAATAATAATCAGTTCTAGACTTGTTTTATCCTGTCCACTCCCAGGTCAAGGGTAAATTTCGTTTTTTTCTCCCCCAATTTTTATTCCCTGCAACTTTATACACTGTAAAGACTCAATAAATATTTATTGGATTAAGTTGAAATACAAAAGCCTGGAGCCTGGGTCTCCATAATAATCAACCAGAGACTGAAACCACGACAACAGATCAGCATGACAGAGGAAGCCTTCTCTGTCACCCCAAAGCCAACACAGATTTCAGGCTCAAAAGAGTACTGGGGACCAAGCCGGTGGTGTGTGTTTGTCAGTTTCATTCTAGTCATTTCCTAACGGCCAACAAAATGCCAAATCCTTTCAGCAAATTTGCAACCTGCTTCCCTTGCGAAGAGCACTTCCTGACAGGCTCACTCTGGCTTAGGGAGACATGTTTTTTTCTCAGAAGTCCTATTTACTTTTCCTTGTTTTAGGGCATTTCTTAAAAACATCCTCAAGAAAGTATCACTTTATTTTATTTTGTTATTGTTTTAATCAAAGTGTCAAAGATAGAGGAATATAGAATTCCTCAATTTGAGCAGAGAGATTACACCTTAAGAGAATGTACTGGCTCACCTCCACACTTAGAAACAAACAAGTCATCTATTACTGGAAAACATGCAGCCCTTCACTTACATCTCATTTCACATTACCACTTCCCTGCTTCTCCATTCATGGAAAACACGACCAAGACATTCCTAGCATTTAAAGTAAAATTTTAATATATCCTCACAGCATTTCTCTTGAAAAAAGAAATTCTGATTCTCTATCTAATCCTGGGCCATTGCCATTAGCTAGATAAATGCCAAACTAATGAAATGATTCTGTAACACACAAACGGGGCTTAATGCAGCATTAGCTGAAAGAGCAAAAATTAGAAGCAATCTAAATGCCCCACAGCAAGCTCATGGCTTATTGAAGACATTCCCTTGATAGAACATTATGCAGTCATCTTAAATGAGCATGATAAAAACCAGGGAGCCACATGGAAGAAGGCTGAGGATATAATCTTAAGAATAAAGGGGAGGCAAATGTGTAGGGACATGTGTTCGTGCCATCGAGGTTGCCCAGCTGGGCACATTAGGTCCAGAGCTCGAAGCTGGATGCAATGAACGTTAAGGGAAAGCTAGGAAGAAATCTCAGTAAACAAGGCCAGAGAGGATGCGGTAGCCAAAGGAGAACGAGAACCCTGGGCATGGGCAGGGGCCTGCTTAGGAGTGCAGAATGGGAGATGGAAAAGACTCCATGAAGCCAAGGTCGTTTCGGGAATTCCATCCCAAAGCAGGCAAGGGGAATGGGAGAACCCTCCCTAGTTTGCAGAACGAATCAAGCCCTGGATGAGAAAACAATTTTCAAATCCCTAAGACACTCATGTCAAGCCTTGTCCTTTCCATAGTGTGGCCACCGGGCTCCCATCTGAAGGCTCAGCCCCTCCCAAGCCTCAAAGGCTAATCCTGACCCAAGGCAGGAGAGATTTAAGGGGCTCCAGCCCAGAATTCAGAGATTCAGCTTTTTTCTGCTCACCTGGCAGATAAAGAAAGTGAACCCCCAAAAGAAGGAGCATCTTAGCCAAGGCCACACCGAGAGTTACAGGCCGACTCAGACTTGAGTCCGAATTTGCGTGTCTCTGGGTTTACAGCTCTTCTGTAGAGCAACCTGGCGCAAGACTGACTGATGAGTCAGACCAACTGGCCCTGCACAAAGTGTAGGAACCCAACTGATGCCAGAGAAACAGCGGCTTATGACTAGGTGAGTCCAACCAGAGCAGGGCAGGAAAATCCGAGCGACCCCAAGACACCAACAGTTGCCTCCAAAGAGAAAGAGTCCCCTCCTGCACCCCAGTCCCTGCCAAAGCCCCGCCTCTAACTCCTCGATCCCCTGCACTTTGTTGGTTCAGCTGAAGCTCTGCTGCCCTGAGGGTGCCAATGCTGGTCCCTAATGGCAGGGTCTCTGGCACTGCTGTGCCACCTCTGGGTCCCACAAGACAACAACTCCATCTCTGGACAAGAGAAAAATGACTCCAGAGCTCCTCCCCACAGCCCCTGTCCCCCTTGATTCCTACCCCTTCCCCATCAGAATCCCCAATCTGGACCCCTCCTGCCACATACAAGAGGCCAAACACATTGCTTTGGCATTTCAGGTCCTTCTTCTCACGGCCCAAACCACCTACCTACTCATGCCTCCCAAGGCACTCACCCCTGTCCCCAGATGGGCCAGGGGCTGCTCTCCTGCTCCTTACGCCACCTCCAGAAGCCATGTTCTCCTCCTCGACCCCAAGTCCCCTAACACCCAGCTCAAGCTTTCTCTCGTTCTCCCAGGCCTCCTCCACACACGCTGGTGTTGCTCACACTGTTTCCACTGAATGACCCAACCCCTTGGGGCCTGAGCAGCCAAAGGGCCAGGCTCGCACATGTGGTACGCACAGGTTACCCAGAAGCGGTCACCGGAAGAACTATGCACAGAGGCCCTCTTTTTCCCAAAATTTGCTCTAAATATAACATTAGAGGTTCCATCATTTAACTGGTTGTCAAACTCTCCCTTGGCCCCCTTGGGAGTGGGGTGCAAACATTAGGCACTGACACTGGAGCAAGGACCACTGGGGAGGGTCCTGACGGATTCGAGAGCTCTTCCCACCTGCCATGCTGCCCGCAAGGAGCACTTTCTGGGCTCCTACTACATGCTGACTGGCAGCCACAGGGCACTGAAGACACAAATCCCAACAACCCAGTCTTTGCCCCACAGGAATTTGGACTCGAAGAGGGAAAAGATGTGGTGAGCCCCACAAATGCAGCATGATCACTGCCACGCAGAGAGAAGGGCAGCAAGGAGCAGAGGCGGCCGTGACCAATTCAACCCCACAAGCCGAACTTGAGCTGGTCCCTGAGGGGGATCAACAACACCAATAAAAATAATGGCAGCCAGCACTCATTGAGCGCTTACTGTGTGCTAAGCACAGTACCAAACACTTCGCTGGGTTTACTGCAAACGCACCGACTCCTTCATTATTGAGCCCCTATTCTCTGTCGGGCACTGTTTTGGGCACTGGGGATAGAGAAGTAAGCAAAATAAACACAGTCTCTCCCCTCTTAGCTTACGTCCTATTGAGAAAAGATAGACAAAAAACCAAATCAGTAAGTAAAATGTGTAATATGTAGGATGGTGATAAGGGCTAAGAGCAAAAATAAAGCAGAAAAGGGAAACGGAACACCCAGAGGGCAATGGGCTGGGCGGTGCAAATTTAAACACGGTGACATTTGAGAAAAGGCCTGAAGAAGGTGAGTGAACAAACCAAGCAGATATCTAGGGGAAGGGTGGAGTGGGCAGTCCAGGGAGAGAGCTTGAACAGGAAGCACGCCTGGCATGTTTGAAGAACAGCAAGGATTCGGAGGGGCTGGAGTGGAGTGAGAGAGGGGCAGGCAGGATCAGCATGTACAGCTGCACAAGTTGTGCACTGCATAACTCAAGGGGGCACCACTCACATGCACCACAGTGAGCTACGTGGAACCCAGCCTGCTCAACCATACCCAGGCCCCGGGGTGGGAGATGAGGTCAGAGAAGTACCGGGAAGCCTTGTGGACCATGCTAAGGATTTGGCTTTTCCTCTGAGTGAGACAGGAAGCTACTGTGGAGAGAGTTCTAGCCACAGGCATGACCTGGTCTGACCCCTCTTCCCAGGATCACTGGGCAGAGAGCACACAGCAGCTGGGCAAGGTTGGAAGCAGGAGACCGCTTTGGAGTCTACTAGAATAAACCCACTCCACTGTATATTGTATTATCCTCAGTCCCAGCAGGCGGATCTGTGATCACTCTTTCATAGAAGAGACTGAGGCTCAAGAGAGATCTGGTAACTTGCCACGGTCACTCGGCTGGGCAGTGCCAGAACCGCTGGGATTAGGAAGCAGGGGATGAGACCATTCCAGGTGAAATGAACAGCATCAGCCATGGGACAGGAGCTTTGCAGGGCCTGGCATGCTTGAGGAAGGGCAGGCTCACGGTCCAGGAGGGCTACAGCCTGGGGGCAGATGGCAAGGGCAGCCAGTGAAGGCCTGTCTGCGCCCTGCCCACTCTCCCATGGGCGCCTCCCAGCAGCGTCCAAGCCACGTGGCTTGGACCTGACCAGAACAACCGCCTCCGGACCAGTCTCCCTGCTCACACTCGTCCTCCCCACTTCAGTGCACAGGCAGCTGCAAGAACCCTTAGAAAACATAAATCATATTTTCTTGCTCTCAACATGCTGAATGAATGATGACTCCCTCATCCAGCTTGTCCTGGCTCAAATAGGGGAAAGGACCACTTCTTCCTCTCCTCCTTAGCAGAGGGAGGCGACCCCACATCGAGGGGTACAGGGGTGCCTGCTAGCCAGGTGTGGCCCGTCAGACCAGGGCCAGGCCACCGTATTAACCACTGGAAACTCACGAGGCAAGACTGCAGCCATTCAGACCACCTAGGGGGCAACTTTTGGTGTAAACTTTTTAAAAATAAAATGGCTTACTCCAGAGCAAACTAGACGTACTTTACCACGTTGGGGCCAAGGGAAAGGAGGCCTGCAGACAGGCCCAGCTGTACCGACTGTAACAGGCGCGCTCCAGGCTAGAGCCTTGGCCCTCTGAGTCCCCAGGCCCCCAACAACACTCCCAGGGAGGAGGCCGTGTAAGACTGCTGAAGGCCCACAGAGCCACAGGCACCAGGCAGGCGATGAAGGGCTTTCCTCACGAGGCTGTGAGTTTAAGGTGGGGAGCCAATGACTGTTTGCTTTCTGGATGCTGAATACAGTAGACTCCAAAGTTATCTCAGAAATTGGGGAAAACTGTGAAACTAAGGCTGAAACAAAACTTAATAAATTTGAGCTGGCAAATATTTGAAACAAATGGATCTATTTCCCAAAAGATCACTACCCCTCCCAGGGTTTAAATCCAGGCCCTCTGAGGGCCGCACTCATTCCAAAGTCCTCTGTCATCCGTACAAGGAGATATATCAACACACACACACACACACACACACACACACACGTGCAGGTATGGAGACATATTTTTAAAGGAATGTAACAACACCCAAAGAATGAGAATAGTAACGAGCTCCCCCCCCGCGCCCCCCCGCCACCCACCCACCCAAGAAGACTGAATTTAGTAACAAAGAGCCTCCCCAGGAGGCCCTGGTAGGAGTGTTAAATGATGGCTGCATGAATGACTGCTTCTCTGGTGGAACGGCACAGTCCGTGGATGGGAGGGGAGTCAGGGGAGCTCTGGAAGCCAAGTGCATCCCCAGACCCCTTCAGGAGGCAGATAACTTGAAGTCTCCCACACTGCATCAAACCGGTGCAAGGCAAGCCTCAAAGGCTTCGTTCTTTGAACAGGAAGGTGGGAGGAGAAGGGTCAGGAAAGCAATCATAACGTCTGTAGGAGGAAGGGTGCAGAGTCTCCATGGGCGTGGGGGTCCTGGTTTTCAGAAAGAAGGGACACAGACAGCAGGATGAATGTCCTAGATCTGACAGCAGAAGTATAACATAAAAGAAGACTCAACAAGGATGCTCAGAGAAATCGCTTACATTTGCTTAGCTTCAAGCATTTCTGGGCAGTCAAAAGCCAAGCAGACAGTGATGCGGAAAGATCCTGTGAGAGCTGGTCGTCAGGAATTTCAGAAAGGGCAAGAGCACAGTAAAATATTCTAAATACACTCAAAGGCCAGACTCTGAGCCAGCAGGAAGAAGATTAGGGGTGGCTGGGTGACGGGAGGCAGGGAGGAGTTAATTAAAACTAGTTTCCTGAAGGTAACAGCCCAATATCCCACTGGAGGGACACTGAGAGGCTGGTCCTCATTAAAAGCCAAAAGTAAGGGAGAAAATACAAGCTCGCCTTCAGGCAAAGCTGCAGCATGCACAAATCTGGACCCCTATGTGCAAAGTGGCTCATCTGTCTTCAGAAAAGACAGACACGCACCTAAGGCAGTCCAGAGATGGGCAGGCGGAGTGACCAAGAGAGCCCGCCCCGGCTCATGCCCTCAGCTTTACCAAGAGGTCTCCTTGATTTCATCCCTTCCCCACAGAAAGTAACGGGGACATATAAGAAGCCAGGCCTTGGAATCATCCCAACTCTGGCCCTGCTCTGCTACACGTGGTCAAGTGTAACCACCTCTGGGGCCATTCTTACAATCTGTCACTATCTTCTTCGTTTATTTCTCTGTGAACCGTTTCTCTCTCCCACTAGAATGAAACCTCCTTGAGAGCAGAGGCCAGGTCTGCCTTGCTCATCACTGTGCCCCCAGCCAGCATCTAGAACAATGGCTGCCACATTGCAGGATCTCCACAGATGAATGCGTGGCTCAGGGACTGCCTGGCTTCAAACACCAAGCAGTCATCTCCAAGAGCCGTGCCTGAGCCTGCCCTGCCAGGTGTGGGCCAAGTGCTGGATGGATGGCCCAGTGCCTTCCCGAGGTTCTCAGCCAGCCCAGCGCCCCCACCCCTTCCCTGCCGTCCTGACCCCTCCTCTTCACCACATCCCAGGAGCACTGCTCAGGCCCCTGACCTGAGCAATGACAAGGAGCAAGAGGAAGCTGCTACAGGGAGAAAGACAACAATTAGCTCTCTTCAGTCTATAAAAGTGTTGGTAGAAAGAAGCCACAACCAAACCTAAAAGTCATGAACAGACAGAAGGGACGTGAACTGAGAACACTAGAAATGGAAGGGGCCTGAGAGAACAGAGGACAGGGTCACCCAATCCCAGAACAATGGAGTCTGGGGTACGTGAGGGACATAGGGGTATAGGATAAAGGAAAAAGCAGTCACACAGTGAGTGAGACACCTGCAAAATTCATTACCTTAACTGACTGTAATAAAGGCTAGTCAAATTCCAGGAGGAGAGTTACTCAGGACATCTCCCCTAACACATTATAAACCCTTAGCTTTCTATGTGGATTTCCAGAAGGAAAACATCCTCTTTATAACAGGTTCCTTAATGCCTTTGACAGAAAATAATCTGGATAGGTCAGAGTTAACATGAGGGTTATAGCCTAGGCCAGGTTGCCAAAAATATAGATTCTTGATTTAGCTGGAGAGTATTAATTTGTGGAACTAATTTTTAACTGGGCTTCTATGAGTATAAAAGTAATATATGCTCATTGTTGAAAAACAGGAAACCACAGAGAAGAAGATGAGAAGAAAAATCTCCTCTAATTCCATGAGATGAGAACCATTGTTAACATTCTGATGCATTTCCCTCCTTCTGTGCATGAGATTTTAACAGAGTCAAGAGCATGCTGTGAATATAATTTCAATTCCTGCTTCTTTCCAGTAAAGTCCATTTAAAAATACTCCACAGAGTTCCAAGAAAGAAGTTCACCCTTCGTGAATACATAAACAACAAAATGAATAAAAGAAACCCTTCATGAAGTTTAAAAAAAAAAAAAATCTGATTATTCCACTGAGCCCCCATTTCCCCAGCAAAAGAAAAAAAAAAAATCACTATTGCTAGGATAGAAATGGCTCATGAGGGCCAGCCCTGGTGGTCTAGTGGTTAAGTTCAGCGCACTCTGCTTCAGCAGCCCGGGTTTGGTTCCCAAGCATGGACCTATACCGCTCATCTGTCAGTGGCCATGCTGTGGTGGCGGCTCACATACAAACAGAGGAAGACTGGCAGTGGATGTTAGCTTAGGGCAAATCTTACTCAGAAAAAGAAAAAAGAAAAGAAATGTCCCATAAAATAGAAACATTAAGCTCATGTTTGTATCCTCTTACCTACATCATATTTTCAATAAATATCTACTGTTTTGAACAAGTCACATACTTTTTTTCAAATCAAAAGAAGAATTTCATAACTGCATCTTATTATTTTGAAGCAAGAAATCAAGTCTTGGTGGCCTTGGGAAGGTTTCTCTTCCAATCTGCCAGTGGACTAAATCATTTAAAAATGATCAGTTCACATTCATGGACTACAACATGCAAATGAAAGTCCTATCTCCAGTTTTGTTGTATTCTGTCACCTAAACAGTTGAGTAATAAAATGGCCTTGCCAAGGACATATTATGTGTCATGTCCTACCCAGTCAGGAGCTGCCCTGATTTCTGCCCATCTCCTGGTGGTGTATCTGGTTTTATACGTAGGCCCAAGACCTTGGCCAGTGGAGAGCAGAAGAATCTTTCTGCCTAGAAGACTGTCCAGGATCACGATCTCCTTAGCACAATGCATTTTTTCTACCTCTCATAATATTTCGCACTGCATACAACAAATATGCACATGCCAGGCATTGGGCTGGGTGCTCAGGACACAAAGGTGAATAACAGATGCTATGCCTGTTTCCATGGAGCTGCAGTTTGCAGAGCAGTTCCCCATCCGTTATCTTCACACTAAGCCCAGGAGACAGGGAAGGACATCACCACTACTCTCATAACCCAGATGATAAAGCAAATGTTCATGGGAGTACTTTGCCCCAGGTTATAAAGTAGAAGGCTGAACTCAAAGCTAGGTCTTCTGACTTCTAGTCCAGTACTCTCTCCACTGGTGAACTTCCTCTTATTGACAAGTGAAGTCATCTGGATTATTCATATTCCCTCCAGCATCTAGGTTCTACCTGGCTGCCTGGTTTCTGACCAATGAGCTGCCCTGACCTCTAGATGGCTGCATGTGCACTGATTTCTGCGTGCTTGCCTAGATTCTGACCCTGGACTCCAGTATCTTCCCAGCTATTCTGACACCAGCCTCAAACTCTGTTTACTCCCTCCCACTGGTACCATGATGCAGCAGACTGCTAACTTCCCCCAATGTTCGATCTCCTCTCCACCCTTAAAAACAGAGATTTTGCTGGACTCGTGGCCTCTGAACTAAAGATATTTCCCAGCTTCCTTTGCAGCTAAATACGACTAAATTCTGGCCACCGGGACAAAAGAATGTGCTACTTCCAATAAACCAACACATGGACAGATAGAACTGTTTGGTGGTTACCAGGAGCTAGCGGGGGTGCAGGGTGGGCACAAGGGGTGGAGGAATGCACTTATATGGTGACTGATAAACAATAATGTACAACAAAAATTTCACAATAAAAAAAAAAAGAATGTGCTACTTCCAGGTCTTGCCTTTAAAATGACTGCATGTGTGTCCCCCCTGATTGTTTCCCCTGCGAGATGGTAAAAACCAAAGCTTCCAGCTTCAACCACCAAGTGGAAGCCACATGTTGAAGATAGGTCTGGACCACTGTCTACTCTAGACTGTACATGAGAGAAAAATCAGTTTCCACCTGGCGTCAGCCATTGTGTCTGTGGATCTCTTTCATACAGGAACTTGCTTTGTGCCCCAACTAATGCAAGAAGCTTGTGAGTGAGACCAGTTCTACAGGCTGCTAGCAAAGCCCCTTGCCACCAATTAAATACTTTAAAGGGGATGTTCAAAATTATGTCAGAAAGTGTTCCATTCAGGTTTATTTCATGGAAAACTTTTAAAAAATGAAAAATTACTAGGATCATAAAGGTGATTTATGCTCCGGTCACAGGAAAAACCGAGAAAGCCCAGAAAAGCACGTCAGCCTCCTGCAATAACAGGAGGGGAGAGAGCTCTAACTGATAAGCACGACCAGTCCTCTCTCCTACAGCAGCTCACTCCATTCCTAGAAAAGGCACCGAGGGCCAAAACGATATGAGCCAAGGCAAATCTCTCCATGGAAACAATGTGATAACAGGAGCTTTTGTTCCTAACCAAGAACTTGATGGTCAACTTTTTTTTTTTTTTTTTTGTGAGGAGATCAGCCCTGTGCTAACATCTGCCAATCCTCCTCTTTTTTTTGCTGAGGAAGACTGGCCCTGGGCTAACATCCGTGCCCATCTTCCTCCACTTTATATGGGACGCCGCCACAGCATGGCTTGCCAAGCAGTGCGTCAGTGCGCACCCGGGATCCAAACCGGCGAACCCCAGGCCGCCGCAGCGGAGAGCGTGCACTTAACCGCTTGTGCCACCAGGCTGGCCCGATGGTCAACTTTTTAAAGAAATTATATAAACTCCATGTTTCATCATCTACTAAGGCCTTTGGACTTTCAAAGTTAGAAGGACTGTTGGTCCAATAATAACCACAAAAGATATATGTATATTCTGTGCCATACCAAGTGGGTGCAAATCAATTCAACCCAACACAAGAACCAATCATGCGACCTTTTATTTCTTCTGATTCAGTAATTCTGATTCAGTAACAATGTGCAGCACAAAATACTTCCCTTTAATAATTTCTGCTGACTTCTAAACACAGTAAATCAGAACATTCAAGAACTTCTTCAATAGAGAAAGGAAAGAGGAACTTGGGAAGAGAACAGAAGTTCAAGTCAGAAAAGCAGGGTTTAAGTCTTGGCTCTGCCACTGACTAGCTTTGGGACCTTGGACAGTAGCTTAAACTCTAGGTATTTCCCAGCCTGCAAAACAGTCCTTATGACGCCTCTTCTCAGGACAATGCATGTAAAAACTACTTTGTAAGTCACACAAGAGAGGTAAATGGTGTTGCTATCGGGATCATGACATTTGGAAAGGCTTTTGTGGAGAGATTTTGATGAGCATCAACGAGAAAACTTAGCAGACTACAAACTACCCAGCCACTTTTTGTAAAACTGACCCAGAGCAATTTCTTTTGCTGTCCTCTTTTTCTCTCTTTAAAATTCCCCCACGTGCATTAGTTGGCAAGAGTTGGTCACTCTGCTGCATTCATTGTTGGCATCCATTTGCTCCTGAGCCACAGAGCAGCCAGTGAGAGCTGCTAGATGTCAGCCGTGGGCCGTGAAGAGGGGGGAGCTGCAGTGAGCTGAGGCCACTGTGCGGCGACATGTCTATCAACCAAAAACGCCTTCCAAAGATCCACTGTGCTGCTAGAAACCTCAAAACCAGACACAGGAAGCATTTCGGGGTGCCAGGAAAAGCGAGGAAGAAGATTGCAGCAGTTAAGAGAGCAAGCTCTTCAGTGAGACTGTCCTGAGTTTGAATCACAGCGTTTCCACTCTCTGTGTGTCATCTGAAGCACCTCTGGGTCTCTGTTTCCCTAACTAGAAAGTGGGACTGACGGTGCCCAGCCCACAGGGCTATTGTGAGGATTAAATGGGAAAATGCAAGTAAGCACTTAGCACAGTTCTTGGCAAATGGTAAATACTCAAAGGTTAGGTACTGCTATTATTATTATTAAAAATAACAAAAATTAAGATTTGGCAGATCTTCAGTCCTTTATATCAAGACTTTGCTACAGGTTTTGCAACCAAGAATTACCTGGACAGCATGCTGGCTCACCCATTAATCTTCCAGGCTAATCAAGGTTCTTCTGGATGTCTGCCTAATGCCCCAGGATAGGTGAAACATCCAAGAATGCCCAACTGGCCAGCTGGCTGGATCCCGACACTTGTTTTTCTGGTTCACAGCTGCCCATCACCATCCTGAGAGGTGTGTGCAGAGGAGAATAGATTAACTTGGACGTCTGTGACTAATTTTCCAGCCACCCAGGCTGTGGCTCCCCATGTCTGAGGGTGAAGCATATCATCAACTTTAAAATATGGCCCTACCCAGCAACTTGAGGCCTGTCAGCACCCATGTGGTGGACAGCGCCTCATCCCTAAACCTGCCCTGGAGGCGGGGGAACTTCCTTCTGTGCCCTCCAGGCTATCCCTGTAAGGCCAGTACATCTTCATTATGAAAGCCAGGACACTGCTCTCCACCACCAGGGAGCAACTTTACAGCTTTCAAAACCCTTATTCTTCCCTTATCTCACTCCAACATCAGACCACACTATAAGGGGCTGGACAAGAATCATGACACCTGTTCCACGGATAAGGAATCAGCCACTGTTTGAGACACTAAGTGATTTGGCTTAGGCTATCTGGTGGCTCAAGTAGCAGAAGCAGCCTAGAAGGCAGGTTATTTGGCTCCCAATCCTGTGCTTTTTCCAGAAAATGTGGGTATTTCTTTTTAAACATTCAACTTCCATAACGGTGCTTTGCTTCTGGAGAATTCATTGACCAAGGTACCTCGGTCACAGTGCAGTGCAGATTCACATACTTGAAAGCCACTCGCACAGGCAGATGGCCTCGTACTGTAGAAATCTAAAGGGTGACTGAAAACAGCCGTGCTGTTAACATAATTGACAATTAATTCCCAGTCCTGGCTCCCTCTCACCCTCTGCCTGGATTCAGCCAGCAGCCTCCTATCAGGGCTCTACTGCAGTCAGTCCCTCTTTACTCCAATCCAACTGGAACACCAACAGTGGACTAATGCTTTAGGGAGAATTATTTCACGTCAATAAATCATAATCATAATCATAATAAAACAAATTCAGTGGTTTTCCACTGTCTACCATCTCTACCTCACCAGGTAAACTGACTTGCCACTTAACCTCGCTGAGTTTCTTCATCTACAAAATGAAGAAGTGAGCTAAATAGATCCTTATCCACTTTCAGCTCATGACTCTAAAACCCCCAATCAAGCCCAAATCCTACATCTGGAGGACACTGGGGCACAGCAGAGTCCACTGGTCAAGAACCTCCATGGCCTAGTTTTTAAGCCCGAGTCCACAGCCTACTAGCTACGTGACCTTAGGCAGGTTACTGGATGATTCTGTGCCTCAATTTCCTCATCTCTAAAATGAGGCTAATAATAGTACCTACCACACGGGGTTTTGTAGAAATTAAATGAGATAATATATGTGAAATGCTAAGAACATCATAAGAACTCTCTCTATATTAGCAATTATTATCATCTGAAATGACATGCTTCCGATTTAGGCCTTGAATGATCTTCCAAACTTAAATTCCCGCCATTTTTTAAGAACTCTCCATTCTAGGCAAGTCTGTGCCCCTGAATACAAACTGGTCATTCCTACCTCCGTGCTTTTAATTGTGCAATGTTTCCTCCCATCCACTCCCTGGAAATACCTATGCTACCCTTGCCTGTGAATCCAAACCCTACCCATCCTTAAAAACCTGATCACTTCCATGAAGCATCCTCCCCACCATGACAACTCACAAAGATCTCTCTGGTCTCTGAATTTCTGCAGCACTTACAGATAGTCTAGACCACTTTATTGGCATTATACATGGCCTTGGATTATCTTCTACCGGTATATGAAACTGCAGGCTCCTTGGCCACAACAACTATTTCTACTCTTCTTCTCGGTTTAGCATGGTGCATGGTATATGGCCCTTCAGATATCTGTTGACTGAATAAATAAATGTGTAGTACTATGCCCAAAGAAATATGCAATAAGTTTTCTTTTAGTTGATGTTGCTCAGCTATTGACTTGCTGTACTTTGGAGTCAATTAAAGATAACATAAAGATGAAAATCAGCAGGGCAGTGACAACCACGGCCAATTAAGTCCTGACCCTCAATAAAAGATGTTATATCTGGCCAACCAGAAGAATAAGAAAAACATAGATATCAAAAGGAAATGGTAACCTAAATTCCAAAGTACCCTGCAAGACCAAGCTCATGAGCTAATACTGTTAGGGAGGGAAAGTTGAGGTTTTCCCAAGCTGAATTCACTCGTTCAACAAATATTTATTGAGTGACTACTCTGTGCAGACACTGTCTTAGTTGCTGCGGATACAGCAGAAAACAAAACAGACAAAATTCCTGCTCATAGTCTAGCATCTAAAGAGGAAGGCTAGGTATAAGGCCACCCTTTAGCTCCACAGGTAAATCCACAGAGCAACCAACTCCTTGCTATGCCTTCAAGTAAGGAAAAAAGAAAAAAAATGGAACATACCATTCACAACTGACCAAACAGAAGCAGTGCTAAAAGTGCTCTGTCACACCCAATGAGGCTTCCCTCACCCTAGAACCTGCTGGGAAAGGTCACAACATAGCATCCTGCACCCTAAGTCATCTGAACTCTAAGTCCCTAACACTCTAAGTCCCAGCTGAGCTCTGTGACCAGCGTCGTTTAAATATCAGACCTCTCAAAAGGCAAATGTGGCTCATGATGCCAAAAGAAAGAAAAAAACTCAGAGGTGAGAAAGGAGGAAGAAAGGGGTGGTAGTTAAAAGATCAGGTAGTTTTCACTACTGCAAAACATGAGGCTCTTTTCTCCTCTGGAGCAGAAACCTCTTCTATCATCTAAAGCCTCAAAAAAATTTTTTTTCTTCCAGCAGGATACTGAAAATAGCTTTGCATTTAACATTTAAAATTGTTTTTGATCCCACACTCTTTCAGCTCTGCTCTCTCCTGCAAACTCATTCCATTCCCTAAGGGCACTTACAAGTATATTTCACAAGCAACAAACCATAGTCACCATTTTTATCCCTAAGAGTTAAAAAGCAAAACCAATTTACATAATTACATGGAAGATAAGTTGGCCAAGAACACAAGAATCTTATCTGGACCAAAAGTTCTAGGACAAAATTTCTTTCAACTCAACAAGAAAGATAGCAGATCAAAACCAAGATTCATATTGAATGCGTAACTACTGAGCACCGTACATGGGAACTTCCTGAGTTCCTCATTATTTGTGTGTCATCTACTTCTTCAAAAGGAATCAGAGGTAGCCATTTGAGAACAGATTTCCACAATGAAATATATGTATGTTTTCCTGTTATGGTAAGAAAATAGGATTTTATAGCCCAGAAGGACCTGAGAAATCAAAGTTCCATGAGGGCAACTTACTCAAAATTACTCAGCAAGTCCGTGGCTGGGTCAAAACCGGAGACCGGGCCTCTCCCAGCTCCCAGTCCAGGGTTTTCCCCACTTTCCACACCACTGTCTCGTTTAAAACACGTGCAGCTAAATCTTAAAGGCACAAGAGTAAAAATCCCTTTTTTTTTGGTGAGGAATATTGGCTCTGAGCTAACATCTGTTACCAATCTTCCTCTTTTTGCTGAGGAAGACTGGCTTCTGTGCCCATCTTCCCCTGTTTTGTATGTGTGACGCCACCACAGCACGGCTTGATGAGTGATGTGTCGGTCTGTGCCCAGGATTCGAACCCATGAACCCCGGGCCGCCAAAGTGGAGTGCACGAACTTAACCACTACGCCACCAGGCCGGCCCCCTAAAAATCCCTTTTATAACTTTTTGACAGACTGGAAAAATAGTAGGAGATGGACTAAGGCAAGTGGGTCCCCTTAATCTTAATAGTAAATGATGTATAGTGCTACATGGATGAGGGGGTCTAGCTTCAGAAGGCTTAATTAATGCTGATAATCTTTAGTAGTCAACAGCATGGTTTCAGCTACAGTCAGCACTAAACGGCTTTTGTGGGCTCACCTGGAAACCAAACCACCATTTAGTTCATTTTTTTTTTTCTATAGAAAAATTTATCCCACGTTTCCATCAACTGCCTTACAAATGAGCTTTTGGAACAAACCTGTTTTTAAGACGGCTGTTCATGTAGAACAGAATTCTGAGGTCTGAAGCTCTGCACTGAACATAACTAAACAGTAATGGTTGGTGACACATGCTTGGAGTACATTTATGAGAAAACTCTTTAAACCCTTAATTTGATTATATGCAATATAATGTTTTATTAAAAGCCTTCTGAGCAGGGTCTAGTAGACTGCTATTTATACAACAGATAACCAAAGGCAAATGCTCCAATTCTGTGTGCAAGCATGTACAGGGTCTTTCCAGTGCTGGGCTAAGGGCTACAGGGAGGATGAAACATCTGTACACAAGGAACTCATGATGCTGTTACACTGGCCTTTACTTTCCTCAAAAACAATCAAGCTATGTCCAACCTCAGGGCCTTTGCACTGGTTGTTCCCTCTTCCAGGGGTACTTTCCCCCAGATCTTCCTGCAGCTGAGTTCAAATGTCACCTCTTCAGAGAGGCCTCCCCAGAGGACCCAGCTACCGTGACCTCCTTCCCACCACTCATCATCACTATGGTTTTACTGTATGTGAATGCTTTCCTAGCATCGACCGCTACCAGGAGTTCCCATGTTTAATTGTGTGCTGTCTGTCTCCTTCCACTGGGACTGTTTTGTTCACCGTCGTATCTTCGGTGCCCCGAATAGTGCTGCACACACGGTGGGCATCCAATAACCTCACTGAGTGAGTAAATGAGTAGACCTGGAGAGTGGGAAGTGAAGACAAGATAATTATTCACGAAACAATTAAAAAGTGAGAGAACTGGCCCTCCTGATGAGATATGACATGACAATTTGCTAATTATGAAGTACCAATGCTTCTGAAGGAATGGTTGGCAATCAAAAGTAAAAAAAAAAAAAGAGTGAGTGCACAAGTGCGGAAAGGGGGCAAATGTCATCAGAGGAGGCTTCGCAAAGAAGTAAAATTCAAGGCAGGCCGAGGCAAAGAGGAGGCTCCTCTCAGGGCAAGAGAGCAGGAGAGAGTAGGGCCTGGGCGGCCCGGGCAGGGCAGAGACAAGCACAGCTGCACCTCCAGCTCTGGGCTCCATCTAGGAATGGGAGTTGGGGTAGGGGAGCAGGGCTGGTGAGGGGGAACAGGGTCAGACTCTGGGGAGCCTGGAGGAGTGGACACAGGGGTGTCAACCACAGGCTGCTGGCAACAGGGCTGTTCTTGGTAGGCAAAGTTGGCCCCACTGTGTGGGAAGAAATGAAGGAAGTAGAGGGTAGAGCAGAAAACTGGTTAGAAGATGCCCTCAGTGCTCTAAGCAGGATGGGCAGAAAGAGCTTCTTCCCTCTGCTTCGACAGGAGAGAGCTAGAAGTGAGCAAGATGGCAAGGCACTTCTCCCCTAAGAAAAGACAACTTCCAGAGTATTTCACAACAGCATTCCACGGCAGATTCAGGTCAACTTCCTATACATCCTACACCTGGAGCATCGAGGAGAATAACAGAGGTTCAAAATGACAGCTCTGAGGGCAGAGCACATCCTTTCATGCCTTCCAAGTCTGAGATGAATTATACGCAGTGTAGCCTGTGTTTATTATGTTTTTATTCTTTGGGGAAAAAAGTGGTATCTAATTTCACTATGCAGTATATATTTGAACATTATATAACACATTTTTATGTAACAGGTTCTTGACATAAAACAATGTTTCTCTTACTATCTAAATGTATTCAGGAACAACTGGCATTAAAAAAAATAGATATATATACATATACCAAGGCTGTGGACATCTGTCTTTGGGGTAAAAAGCTGGGGAGAGGAGGAAGAAGGTGAGAGACTTTTGAAAAGGTCTCTTCCACAGTGAGAAGCCCTGCGGATGGCTGCGATGGGGGCAGGAGTGCTGAGCTCTGTTCCGAGGTTCATCTCACGCAGGGAGCTGCCCGGGAAGGGGCTGGCTGAGCCACTCGAGGCCCGTGTCAGAGCAATGCCGTAGAAAGGCAGGAGGAAGCAAGAGACAGAAATGCACAACAGGATGTGAGAAGAATGCTCACAAGCCCTTGTACCTGCTCCTAGAGTAATATTCAAACCCCCTGCCCCCGTGTCCCGCTGCAGAGGACTTCAGTCCTGCTTAGGAGATACAGAGACGCGTACCACAGTTGTCAAGAAAAAGACTGGGGACCCATCACTGCGGCTCTACGTGGCTCCTGGCAAGGCGCTAGGTGCTTCACACTCAGGATCTAATCCAGCCATTCCTCCCAGCGGGCACTGACTACCGTGGTTCCGGAGCAGACTCCGAAGTCCCCTATGCACAATCCTGCCCCACCCCGTACCAGCTGAGTGACCTGGGCAGTTTACAAAACCGTCTCACTCCTAAAATAAGGATAATCATCATACCAACCGCATGGGGTTGTTATGAGGATTTAACAAGTTAATCAACATAAGGTGACAAACATATTTGCTGGCACATAGGGAGAGCTCAATCAATGGTAGCAGCTATTACCACCATCATCACTATCATTCCTATTTTGCAAATGAGGGAAATCGGACTCAAAGAAGCTCACTCATTCACCCAGGTCACACATTTCAAATAGTGGTTGAAGGCATAAATACATGTAAATGTTTTACTCAGTATATGTACAAAATCCAACGGGTAGAGTATTAACCAGAATATTAAATTAGACAGACCATCCATCCCCTTCTTTAACCAGGCTGATAAACATGAGTTTATACTATTTAAAAGGACAGCGTGTACTGACGTAAAAATCATTTTCCATCATACGCCAGCACTCAGCGTTCCCCTGAAGCAATGATGACTAAAGTTTATCCAACCTCATCTCCTCCTAACGTGAGCTCCCCAACTCAAACGCTCCTTCCGTGTAGACCTAACAACTCACGGCCATGTCTACTCGTGCCCCTGCTGCACCTCTCTTCTCATGCCCCCACCTCTCCACAGGCGTCTCCCCCTTCCCTCCACCTGCTTAGTCCCTGAGTACCCATCAATCCCATCTCCTCCTCCTCAAGACCGTTCCCTGGGGTTGGACAAGCATGTCCTGCAGGCTCCCTGTGCCTGTGATGTTGGGAAGCCAAGAGGAACTGCCCCCAAGAGCTTGGCCCGAGCCAGCAGGTGAGATACACCCCAAGACAGCCCACCACGATGCAGAACGCAGCAGGACCTCAGAGAATCAGGGCTAGCTCAAGGGCTGGGGACACTGCTGCCAGGGCTGGGAGGAAGGAAAACCAAACAGAAACAGCTCCTGGGCGACCAAGCCTTGGAGCTGGGTCTTAAAGAAGAGTAGCATTTGGACATGAGAAAGTGGGGGCGTGGAATGGGCCAATGGCTGGTCCAGGGAACAGACAGCCCTCCAATTTGACCGGTCAGTCCTGTGCAGACAGCGAGGCCTGGGAGACACGCGAGCTGGATATGGAGAGGCAAGAAGGAGCAGCAATACTGACAGCTAACATTCACTGAGTGTTTACGATGTGCCATGAATAGCTTCGTGCATCCTTAATGTTTTAACTCATTTAATCCATACCACAACTCTTTAAGGTAAGGACAACAGTGATCCCAGGCTTCTGGATGAGGACACAAGACAGAGAGAGCAAAGCAATGTGACCACTAGTCATAAAGGTAGTAAGGAACAGTTAGGATATGAGATCTGGCTCCAAAGTCTGCACTCTTAACCACCCAACCAAACTGCCTCTCAGGACAGCTTGGGGGTGAAGGGCTACAGGCACCGGGGTGTTACGAGGATGAAAGGAGACAGTGCTTGCAAGCAGTTTGCAACCTGTAACTCCAAGGCCACGAACACTGGCTACAGCTGCTGTGAATGTGTACAATGGCCCTACTAGCAGCTGAAACAGGAGAGACAGATCAAGATTGGAAAAGTACCCCCGGGTGAGGGGGACGGTGTGCAGATGGAGGCCAGGACAGACACCTACCTTTAGAGTGGCAGGAAGAGAGCCAAGAAAGCATCACGACCCAAAGGCTGAGGGAGGAGGGGACTTCAATAAAGAGGCAAAGACAGGCAGGGTAAAAGCTACAAAGGGGCCAAGCACAACCATTCTGGACAAAGGACGGGCCCCTGGAATTCAAGACGTAAAGTTTCTGGAGATCTTTGAGAAGAAATATGAAGAAAGGCAGTAGAGAGAAAAGCCAGAGGGCAGGAGCTAAGGAGGAGCAGATGAGAGAGTAGAGGAGGTGAACGCTCACAGCCCTGGGAGAGGCTACCAGGCAGGGAGCAGGGAGAGAGATATCCAGACTCAGGGGTACCAAGAGCAGCCATGTGAAAGCCGCCTGCCGCACAGTAGGCTCATGCCCGGTCTGTTTCTTCCCCTTCCATCCTTCCTCCCCTAAAGCAAGACAAAAGCTTTTCTTGGGTTGGGGAGGAGGCTGAGAGCAAACAACACCAAGGATATTCCGGTGACAGGACCCTGGCAGTGGCGGGAGGGAGTGGCAGCAGGCACGGAGGGAGGGCTTCCTGTGTGCCAGGCATTTACACACATCATCTCCCTTGATCCTCACACGGACTCCATGAGGCAGGCACCACAGAGGAGGAGACTGCGGTCAGAGGAGCGAAGCACTTGTCCAAGACCACACAGCCCAAACCCAAGTCCCCAGGTCCTTCTGCAACCAGAGTCCAGGCTTCTGTCCAAAGTGAGGGTCCAAGAAGAGAGAACAGAGGAGAGATCCACTTGCTTTTTCTGAACTGGGAGGAGGGGAGAAGACAATGGGGGAAAGAGACAGGACATTTTGAGCAGGAAGCAAGAGATGCTGAGGGAGCTGAAGTCACAGCAGGGTTTGTTTCGAGACAGAGGGAGAAGAAAAGCCAGGGTGGGTGCTTGGGGTAAGTCTGAGTACTGTGATAAAGTGGCAATGAGGAGAGAAAGGACTGTGGAGAAGGGCGACATGCTTGTGTTTCTGGGCTGCTAATGAAATCTCAAAGTCTACAAAGGATTTTTACTTCTCTGCCAGTGTCTACCATGATGCTAGCTAAAATCCCAGCCTGTAATTGTAACATCATAAGGGGCAGAAACTGTTTCTTTGATGTTGACTTCTCTCACCAAAGTGAGAGGTGATGATGGACTCACAAAGAGAAGAAAGCTCACAGAAAGAAGGCAACACTTATACCAAAGAGAGATATTAAATACTTAGTTTTTACATATTTGTAGGCAGTTTTTCTACAGTGCTCTCTACAGTGCTTGTCCACCGTTTAGTATATAAATTGCACAGAGATTGTTGGTGAGGAGGGATAAATCTGAAAGCACGGCCACTTCCTTTTCCTCCCTGCGGCATGCAAACCTCTTCTGCAAAGAGCAGACAAACTCGCGAGTAGTCGTCATTTTATAAATCATTTGAAATGGATTCTTTAAAACACCATCTGTTGATCTGTTTAAGTTTCCTATGAAAATAGGATTTCAGCTCAGATGTCCTGGAGGTTCCAGCAGGTAAGTACCAACCTGAATTCAGATGTATTAAATATTTAGAGACACACAGAACTTCAGAGCAGAAGGAACCTTTGAGATCATCTAGTTGAACTGCTTTACTTTCCATCTGAGGCAAACAGAATCCAGAAAGGTTCAGTAACTTGACCCCAGTGGCACAGCCACAAAATCCCAAGTCTGGGCTAGAACTAGGATGTTCTAACTCTCAGGCTAGTGCTTTTCTATCACACCTGCTCCTCTCTCTTTCCCTCTTTTTAAACTTTCGGGGTTGGAATAAGATACAAATTTCACTCTAGTTTTAACATTACTGTTATTATTATCCACTGGCCACATCTACAATCAAAACCAAAATGCCTCTACAGATCCAGCTTCAGATGATACAGGCAGAGTCAAATCCTACCCAGGAAACTTTAAAGCCTTCTAAATATGCTCAACAAACTGTTTTTAAAGACTTATCAATAAAGTGAACTCAGTAACAGAGCATGGACTGAAAGATTCAATTTTGTGTTTTAAAAAATATTTTAGAGTTTCATTGATATGGAAATCAAATTTAACAGCAGTGTTATTTTATTTTTTTTTTAGTCTTGCAAGCACAGAGAGCATGAGATTATTCAAAACTGCTTAGGAGCAGCAATGATTATTTTAAGCTCATGATTCAACCAGCACATTAATTAAAAACTCCACCAACCCAAATTGACAGATCCTGATATCAATGGGACCAGAAGAATTAAAATAATAGTTGCCATATAAAAATAGATTAAAGGGGGAAAGAGCAGCAGATGTCAGAAGGACAAATGACAAGCAAACGTTGTGGAAAATGAGATGCACGTCATGGGCAGCTATTATGGATTTTTAAAAAACGAAGATCCGGGAAATACAGGTACAGTGAAGAAATGCTACTTCATAAATACTGAATCTTATTTCTGGAAGCTGGGTAATAAAACTTGGCTCATAATTCCTTGCTGAGGAGTAGCTATGGAAGCAGGAGAAGAGATCATAAGCGCCAAAGAGCCAAAAACGACGCTAGGTGACCGGGAAGGGTCGAGCGGGGGAGGGACAAGGGGGTAGAGAATGCGGGGTGAGGAGTGTCAGCCTGGTTCCCCACCGGCCAGCACAAACTTGACAAGAGATGCCAACGTCCAGAGCAGCCCTTCCTTGCCCTGCGCCTGCCTCCGGCACCTGCGTGCGCCCTGCAGCCGGCTCCCGCGACCCCTCGGGGTGCCCGACTCGCGCCCCACAGGTCGGCAGTAATTTCTATTCCTCCACTCCTTCCTCCGAGCAAACGAGAGCTCTGTCGGCTGTCAACGCCCGGCAACCCCGAGCGAGAAGGGAACCGTCGTCTTTGACATCTGTCAAACCCGGCGCTGGAGCCAGCCTCGCTGCGCCCTCCGCGGGGCTCGCGGGCTCCAGGGCCGCCGGCGGGCCCACACCTGGGCGCCGGGGGACAGCCCCGCGCCGTGGGGCACCTGCCCACAGACCCACGGGGATCCTCCTGGGGCTGCCCAGGACCAGACGGCGCAGGCCGGACGAAAGTTCGCAGGCTGGGATCGGCCCCATCTCGGGCCGGGGATTCCCGGGTGCAGCGCCAGCCCCCGCGACAGGGCCGAAGGGGAAGGCAGGCTCGGACTCCCCAAGCCCGATGGAGACGCCCTCCCCGCCCCCACCCAGCCCCGCAGGCTCCCGAAAGGGAAGTGCAGGAGAGCCGGAGGAAGGGCAGAAGAGGCACTGCTCGCCCAACGCCTTTGGGGTGCAGCCGTCAAGGATGGTCCCCTCGGGGGTCCCCGCAGCTCCCGAGGATACATCCTAGGACTCCCCCTCAGCCGAGCCCTTGCTCCCAAAGGGCGGAGCTGTCCCTTTAAGAGGCAGCTGGCTGCTCCCTCCCCCCGGTCAGGTAGCGATGCCCGCAGAGGGGAGGTGGGTACTCCCGCGGACACTTTCCCGGTCCCTTTAAGGGCGCCTGTGGCACCTCTGCCCGCCCTACCTCGCAGCGCCAGCCCCCGCGAGAGAGGATGGGGGCGGACGGGCGCGGCGCCTTTAAGGGGCGCAGCCTCCTCGCGGCCCGGGTGGGGGCAGGGAGCGGGCACGGGCCCTTTAAGGCCGGCAGTGGGCACGTCGGACAGGGTTCCCCGGCGGCCGGGCTGCGCCCGGGGCGGCGGCGGGGGCGCCGCGCCTGCCAGGGTGCTAACGGCCCCCGACGGGGTGCCCGGGGCCGCGCCGCTGGCCGCGGCCAGCCCGACACTCACCGTGGCTCGCCGGGAGCGCCCGCGCCCGCGCCCCCACTCAGATCCCGCGGCGGCGGCGGCGGTGAGTCCGGCGCGGGTAAACAGGCACCTCCGTCCCTGACCTACTTTCTGCCTTCCCTAAATGTCGCACCACTAACCTACTTTCCGACCAATCCGCTCCCCGCCGGCCCAGGCCCGGCCCCCCGCCCACCAATCGCTGTGCCCAACCCCCCTTCCCCGCCCACCAATGGAGGAGCCGCGGAGCCCGGATACCTGCCTCTTCCCGCCAGCCAATCCGAGCGCCCGAAGGGAGCCGGTCTCGGCGGTGGCCCCCGGCCAATCCGCGCGCGGCTCGGCGGCCTGCTGACCAGTTGTGTGGCTGCTAGAGACGCCGCTGACCAATGGCGAGGCAGCGGGGGCCGGTTTACCTGCTACTTTCCCACCACCAATCGCTTGGCGCACAGAAGCGCACGCCCCGAGGGGAGGACCAATCAGCGCGCTGTCCCTGGATTTCCTCGCTCCTGCCCTCTCCCTTTCCCCCAGGTCTCCCGCGCGCCGTGGCCACTGCGGGTGCAGACGCCGCACTGCTTGCAATCGCCTGGGATGTTCCTCTGCTCCAGGTCCCTGGCTTGCGTCTGGCTCACCGCTCTCACCCCTCCTCCTTCCCTTTCTTCACTCGGGGCGCCGTGACTCAAAGCAGCATTTCCTCACTCCCCTCCCTCCAACTCCATCTAGGAAACCAATTTTAGGAACACAGAGTGCCAGACCCTTCCTGAAACACTCTCGTTTGCCCCAGTCCAAACGAGAGAACGAATACTTAGTATTTCTAGAAGGCTTTTCCATCCAAGTGTTCTTACGTTCTTTTCGTTCGCCTTGACCTCCAAGCGTCCACATTGGAACTGTTATTCTCGCTCAAAGGAGAAAGCTCAACCCGGAGCGATTCCGTTGCATTTCATTCCGGTGCCCAGGTTTTGACCACCTACTGTGTGGCAGGCGGACACCGCCCTAGCGGCCGCAGTCTCTACCGCAAAAAGCTGTCCAGGGAGCAAGACGAAAGAAAACAAATAGTTACAGAAAATAAACGTTTCATAGCAAGATACAACTTGGATACTGAGAGGACAGAGAATCTGTCTTAGTTTGGCATCTCAAGCACTCAGCAGAGGGCCTTTAGCACAAAGAACTCCTAACCCTTCTAGATGTTAAACTCCCCCAATACAAGGACGGTGTCTTCTTTTTTGTTTTAGCGGGATGGAGGGGTGGGGGCGGGGGCTTGGCATCTAGCAAGTGCCGCTTCAATGTTGACTGGATACCTGAACAAGTGGAACTAAATCACTTCACTCAATTCCGCGATTCAGACTAGCCCCTGTGACTCTAGAATTCTAGCGTTGTTCCTTGAACGCAGACACTGCGATTTAATCATTGTAAAACCATTGCCTATCCCCAGCTCGCTGCCAAGCACAGAGTGGTTGCCCAATACTTGCTTGTGGCCTGAATTTGACTGTTTTCAAAGTCAACCAACTTTCTTGGTAGCTCACTACTTTTCCTAAGTTTACGTGCAAGTGAAATCTTATTGCTGTTTTCTTTGTCTCTGCCCTGGTTTCATGAGGAGACCGCTCTATGTAAGTGGGATTTTAGCAATGCACATGACAAGATATTGTGGACAAGATGAGGGTATATGGGCGTGGATTCTAGTATAATTAATGGATGAATCTCTAGTTAGGGAACCGTACCCTAAAGATGCTGATTAATGAATCCATGTTGACCTGAAGGAAGGGTGGAGGGAATCAACATTTGTGCAGCATCTAATACGTGATAAATGCTTTCCTTGCATCTTCTCCCTTAATCCTGGTGGTACAGATAAGGAAACTGAACCTCAGAGTTTAACCAGCTGGCCCAAGGTCACACAGTAGGTGGCATGGCCATAATTCAAACCAGGTTTGTTGGACTTTAAAACCTTCATACCACACTAGTTACCATCAGGATGACAGAAGGCTCACTCTAAGACCCAGACCTAAGGACTTTTATCAGTGCTGTGAATGAAAACCCAGAGCATTTGCATCACATTTCCAGATGACACAAAGCCAGGAGGGGAAGAGATAGCATATACAATGTTGGAGCAATGGATTGACTGTCACAGAAACAAATGTGGGGGTCCCACCCTGGGAAACCCACTGCTGAAAGGCAGACTAGGGGCAGAGGTATCTTCACAGATGCATGTAAGAGCAAGACTAAGGGTCTTCGGTGACAGACAACTCAATCTGGGTCCTCCATGAAGTGTGGCTGCCAAAATAAATGAATGCCATCTTAGGCTGCATGGATAGAAGTTTGGTATGTAAAGAAATCCGAGTTACAGTGCTGCCCGGTGCCGGTCATTATGCACATGGAGTATTGTTTCCAACTAAGGCTTGATAAAGAAAAATTATCTACATGCACAAGGAGAGGGACCAGGATGTAGAGAAGCTGGGGACTCCGTCATATGAGGAACGATTAAAAGAAGCAGAAGGTTTTGCCTCAGGAGGTACAGAGTAACTGTCTTTATATATTGGAAGAGCTGTCAAATAGAAGAGAAATGAGACTTATTCTTCAAGGCCCTAAGGGGTAGAAGGGGGACCTGTGGGTAGAAACTCTAGAATGAATCAATATGAAGAATTTCCTAATAACTAGAGCCTCCTCTGCCTTGACAAGTTGAGTTTCTTGTCACAGAAAGTGTCCAAGTAAGAACTGGATGACCATGTATTGGGAGGGGGCTAGAATAGTTGTCCTTTTAGGACTCTGCCCCCCTGAGATGTTGTGGTTCTACCCTCATACCTTGGTTTTCCTCTTTTAAATTTTATCAGCCTGCCTTTCCCTACCCTTAGTGGCCAAGCTACTGTTTCTCCTCACGTGCACTTGTTCTCCCATATGTAATTATACTTTCCCTTGTGTTTCTCTCTTCTGGAGATCCCAAACATCTCCATCTTCCACTGGTACCTTCTTCCTTTTTATTTTTTACCTTCCGGAATACTGAATTTTCAATTCTCCATGCACTGTTAAGATCAAAGTATTGTCTTCAACCTAAAATTCACTGAGCATGAATAGAATCACGTGGATAAGAGAAAGGGCAAAAAGAACATTTATTGAGCACCTACTGTGTGTCAGTGCTTTAAATATATTATCTAATATAATCTTCAGATTAACCCTGGCCGTTGATATGCTCGCTCCCCACACTTACTAGCTGAACAACTTTTATCAAGTAACTTAACCTCTTTGTACCTCAGGTTTCCTCATCTGTAGTGTGGGGATAATATAGTATCCACTTCACAAGATTCTTGTGAGAATTAAATGAGGTAATAGATACAAAGCCCTTAGCACAGTGAGTGGCACACAGTGAAGATTCAATATATATTAAGTTAACAATTCTATCAAACAGATATTTACTGCACCTGTTGTATAGATGAAGTTAGTGAGGATAAAGTAATGTCATCCACAGTAGTTCCCCAAACTCTGATCCAATGGTCAGGTCCATTAGAATTAACTGAGGAGTTTTTAAAAATACGGATTCCTGATGGGGGACGGCCAGTGGCGTAGTGGTTAAGTTTGTGCTCTCCACTTCGGCAGCCTGGGGTTCACAGAATCGGACCCCTGGCATGGACCTACACACCACTCATCAAGCCATGCTATACCAGTGACCTACATACAAAATAGAGGAAGATTGGCACAGCTCTTAGCTCAGGGACAATCTTGCTCAAGCAAAAAGAAGATTGGCAACAGAGGTTAGCTCAGGGCCAATCTTCCTCACCAAAAAAAAAAAAAAAATGAAAAAAAACACAGATTCCCAAGTCCAAATCTGGAAGATTCTGATTCTATATCTTTGGGATCTGAGATGCAGTCAAATTTGGGAACTGCTGGTCTAATAGAATAAGTACAGGCTCTGAAGTCAAACAGAGCTGAGGTCAAATTCCAGGACTGTTGGATTGGATGGAGAAGGCAATGACAGGCCCAGGAAGTCATGCAGTTTTGCTCTCTTTGAAAAGAATTTGGGAAGTCTTGAGATGGACATGTTAAAGTTCTTGTGGAAAACCAAGTAGGAATATGTTGCTCAGCCCATGAGCATTATTATTATTATTATATTTATTATATATTAATATTATTATAAATAATAACAAAAACAACAGCAATATTTACTGCAGATTCACAATGTGTCAAGCACTGTTCTAAGAGCTTTATACGCATCACCCCATTCAAACCCCTGTAAGGTAGGTACTTCTATTATTCCCATTTTACAGATGGGGAAACCAAAGCACAGAGAGGTCCTGAGATCTCAGGCTACTTAGGCAGTCTGACTCCATAGTGCACACTCTTAAATACTTCAGTAAATCGCCTCTTCCTTTAGACAATTCCTTTGGAAAACAAAGAAATTTCATATTTTAGAGACATATGTTCTAAGTCATCAATTCAAAGGTGGTATTATTTTTTAAAAATTCTCCCATCGATTCGGGTTTCATATAAAGAAAAGGAGATAACTAGGACTGTCCTCAGGGATAGGGGTATCGTCTCACACTTAGGGAATGCGAGAAACAGAAGCCTCTTCAACTGACTTAAGCCCAAAGAGGAGAGGACTAGAACTGAGGTGCCATCAGGCATGGAGCAGCTCCCCTCTCCTCCTCTCTCCGGGGTCATGTGGCCCCTGGACTCATCCTCTCCCTGCCTGTCTGCTTTATGGTTCTCTTTCTCTGTAGCTCCTCACGCTCCACCCCATTTGTACATGGCCCTTTATGAATGTTCTCAACCTCAGAGAGGGAAAGGGAGACAGAGAGAGAGAACAGAAGAGGCTGGGATGGGTAGTTCGCAGAGTAGGGGGCACAGGCTGAATAAGATTCCCCAGAGGTGCCTACTGAAGTGGAAAGAGAATCGGAACAGGAGCAAATATAGAGTAGCAAGAGCAAAAGAAGGAGAAGCCAGAAGTGAAAAGCCAGGTGTGAGCAACTTTGGAAGAAAGTCTCAACAGACAGGTTTAGAAGCAAGATACGGGAAACTCACACTTGAGAAAAAGGTTTTGGATGAACAACAAAGAGATTTGACTGTAAGAAAGCTGTTTTATTAAAACTGCTTCTAGAGCCAGAGGATCTACCATAGGATATTGGGGAAGTCAGGGACAGAAATGAATGAAGCCAGAGAGCCCAGATGACTTTTTGAAGACAATTGTTATTTAAGGGGATATTAGAAAAAGAATCATGCTATCTCTTAGCAGCTGACCCAGTTGAAAGAGGTTTATGTTCATACGTGTATGTGTGGTTTGATTTTTTTAACCAGAGTTGACGTATCTGGGCGTACAAAAATGAGAATTTTTAGAAATCAGGCATTAATGGGTTAACCAGTGTTTATCACTCTTTCCGCTGCTTCCTCGGCTCTTTTTGAATGGGATGGTCATAGCTGCTCAGAATGGGAGAGCAATAATACCTCATTTGGAATGTGTCCTAGACCGTGTAATTAGCCACTAGACCAGATCTTGTCTGCGGACATGGGGACATGGCTAAGATTCCAGAGATTTTGGTGCTCAAATGTCAAAGGGGCTTTGCTATTTGGCCAAAGGATGTTTGCTAGAGGGAGCTAAAGTGCCAGTGACCACATCGCTTCTCAACAGAAGCCCTGAAGAACAAATAGACTCTGTCTTCAAAAAGCTAGCATAGTTTTTGCCCTGCTTTGCTAGAATGAACAGCACTAAAATTCACTCTCTGGATAATATTTTTTTTTAAAGGAAGAATCCTTTCTAGTTAGTAAAGCAAAGTAAAGTGTTAAGTCAAGCTATTTAAGAATGCATTAACTCAAAAAAAATTACAATATGCTTTTGAAAAAGAAAAATGGGGATGGATTTGGGGGGATTTGACCTAACACATTATCAAAGCATACTACAAAACCAGGGTAATTAAAATACTCTGGTGTTGGTTTAGAAACAGAGCAATAGATGAATGAAAAGGCATAGCATCCAGAAACAGACCCAAAGGACATGAAAATTGAGTATAATATAAAGTTGAATTTTAAACTATTGAAAAAAAAGGTGCATTTTTCAATAAATGCTGTTAAAACAACTAGCTAGCCATATGGAAACTCAGAAAGCTTGCTCTCTACTCTAATCCTTACACTAAAATAAGACCCACCGGTATGTAGGGGGCCGGCCCAGTGGCCTAGTGGTTAAGTTCGGCTTGCTCTGCTTCAGCAGCCTGGGTTCAGTTCCCAGGCGTGGACCTACACCACTTGGTGGCAGCCATGCTATGGTGGCGCCCCACATACAAAACAGAGGGAGATTGGCACAGATGTTAGCTCAGGGCAACTCTTCCTCAGCAAAAAAAAAAAAAAAGAAAGAAAGAAATGATTGCTACTCAAATCCCTGCTTTCTCTTTGCAATTAAAAAAAAAAAAGATAAGAATGTCCATGGTGTTTTTTTGTCAGATTACAAAACCAATACATGCTTGTGACAAAAAATTTGGAAAACACAAACATGAAGAAGAAAATAAAAACAATCTATAATTTCATTAAGCAGACATAATGCCTGTTAAAATATTGATATATTTTCTTTGTCAAGTTTTCTTTGTAATTACATTGTGACCTAATTTTTATCACACTAAAATTTTGTTTAGCAGCCTTCTTTTTCAAATTAATCTATTGTGAATATTCCCCCATGCCATTAAGCCTTCTTCTACAACATGATGTCTAATGGCTATAGTGTATTCCATTGTATAGAGGAACCATACACCATTTTGCAAAACCCTCACATTGTTTCTAATTTTTCTCTATTATGAACAGTTGCGAGTAGAATATGGGATTAGGGGATGAGCCAACAGCTTTCCTACCCTATATCATTACCATACTGTGTTTCAAAGAATCAGTTGGTATAGACAAGGAATAAAACTTACATATTTTTTCTTGTAAGGTTTTGGTGTTTTCTCTTCTTACTGCTGCTTCTCTATTATAAATCTTATTTTAAAGACACAAGAAAATTTATGAGTCCAATTAGAAACAAAACCGGAAATGACCATAGCTTGATAAGTAGTCTTTGGAAAATTTATTACCCCAATTCTGTGTTTCAAAGGGCACTCCAGCTATCAAAAGGATTGATTGACAATAAAACCTTCTATAAATAAAGATATCCAAATCTGAAGTACAATAGAGTCATGCAGTTTGGGTTGTATTGTTATTATTTTTGCCCCCTGTGCTGTATCTTTTCCTTTATTCATCTGCTGCTAAATCATTTCTTTGTGCATTTGTACATCTTCCAGAGAGAGGCAAGGTAATACGATCAAATGATGTTACTTCTTAGCCCTCAGGAGGTTGGACAGGTGACAAAGTTGAAAGGCATCAGCAAAACAAGGTTGTACAGTGACCCTTCTGTTTGTAAATTTCCCTTGCTCCCAGTGCCTTTGTCACATTAATCTGGCTCACACCTACTTCTTTGCTTAAAGGCCACTTCCACAGAGGAGCCTTCCCTGACCTCCCAGGCATAAACAGCGCCCGGTACTTCCTCTCTCAAAGCATTAGTACACTTGTAATTTCTTGTCTTTCCGTCAACTCTGAGAGGCAGATACCATGCCTGTATGGTTCACTCAGATCTCCCATAGTTTTCAAAACAGTAGCACGTTCACAAAAATGAATATGCTTTGAATGAATGAATAACAAACAAGGAAGAGATGTAAAAGTGAGCTGTACTTCTTCCACGGGGACACACAAGACATCTCCTTCCATAGACACATGTAGGAATCACTCTCTTCACTTACCCCCTCATCAGAGAAAACTCCCCAGACCACCCTTTCTAAAATAGCAGCCTCCCCATTTCACCCCACCCCTGTCATTCTCTATACCTTTACCCTTCCTGACTTTTCCTTATAACACTCATCACTACCTGACATTTTGTTATGTATTCATTTATTTGTTCTATGTTCCCCACAATAAGGTCTATGAGGAAAGGGGTATTTTTACTGCCTAGAATAGTCTCTAGCATAGAGCAGGTGTGTAAATATTAGTTGCATGAATGAATGAATAAGTGAATAAATGAGATTCCAGAGGACAGCACAATTGGGTCATTTTGGCCTTCTGAGTGGTCATATCAGACTCCAGCAAAATTCACTACATTGTAATATAGGGACAAAAGAATAAACAAATTTTTTTTCTCCATTTTTTCCTTTAAGTAGTTGCATTGTTCCCATCATTGTTAGCCATTTTTAGAGTTGCCACTATGAAAACTTTTGTGTTTGATCACCTAATAGTGAGTTGATAATATGTTCAAATAAAGTAGTTCATTTGGGGTAAAAAGAAACAGACAACAAACTTTTCTGTAAGTTATGGTGGGAATGTTTGTTCGGTTGGTTGGTTTTGTTTTTTGGTCCGAGTCCAACAATAAGGAGTAAGAAGCTGATTCACCTTTGAGAAAATAAGTTGTTCTATCAACTGGATAAGATATATCAAACGTTAAATATGAAGTCATACCATAAATATGTAGAAAAAGTCAAAGAAAATAATGTTATAAATAATGCTACCTGAAAAGTAAGACCCCCATCATATTCAGAGTGACTAAATTTTTATAAGCAAGATATGTACATATGGACAAAGTTATAAGTATTCATACAGATATGTCAATAATTTTATTGAAGAGGTTATGGGATAAACTTTCTGCAAAGTTGTTTATAATAATAAAAATAATTTTAAAAGGAAACTAGGAGGGCCAAGTGTCCCAGAATGCTTCATGTGTTCTCTGGCACCTCTTCGTGTTATTCTGGTTTTTTCTCCTTAAAGTCACCAGTTACCCACCTTCAAGTTGGACAGCCCTCGAGATAACTTGCCCTGGTTGGGCTGGGATCCCTGGAAAATTCCAAGGTGATCTGCACTTAGGCCTTGGAGCCCTTTTTTGTCTCAATAAACTAATTGAGAAATACCAAGAGTTGCATTGTGAATTTCCAGTTCCAAGATGAAATTCAAAATAACTTACAGTGTATTAGTGATACTTAGCATTGTTTTTATTTTCAGGTATTCTCCAGCTGGAAGCCCTGCTTCTGGGGATGACACTCTGCTGTGCAGGAACATTCAAAGCTAAGGACCTCCACACCATACCACCACAACCCCATGCCCCATACCAAGTCATTGCCTTATCCAAGGGTCCCAGTCTGGGCCCAAAAGAGAAAGGCATATTTTTTTCCCTGAGGCCGTGGTCTCAGTGATTTCAGGCTTCCTAGGGACAGCAGATTTTAGAAAATGAAGTGACTAGCTCTTCTCATGTAATCCCTACCTCATTTATTCCTCCACTCTATTCCCCTATAACGGGGCGCCATTTTGGCATCTTGGAAGGTTGGCCATGACTCCTGGTTCATTACAACGTTTAGGAGTTAAACTTTCCAAGTAGGTGAAGCTAAAATATTGGCAACCTCTCTATTAAAATTACATTTCCTCCCTCACCGCTGCCTAATCCTAGGAATTAATGATATATCTGATAAACAACAATTTCACTGTACCAGGGAAAAAGAATACATTAAGATTCTCAGTCTATTTAATACTTCAAACTGGCTTTTAAGCATCCAGCTGTCTTCATTTGCAAGGCATCAAATATGTTCATATTCCACAAACGGGGCTATAGAACAATGATGAATGAATGAAGTACAATGCAAATATTTTTAGTATGGTAATTGTAATTAAAAGGCAGTGGAATGATAATCTTGCCCAAGCATGTCGGAGAGTGCCTTTCCATTTTCTCAAAACAATACTTTCTATGTCTGGCTGTAGAGACTTGCTTGTTTTCCTTCTGGTGAAGAATAGGTAACACTTGACATTCTTTCTAAACCAAGTGAATGGTGCATCTGAAATTGTGTTTTGGCTAGACACAATCCTCCCTTCTTTTCTCCATTTCTTTATTTGCACATTCTGGGGGTTGAAATTTCTTTCACATATATAGTGGGAAATTACCATGAACCAAATCAATTTCTTAGGAAAGTACCTCTATTATCTATCTATACATTTTTTTAAGTTTAGGATAGTTTCTTATTATTGTTTAAGAAGAGACAGGAGGCATACCTAATAATAATGATAATAACTAACATTTTTATAGTGCTTACCATATGCCAAGTATTATTCTAAACACTCTATATATTGACTCAACCTAACACAACTGACACAACTGTAGAGGTAAATTTCCATTTTATTGTCATTTTATAGATGAGGAAATTGATGCATAGAGAAGTTAAGTAACTTGTCCGAGGTTCCTAGCAAGTAAATGGCAGAGCCAGAATTCAAAACAGGGTATCTGGCTTCAGAGCCTCTGTTCTCAATCCGTGTGCTGTTGTCACAGCAGCAACCCTGGGATCTAAGCATTTTATCCCCATCTTATGGGTGAGGCCACAGGGGCTTGGATAGGTAAAGTTATTTGCCCAAATATTGCAAAACTGGTAAGCGGCTAACCTAGATTCCAGCCCAGGCTTCAGCTCTCTTTGGCTCTAATGTCTGTGTTCTTCTCATCTCCAAAACAGCGCTGCCTCGGTACTTTTTATTCCTACTGTCCTTTTAGGTATATCAGGGCTTAACTAGACTTGTGTGGGCTAGTGTGAAAATCTAGTCATCGCAAAGAACTTTTTTTCCCATTAAAAAATGTTTCAAACTTCCAAGGGATCACCTTATAAATGACTGTTTGCAATTCACTGCATCTGAAAGTTATGGATTAATCAAGATTAGAAAATAGGATCCTATCTAAAATGTTAGGTATTGAACTCTTTGGAAAAGGTAAACAAACATTCCATTGTGTTTCTTATTCTGCAAAGGGTTGGTTGAACTAGAAAAATACATTTTTTTTAAAAAATAAAACAAGTAATAGAAAAACAAAAAAACATAAATAATGCTTTAATTTTTTTTCTTGATTAGTTACTAACCATGCTTCCAATCTGTGCTTATCCTCTGCAAAGCAAGCAGTGAGAGGTCATTAACTGCAATGCAGAAAGCTTTTTTTCTTTAAGTTTCCCTCTCCAAGTTTCTGTTTGCAGGAAAGTCCTTGGTGCACACTTGAACACACTGGGGAGAGTGCACCTAACGAGCTTGCCTCGAGAATGAATCTAAAGATAAAAGCTTCCTAAAAAACAAGCAGTCAAGCTTGATTATCATAGAACCCCATAGAATAATACATCACTCATATTTTTTTTGCACACATGGAGACCCAAAGGGCCTCGTGTATGTTTTTTATTTCTGTTTCAGCAAATTTTAAGCTGAAGTGCGACTTCCAAGTTCAGCGTTAATGAGGCTTTTGCTGTGCTTTGAAATTTGCTGTCATCTGTTTCCGGTACATTACTGTTTTGAGACCAGTTCAGCCAATAACAGACTCCTGCTTGCTCTACCCTGCCCAGGTGGTTAGGACCTCATTTATGGAACAGTGTTCTTCTTCTCACAAGGCGCTGCCCATTTAAAAATATTTATCCTTTAAAACAGCTACAAATCTTAAAATAGAAATGGTTTAAGTGCTGATTAAAAGAATATCCTTGAGGGGCCGGCCCTGAGACGTAGCAGTTAAGTGCGTGCGCTCCACTGCTGGGGGCCAGGGTTCGGAACCCCGGGCGTGCATGGAGGCACCACTTGTCAAGCCATGCTGTGGCAGCGTCCCATATAGAGTAGAGGAAGATGGGCACAGATGTTAGCCCAGGGCCCATCTTCCTCAGCAAAAAGTGGAGGATTGGCATGGATGTTAGATCAGGGCTGATCTTCCTCACAAAAAAATAAAAATAAAAAAAATAAATAAATAAAGGAATATCCTTGGGAATCCATTGGTAAAGGAACCATTCTTGCAATGAAACATTAAAATGAACTATATGTATATTTGAACATTTACTTCACAGAATTAGAGAAAAAAACCGTAGGACTTCAGGTTTAAGAATGCCTGGTACTTTGTGTTAAAACCATTTCAAATTTGGTATATACATATATATATTACTAATGTCTATATTTTTATCTCTATATTACTAATGTATATATATATTACTAAGGTCAATGGAAACATTTATTTTCTATAGATACATTGTTCAACAAAAAGCTGTTATTCCTTCTCTCTCTCTCTCATTATTTGTTGGCAGACATCCTAAAAACAATTGTCTATATTTGTGGCCTCCTGTTATTCACTTCAAAATCCTTCCTTATCCTCTTATGTACCCATTTTTCTGAATGACATCCTAAGGTCAAATGGCTTTTCCTTAGTCTTCAGTCTTCTTGACTTGAGAACAACACAAATGAACAGAGTTTAATGTTGGAAAAATAATTATTGAAGTTAATTTGATATATATTAAGTGATATGCAAAATAATATTTTGCTGCTTAGTAATTGGGCATAAATATTAAGCAAATATTGTAAATAGCTTTAATTGACAGGGTTATTTTTACCCAGCCCAATCAATTTTCATTTTTCTGTTGTTCTTTTTGCTTTATTTATCAAATATTGAATTTTATTTTGTTTAATGTTGTCTATATGCCAAGCACCATGCTAAACATTTTATACATATTACTTCATTTGGTCCTCACATACGTGCTAAGATCATTGTCCTTATTTTACCAATGATAAAATGGAGGCTCAGAATGATTTATCCAAGATTACATGGCTAATGGTGGAGCAAAGATCTGAACCCGTCTTTGTCAGACAAGAAAATACTTGCTCCCAATTCTCAATGTCTACATAAAATATCAATTGCGATAGTTTTTCCTGGCACCACATATGTTTTAATACTCCTTAACCATACCCTGTGTAGCCAATCAGTCGGTCTGGCAGTCAATAAAGACACAGTCCCATCTATCACGGCATTCGTTGTCTACTGGAGAATATAGGTCAATAAACAAATCCACAGTCCAATGAGACAGTTGTCATAATAGAGAGATGTATTAAGTGCTATGAGTGTGGAGGATGGCAAAAATCTGCCTGGGGAAGGGAGGAAAGTTGTCAGACAATGGCTTTGATTCGAATAGAAACTTGAAGGACACAGAGAAGTTTGTGGGCAGAGAAGAGAGAGACTGGGGTCCAGCGGGGCTCCAGCATCTGGGAACCGACATCACTACGCCTTCAGATTCCTCCTTCTCTCCAAAATCTCTGAGAGTTTGTGCACTTACCTGGAATACTCACCAGCTTGTCCTCATCAAGGAGAACAACACATCCTAGAGATAAGAGGTATCAGATTCTTCTGACTTACTGCTTTTAATACTCTATCCCCCTTCCTTCCTAATACTGCATTCCAGTGGTTCTTAAAGTGTGGATCCTGGACCAGCAGCAGCACCTAAGAACTTGTGAGAAATGTAAACTACTAGACCCCAGTCCAGATTTTCCAGATCAGAAACTCTGTGAGGGCGAGTCCAGCAATCTGAACAAGCCCTCCTGGTGGTTCTGATACCTGCTGGAGTTTGAGCACTACTGCTATGTACTTACTCCCGTCTATGTGCTTTAGAGCAGTAAAGCTGATTTCCCTAACCAGCTTTGAAGTGAAGTGCATCTGTTTTGTTCACCCTTGTATGCCCAGCACCTAGGCCAGCATTGGACACATAGTAGGTGTTCAATAAATGTTTGTGAAAAGAAAGAATGAGTGAATAATTTAAAAACAAATTCCACAGGTGTATAAAAAATGTCAAGTGCCAATATCCCTAGAAAAGCCAATGTCATTCCACTAAATTTTCAATGTCTGCTTAGAATGGGAGGGGGCAGAATGTGAGAGGCCTTGGGAGGAAAGAGCATTAACGTTTGTTGAGCACTGGCTATGTGCTAGGGGCTTCTCAGAGGCTTTCTAGTATGTTCACAAAAACCGTAGGAGGTAGCTATTATCATCCTCACCTGAAAGATTAAAAAACTGAGGCTCAGAGAGGAAATGGTCCCAGGGTCACATGGTGGTGGGTGATGCAAACCCAGGGCCCTTGGCTCCAGAGCCTTTATTCCTTCTTCCTCTCCATGGCAACTCTGAAAAACACCACTAGCAGCCAGGGAGGGGGCAAATGGAGCAGAAAGCCCTGAAGGGAAAGACACACTCCATTAACCACAACTTTGCCTGTCAGCTTCGCCATCACCTCTGCACATTTGTGCAGGACGCTGAGCTAAGCAGTCTTTGCAGTCTTTAACCCATTAGCAGTGGGTTCTTAGGCATTTTATACCGTTGTTGGTCTCATCAGAACCTGCTCCTCTCCACTGGCCCTGACGTCACAGCACCTTCTGTCTGCTCCTGTCTGAATGTGCCTTCTCGGCCACCTTCACTGATCCTGCATGGAGACATCAATTTGCTGATCCTGTCCGTGTCTGAGCTGGGTGTGGTTTCCCATGCTGGGTCAAATTAAGCTGCAGGCTCCACTCCTGATGAATTCCTTTAAGTTTCAGTTTTGCAGTCACATTCCCCACAGAACCCAAAGACTTTGATTCCCAGAAGCAGCTTCTCTTTTTCCTTCCTTCCCTACCTTTAAAGATTTCTTCCGTTCTGAAAGCTTCAGTGACATTTTCGTGACACTCCAGCTGGCAGCTCCAGCCCTGGCCTGGCCCTGAGTTTCACTACTGCGTCTATTTATCTGCTAGATGTTAGATGTTTCACTTGGGTGTCCTGCCTTCACTTTAAATGCGACATGTTTGAACTGAACTCATCAATTTATTCTCTAACTTTATTCTCCCTCCCAAACTATTACTGTTTCTGTCATTGGCACCACATTCTACCAGTTGTTACGCTTTTAAACCTACCCCCTTGAGTACTCTCCCTTCTTTTGTAGTTTCTCTCTCTTCTTCCCTCCCTTCCCCTCTCATTCCTTCCTATTTCCTTCCTCCTTCCCTTTCTCTTCTCTTCCTCTTTCCACAAGTATTTATTAAGCACTTACCATGTGGCAGCGCAGGCATTGTCTTTGCCCTCCTGGAGCCTGCATTCTGGAAGAGAGAGAAAGCCAACAAGAAAGCAAATAAACTAATTGTGGTGTGCGATAAGTACAGTAAAATAAATAACAGGGGGCCGTGTAGAGAATAATGAAAGGGGCGCCAGGAAAGGCCTCTCTGCGGATGTGACATCTAAGCTGTGAGGAGCACTGAGCATGGGACGTGGGGTGAGGCGGCTGCTCACGCAAGGCCTTGTGGGGGGCCAGAGCTAAATGAACTGGTGGGAGAGTGGAGGATCCAGGACAGAAGTGGGCAGATCATGTGGGATCAAGAGGACATGTAAGGAGGCTGACTTCATTCAGAGTGCTGTGGAAGCCTTGGGAGAGAGCCATGTGGGGAGTGGCCTAATCTAACTGATTCTTAGAGGGAGTATGGAGTGGACAGTGATCTTTCTAGATGCTCTCTGGAGAAAGGATTAGAGAAGTGGGGAAACCTGTGAATTTGCCTGTATCTTTCAGCGTCTTCCTGATAGAATGTCCTTCTAATTAGGACTGATTCTCTCCCTTCCATGCAAAGGGTGCGAGTTATGTTCTGCCCCACTCAATAGCTGTGTTTCAGAGAGAGAGAGTCTTGGACATTGGTAATGAGCAACATCAACAACAACAATAGTAAAGCTTACTGAGTGTTACTATGTGCACTTGATATGTGTACTTACATATATTATATGTTTTTAACACTCAACAATGCTATAAGGAGTATATGATTACCTTCATTTCATAGATAAGGACAGAGGGGTTAATTAACCCACCCAAAGCAGCTAAGACAGAAAAGGATAAAGAGACCATTTCCAAATAAACATGGCCAGGCTTTGATTGCTTTTTTTTTTTCCTTACTGTTTTCCATGCTCATTGTGGAAAGTTCAAATTGTACAAAACTATACAAAGTAGAAAGTTAAAGTTCCCCATAATCCTTCCCCTAGGGTGTGACTTGGGACTTTTGCTATGGTTTTGCGCCCAGCAATGCTGGAATACTTCATATTGGCAATGCTGAAAAGCTCTCGAATACCCAAGTCCTGTGCCGGGGGTAGTCCTCTCCAACGCTGGTTTAGAAACAGAGATGTGGAGCCACTTTCTTACCATCTGTGCTACAGGAAGTGCACGCCAACTGTTCTGGCTCCAAAAGAAGCCACACCCTTTTGGGGTGAGAGAACTTTAGTGAGTTTATATCACTGCTTAAAAGGACAGGCCAAAAACAGCAGAAAGGACACGAGAGGTTACCTACACCAAGGACCGAGCAAGAAAAATTCGGAGGCGAAATCTGGTTGTTTGTTATCCTAATTTTCATGTCTCACTAAGACAGATCATTTGGGTTTCCTCTCTAACAAAAACTACAACTTCAGCAGGAAAACTAATCAGAACAAAATGATATTCTGGTGTCATTTTATAGTTCTGAACAAAAGCTGGAGGTGTTCAAATTTCTAAACCCTGCAGTACTGAGGCAGTTTTCCAAGCAGGGCTGCCATCGTAACCGTTGGATAGGAAAACTAATTAGCATCCTGTGTGAACTATCCTGTCTTTTTTTAGGACCGGAAATCAAATGGGAAGGGTTCCCTCCTATTCCAAGTGAGTTCCAGAAGAATTACTCACACTCCTTAACCTATGAGTCAGACAGGAGTCTAGGAGAGTGTTTCCAAAACAGGCCGACAATAAGATAAACAAAGCAATTGATATGTGACACTCTGGAGAGGCTGCCACTGGCCAAAGCAAGTGATTGGGTCTAGAGCGAGAGGACAGTCAACCTGGAATGGCTGAGAATCCGTGGACGACTGGAGCTCAGCAGACCAACTCGGAGCATTTCCTGAAGGTGAATGTCCCCAAGGTTTGTTTTCAGATCCTTTATTTGATTTCATTGACTTATAGCTTATGGAACGATAGCATCTTCTCCCCAGTGACTCAAGGGGCTGGTTGCCATCACACTGCGCTGCCTGGTTCTCTAAAAGCTTTGGCTATCCGTGCGTTTTGACATCTTGAAACACAGGATATTAATCATTTCGGGACTCTGGGCCTGTTCCAGTGTCCATGTTTGCCACTGTTAGTCTGCAGCCAGAAAAATAGCTCCCAAATGACAGAGGCTCTCCCAAATCGAAACATAAAGTAATCAAGAAAGTTCAGTTTAGGAAATAACCCAGCACCGAGCTGGATTCTCTCCTGGGCACGTAAAGGATAAGCTTCCTCTTGGCTCCCTCTAGGAAGGAGTCTGAAGCTAGGTCTCAGCTGTCTGAGCCTGCGACGGCCCCCAGGCATCTCCTAAGCAGGGGTTTAGGGGTGTGCATGGGGCTGCATGAGGACTCTGTCCCGCCCACCTGGTTCCTGTCATACCTAGAGAAAATGGCAGGGTGTGTGTGCAGGGTCCGCCCTACTGAGGAGGAAGAGCTAGGGCTGACTGGTGTTTCTCTCCATCCCCCGTCAAACCCATTGTGGTACAGAGGCCAGGCTGGGGTGAAGGTGGGGTGGCCGTCCTCCACAGAGCAGTCAGACTGATCCTCCTAGACACTGCTCTGATCACTCCCTCCTCCTAAAAACCTTTGAGGGAACCCTCCCCCAACGCACACCTCCAGGAGAAATTCCAAAGTTCTTCCTAGGCCATTCAAGGCCCTTCAGTCCTTGACTCTCTGCCTAACTTGCAACTTCCTCACCAGCCACTCCCTGACCCTCTCAGCACACTTGCCTGCTAGTTATTTCCTGAAAACATCGTGTACTTTTGGCTCTGCTTTCTCTATTTGTGCTGCTCCTTCTACCTGGAGTGCCATCCCCCTACTGACTACCTCCTACCCGGCCCCCCAATATCAGCTCTCGGTACAGGAGGCTCCTTTTCCCACCCCTCGCTGAGTTCGTTGCTCCCTGATCTGTGTTTCCGTGCATCACAGGCATGCTGTCTTCCAAGAGTTGTGACCTGTGTGGGAATGTTCCATGCGGCAGTCTTCCCCATTAGACTATGAGCTTCCTGAGGGCAGGCACTGTGTCTGCTCCATCCTTAGCTCTGGAAAAATGGACAATGTTTGATGGCATCAAGGAGACTTGGACACATCGGTTATTATACTCTGCTGTTCAGATAATGGCCAGAAGCTTAAAACAAGCTGTGCCCCAACAATAGTCAGGCTTCATGCTCTCCTTCCTTGCAGCCTTTTTGCAATTTCAGTCTGACTTGCAGTAACATTCAGCTTGTACCACAAGACTAACGGCACTTGGGTTCAAAAGGGTAATGGTTTCAGGGTGCACTGATTTCTGTGTTGAATTGTTTAAGATAGGGCCAGATAGCACACTGATATTATACCTCAAATCTCCCTCTCTCTTTCACCCACACATGCACACACACACAGGCATACCCCACAGAGATAGAAATTGATGATTTGGGATCATCAATTTCTAATGATACAAGAATGAGGTACAAAATTTAGCATATAACCAAACATTTAAATGCCACTTAATAGAAAAAGCTGACTAGTTCAGAGGTGTTTACAGGAGGGCACAGCAGGTCCTCAGCGGGGCTAGGCTCTATAAAGGGACACCAGAGAAGGCTAATGCATGGTGTTATTTTGGAAAATACGTAGTCACGCTAACTTGTCTTCCGTTCTTAAGCTTTTTCTCTCCTCAGTGTTTGTCTGTGCTCTTCTTTCCACCAGGAAACCCTTTGCCCTTCACCCCAACCCTACATTAAGCCGGTGCCTTCATTCTTCAGGTATCGGCTTAAACATGATAGCCTGAGAGGGTCTGCCTAGACCCAACCTCCTTGTACTTTCCATTCCAGCACTGTTGGTATTTTCTTCCAACCTCTCGCTAAGTATTTATTTTATTATTTTATTAAATTTTATTTTATGTCTGCCTCTCCCATTAGACTGAAAGCAACTTGAAAGGAAGAGGATTCACGTGAGTTTTATTTATTATTGTATCCACAACACAGAGTAGGTGCTCAGTAAACACTTTTGGGTGATTGCCTGTAGTCCTTTAAGCCAACTTTCCACTTGGAACTTGGAGGAATGGATTTCGTCAACTCAGTCCCTTTTCTGCCTGGTCAGCTCCCTGGCTCTGCTTCCCATGATCTTGCTTCCCAGGCACCCACCTCCCCCACCCTGGGAATGTCTTTCATCACCTTCTCCACTTATCACATTCCTGCGCCTCACCGCCCCCCCACCCCCAACACCTTTCATAGTCATCTCCATTGTGACATTTTCCCCAGGCTGTTAGTTACTTCTGTGTCTGGGCTCCTGAAACACTTTGATTTTCTTCTGCATTTTCCTGGATTTGTTTCCTTTATTACAAAAAATTAGAAAGCGCTCCTAGGAAACCTCGAGCAAACATCGTAGAGGTGTACAAAGCTAAAAGTAAAATCCTCCCTTCCCATTCTCATGGACCTTTGGTACCATTGAGTTCTTTTCCTTGCATTTACAAATATACATTAAATTTTTTCTTTTAAATAAAAAAGGGACCACTGTATACTTCCAGAAAGTAAAGAAGAGATCATACAATAATACTGCTTAGGACTTATTTTTCAATTACTGTCTCTCATTTTTCTCTTCACATTAGAATAGAGAGCACCTGTGATTTTTTCAATGGCTGATTGTGTGCTTGTACATCATTTAAGACATCAGTTTCTCAATGGCTATTTAGGCAGTTTCTACTTTTTTTAAATTACAAGCAATGCTCCGATAAATCCCCTTATACATTTGAGTGGCTATTTTTCCGGGACATATTCCTAAAAGTGGAGCTGTTGCACCAAAAGGCGTCCCATTTTGTATTTTGATAGCTACAGCCTGATTGTCTTCTGGAAAAGCGGTGCCCCGTTATACTCCCATCCACAGCGTGTAAGAATGTCTGAATCTTCACAGCCATGGCTAGGTATTATCACCGTATTTCATCTTTGTTATCTAATTGGTCAAACACTTTCCTGTCTCCAATTTTGTTGAAGTTGAATAGTTTTTTATATTTA
Organism: Ceratotherium simum simum; assembly: GCF_057802395.1. NCBI lineage: Eukaryota > Metazoa > Chordata > Mammalia > Perissodactyla > Rhinocerotidae > Ceratotherium > Ceratotherium simum. The sequence goes on from NC_141906.1 coordinate 16,771,514, forward strand.
ATCACCACTTGTGTCCTTTGTCTGTAAACTATTGTTTACAACCATTGCTCGTTTTCCTATTGGAGTGTTCAATTTCACTTTTTACTCATTTGTAAAGGCTTTTTAGAAAAATTGTGGTAAAATACACATAACGTAAAATTCACCATTGTAACCATTTTCAAGTGTACGGTTCTGTGACATTAAGTGCATTCACATTGTTGTGCAACCATCACCACCATCCATCTGCAGAATTCTTTTTATCTTGCAAAACTGAAACTCTGTACCCATGAAACACTAACTCTGCATTCCGCCCTCTCCCAGCCCCTGACAACCACCATTCTCTTTTTTGTCTCTATGAATTTGACTGTTGTCATGGCTTTTAAAATAGTACTCATATAAACTTTTGTTTGTTATAGAAATTAAACATATTTTTCCAAATTTTTATCTTGCCTTTTAACTTTGTAATGTCTCTCGTCATATAGAAGATGCATATTTTTTTTTAAGCTTCACATTTTTATGTCGGTAAATATGACCATCATTTGCTTTATGACTTTTGAGTCTTATGCTTTGTTTTGAAGGACCTCCTCACCCTAAAATGATAGAAGTATTCTCCTGATTTCCGCTGGTAATAAAAGTACTCTAGTCATACTAGTATGTCAGCACTTCTCCTTCTGTATTCTAATTAAAACTAATAACTAGCATTAATGAGAACTGTCTTCCAGGCACTGTGCTAAGTTCTCTTCATGTATTTTCTCATTTAATCTGCATAACAAGTTGATGAGTGGGTCCTATTGTTATCTTCATTTCATGATGAGAAAATTGAGGCTTAGAGAGTTTAAATATCTTGTCTACTCCAAGTGGCAAAGCTATGATTTGAATCCAAGCCATCTGACTACACTCTAACGACAAAGCTATGAATCCATTTTCTCTGTTCAGTGGTGTTCCTCGAGAGTGTGAGCTGTGTCTTATCTGTATTCCAACTCTAGTGCATGGGTCCTCAACAGGTATTTTTGGAGTGAATTAATTCCCATTACTTAAACTCAATATCCTGCGCACAACCTCAGATACTGCTGTTGCTATCTCTTCTTCCATCATCTCACTTCTCCACGAATTCAGTCCTGATCTTCCTTCTAAACGCAAAGGGCTGCTGCTTTTTCACTGGGAATAAGGTTCCCAGGGTGGTCAGTGATCTCCTCGAGGGTTACTGCCACGGTCTAAAGGTAATCTGGCTGCCTTGTCAAGACATTGCTCCTGTCACAGAGTTCTCCGTTGGGGCCACTCACGCTTCTCCTCTTCTTGGAGGAGCAATAAGCATGTGGCTTCCTTGCTGGCTCATAGACCACAATTCTATCATTGTCCTGCAACGGCCTTTGCTCTTCTGAAGTCCACTCCATCCGTTCAGTACTCCCTCCATGCCATCCCTGAGAGACTTACTGATCTCTGGGCAAATCTCTCTCCTTCCTTAAGAATTTTAGCATCAGGTTCACAGTCTTCACCTCTCCAGCTCCCATCAACTCCCTTAAGGACTACCACTCTCATATTGATAAATTTGCCAATGCCCTGGCCTCAAAACCTCCATTTTCATGATCTAATATCCTTCTTCCTCTTAATGTTTCTGACATCAGCCCAGTTCTGACCCCAAATTCAGTCGTTGCAAAGATTCTCCTTCCTTGTCAGTCTCTCTTGTCTTTCTGCTGCAGCCTCCGGGCCCTCCTTGCCAATTTCTAGGCCTGGACAAACCCTTTCTGTTGTCTCTACTCCTCCACATTGCTGGGGAGGTTCAGGAAACCAGGGTATTTGGATCTGTTTCGAATTCATCTGGTTCAGCTTTAGAAGGACCCTCTCTGCTGCTTGGCCACCCTCTCATCACCTCCAACTCACTTCCTCCTCCACTTTGTAGCATCTCTTCTAAACCTTTCAATCTCCTGGAGCCAAACTCCACTTCCCAAAGACGCCTCTGTCTCCTTCTTGACTGTGGAGGAGGGGCCACTTCACTTGAGCTCTCTCAACTCTCCTGCCCTCCTCCACATGCCCTTCCTTCCCATCTTAAAGTGGAGAGTGTTTCTCTTCTCTTTTGTCCTTTGGAGTGCTTGTGAAGTGTAATGGGAAAAAATGAGCTTTGGAAACTGACAACCTTGGGCTTGAATTCCAGCTCAGGCATTTTGTGTCCTAGAATAGTTTGTTTAATGTTTCAAGCTTTAATTTCTTCACCTATTGGTGAGAGTGATAGCAGGACCTGCCTCAAAGGGATTTGTAGAGAGGCTCAAACAGCCTGATGCACATGTGGCATGAGGCATCTGCCTAGAATTTCCTAGTGTTCTTCCCACCACTCCCACCTCCAACCTCCCCACTTGAGTCCCCAGTCCTATTCCCTTTCCCTTCAGGATCTTTGTCCCATCAATTATCTCCCACTTGTTTATGAATATTTTGTCTTTCCCTTTGATGAAACATTTTCTCTTGACTTATAAAAATGTGAAATCCTCCGCTACCCCAAGAATTCCTTTTTGTGACTCTGCTAACAATTTCAGCCTCCAACCTCCTCCTATTCTTAATTTTATGGCCAAATCCCTTGAAAGAATAGTCTACGCTAGCCAATTCTGTTTCTCTGCCACCCACTCTCTCCTTCACTCTTTGCTGTCAAGCCTCCCCACCTCTTCTCTTTCCTCCATCACCATATTTAAATTGGGTTCCTAAAGCTGCCATAATCTAGGACTTGGATTCTTGGTTTTCCTTGGTCTTTAGCCTGCCATACTCAGCTGAAGCATTGTACAGTGCCAATGCCCTGCTTCTGCTGGAAACATCCTCCTTGACCTCATGTCACTGTACAGTTTTGATTCTCCTCCTTCTCTCGCTACTCCTTCAGTTCATTCACTGAACGTGTTATGGAGCATCTACTATATACCACGACTGTGCTAGGTGCTGGGGGTACAGTGGTGAACAACACAGGCATCATCACTGGCCCACTGGCCCCTGAAGTGTGTGGCCTAAGAGGACAGACATCAGACAGGCAGTCATATATATTCTCTGTATCGGCACCTGCTGTGTGTGTGTTTACATGCGTACACAGTGTTGTGAAAGCATCTAAGAGGGAGGAAGAATGAGGGAGGGGAAGTCAAGGAAGGACAATTTGAGGAAGTGATACTTAAGCTGAGATCTGTAGGATGAATAAGGTGAGGAGTGGAGAGTTGGGAGGGGTGGCTTCCAGCAAACGGAAGGAGAACTGTGAAGGCTCTGAGGTGAAAAGAAGCCTGGCAAATTCAAGAAACTGAAAGAAGGCCAGTGTAGCTGGAGTGCAGGGAACCAGGTGGTGGGAGATGAGGTCGGAGTCGTGAACAGAGGGCAGATCATGAGGGGTCTTGTGGGACATGGACAGGGTTTGGGATTTACTCCCAAGAGCAATGGGCAGCTATTGAAAACCTCTTTTCCCATGCTTGTTTCCCCGTTTTGGATGTGCCTTATAGATGGGTCTTTGGTGCTCTGCCTCCACTTGGCCATGCAGTCTCGTGGCTGCATGATCCTATCTCGAAGGTTGGTTCCTGAATCCTAATACCCTCCTGACTCCTTTTCCCAGCTACCTACTAGGATTACCTACTGGGGTTTCTTGCTGGTATCTCAGACATAAATGTTAGAAACCAACCCCATCTTCCCTTTCTTCCTTCCTTCTCCTGTATTTCCCTTTTTGGTCAATGGCAGCTCCACTGGCCTGCCATTTTCCTAGATTGGAAATGCTGGTGTCTCCTTGACTTTTCCATTTATTTACTCATTCATTTATTCTGAGGATACAGCAGGAATCAAAACTGATGGAACTTGCATTCTATTGAGGATGCCTAACAGTAAACACATCAATGGATATCAGTAAATGATAAGTGCTATTAATAAAAATAAAGCAGATAGAAAGCTGGGGTTGTGGATGCTGCTAGCTTTAATCAGAGAAGGTCTCTTTGAGGAGTTAAATTTGAGCAGAGGCCAGAAGGAGATGAAGGCTCAAGCCATGTGAGTATTTGGGGAAAGAATGTACCAGGCAGAGGGAACAGCAAATGCAAAGGCCCAGGGGTGTGAGCATGTTTGAGGAGCAGCAAAAAGATCAAAAAGTAGCTGGAATGCATCAAGTGACAGGTTGAAAGTAAAGAGATGAGGCCAGAGAAGCAGCACCTACAGACTGTGCTGTCAGATATGGAAAGGGGTTTGGAATTTAATTCTAAGTGTGATGAGAAGCCTTTGGAGGGTTTTGATTAGAAAAGTCACGTGATTTGATATACAAAGATCAAAGGGTCCCTCTGGCTGCTGCGTGAAGAATAGATTGTCGAGGCAAAGTGAAGACCACACAGTAGTCCACGTCCTCTCCACATTTGCCGGGTCTTGCCCACATCCGTCCCTCTCTCCCCTCCTCACAGCTATTGCCCTAAGTTAACGCCCTCCATCTCATACCTGAATTATTATTGTGGTCTCATAAATGATCTTCCTGTATCCTTCTGGATTTATTTTCTAGTTGCCCAAATTTGAGCAAGCCATTCCCTTGCTCAAGCCTTCAGTTGCTCCCCACTCCATATAATTAAAGTACAACTTCTTATTTATTTATTTATTTATTTATTTATTTATTTATTTTTCCCCCAAAGCCCCAGTAGATAGTTGTATGTCATAGCTGCACATCCTTCTAGTTGCTGTATGCGGGACGCGGCTTCAGCGTGGCTGGAGAAGCGGTGCGTTGGTGCACGCCCGGGATCCGAACCTGGGCCGCCAGCAGCGGAGCGCGCGCACTTAACTGCTAAGCCACGGGGCTGGCCCAAAGTACAACTTCTTTAGCTTTGTATTCAAGGCCCCTCCTGCCTTCCAACTTTATCTCCCACTGCTACTTTCCACATACCCCAAGCTAAAGACACACGCAACTACTCAGTTTCCCCTATAAGCTTCTTGCCTTCACGCCTCCAAGCTTTTGCCCAACCTGTTCCATCTTCCCACAAAGCATTCTCTCACCATCCTCCATCTCTAAAAGTCCCAGATTTCCCAAATCTTTCCTATCCCAGGCAGAAGGGATTCTTCTTACCTTTGGACTTTTATACCCTTCCAATGACACGAATAATCTTCTACGTGGTTATAACTCTTTATCATACACATATTCTCTTTCTCAATTGTAAATTCCTCGAGGTCAGAGTCCAAGCTTGATCTATGTGTGCACTTTCCATCCACAGGGCCTAGCCCAGTGCTCATAGTGAGCGCATCAGAGATGTTTTTCAGATGAATGAGTTGCTGACCCTAAGCATTTAAACAGTCTATTTGGAGAGACACAACCAAGTCCTAAACCATGCAAGCGAATAACATAAGACAGTGTATAATGGAGGGAAACCGTAGGTGGCACATAGTCTATGGACCACAGGAAATCAGAAGGGAGATCAGTAGGGGCTGGGCTGGTCAGGGAAGAGCTGATAACAGCTGGTGTTTCTGGACTGCTTACCATGTGCTGGGCTCTAGGCTGAACGATTTATATGCATTATCTCACTCTTCTTGTCTACCCCCTCCTACAGGCGCTTACATGTAAATAAGTGCCTCATCTACAGATGAGGAAACTGAGGTAGCAAGGTGCAGTAATTTCCACGAAGTCACAGTGTTATAAAATCTACATGCGTGGGGTCTGAACCCATGCCTGTCTGACTGGTTAGCCTATAGCAATCACTCCAGTATTCTGCCTTTGAGAACAAAGGAAAGACTTTGCTGTGAAAATAGGGTTTGCATTTTATTTCCTGTCTCATTCCAAAATGGATTTGAAGCAGCTAAATATGAGCTGAGCTATGCCTGAAAAGATGACTAGGATTTGAAGATGAGGTAGGTGTTTCAGGGTAGGAAAGCAGCTATTTGTGGGCTATAAGGCAGACTTGTTCCTGAGCAGAAGCAGCGAGCTGACTAAATAGGAGAATGTATCTGGAGACTAGTTGGGTGGGTATGTGGAGACAGCGTGTGGAAGACGTTGAATGCCAACGAGAATTGTTGAGTGCTGTTGTACTGGGACACAAGGAGATGTGGACAAATTTTGAGTAGGTCAGGACATAACTCCATTCAAAGCACATCCATTGGGACAGATTTTGCACCGAGCAGATGAATGAAACCAGAAGATTCCCTGAGGAAGTCCTTGCTCTCAAAGAGCTGACCATCTTTTGTGAGAAACAGTCCATAGGATGCAAAGAAAGCAGGGGAGACGGAGCTGGGAGAGAAGAGTTTTAGAGAAGGATGGGGAGTCCTTCTTTAGGCTGTGGCATTTGAATCAGGTCTTGCAGACAAGTGAGGATGGAAGGGAACACAGTGGCCACTTCTCGGCCTGGGGGAAGGTGGTTTTAGAAAGGATTACTCTGGTAATCATATACAGGCTGGACCATTGAGCAGTCTGTAACACATTTCTGGGGGAGAAATTCACTTAAGGCCAAAAATCCATCTGCATAGGCAGCAGCACCCTGAAAAAGACTTAGGAGTCTTAGCAGTTGGCAAGTGCAATGAGAGAACGGAGCTGCTTAACGCTGAAAGGAGATAAAGTAATCCCCAGCTGCCTTAAAAGGTGGTCAGCATTGCCCACCCAGCTCTAGATTACATCCCGAGAATTTTTTCAGTTTTGGGGGCCATGCTCTAGACCAGCAGTTCACAACTGGAGGTGACTTTGACCTTTAGGGGACATTTGGTGATGTCTGGAGACATTTTTGGCTGTCACATTGGGAGGGCACGCTACTGACACCTAGTGGATGGAATCTAGAGATTCTGCTAAACATCCTACACTGCACAGGACAGCGCCCCACGCCCCACAACAAAAAATCATCCAGATCCAATGTCAATCGTGCCAAGCTTGAGAAACCCTGCCCTGGGAGTGAAGAAACCAGAGCACGGTTAGTGGTGCAGACAGTCTGTACAACAGTGTCATTAGGAGCAGCTGAAGGAACTGGGAATGTTTATCCTGGAGGAGATTTAGGGACCTGAGAAACAGAAAAGCAGGAAGAACTGAACTGTCCAGAGCAACTGTCCAAATTTCCACCATCACTCACACTAACTATTGCGAGAGGAGTCCAACCAGACCCAATGCTGGGAAAATTAAGAAAGTCTTCACAACACTTATATAGCATTTACTGTATTTCAGGCACTATCCTGAGAGCTGTACATATGCCAACACATTTAGTTGTCACAACAAACTCATCACACCTCTTTTACTAATGGGGAGACTGAGACACAGAGAAGAGAATAAGTAACTTGCCCAAGGTCACAAAGCTTGGTGAGCAGCAGAGCCAGAATTTGAACCCAGGCAGCTGTACTCTTAAGCACTGGGCAGTAGTGCTGTGCCGCATTGGAAAGAGACAGATCTGGGCTCAGATCTCAGCTTTACCACCTACTAGCTGTGTAACCACTGGCATGCTACTTAACCTCTCTGAGCTAGTTTCTTCATCCTGAATAATAGGAAGAGTAAGATGATAAATAGTTACTAGTCCTTCCAAACTGTGATGAATGTAGATCTCACAACAACTCACAGATGTACATATTTATGACCCTCATTTTACACACATTGTGTGTGATTATGTGGCTTAGAGAGGTTGAGTGACCTGCCCAGGGTCACACAGTCATGAAGTGGAGAGTCAGGATTTAAGCCCACATCTGTCTGACTCCAGAACCTGTTTTTAACCACAAAGCCATTATACTTGCAGGCTTGTGGTGAGGGTAGCATGACAAGGCATATGAAATTGCCTGGAACACAGTAAGCAATCCATGACAGCTGTTTATTATTTTATTAGTAATCATAGTTATTATCTTCATGACCAGCTCAATCAAGTGTGCAGATAGCAATACAATATTCTAGCCAAGAGAACAAGATCAGCAGAAAATGAGCGCTGCAGTGGCTTGTGTGTGGATCACAACCCCTCAGCCAGTGATTCCATAATCCTGAGCTTTAGCCTCCCTGGGAAGGCAGTGTCACTTTTGATTCATTTGTTCTGCTCTCTGCACCGTCTGCTATTCCTAGAACAGGAGTGGGAGGGGCAGGGACAGTGTGAGGCTACTTTAATGTCAAGGTTCCAGAGCCCATGCATTTCATAGATTCCACTTAGTCATAATTTAAAAAAAAGATGAATGTAGTGCCTTGTGCAAAACCAGAAAAGTCACCACATACTCACATGTTGCACTGCGAATAAAACCACAGCTCACCTGATGGTTAATTCTACCCGGGAAGGATTTCCTTTGAAATCAATTGCCTGATTTCATTGTAGGGAATGCTGTGTGAGTGTTTTCGACAGAGAGGGGGTGGCCTCTGCCTAGCTGGAGGGCTGGCAGCACACAGAATCTGCCTGCAATGGATTCTTAAACATGGAAACATAGCTAAAGAGAGGCCAGACAGGACGAGACGGAGAGATGCTTGGAGTGATGGAGGTAGGTCCAAGGGCAATGGGAACCCTGGGCGGGGCCACCACCTGCCTTGTTGGGGGAGAGTGATCAGAGAAACTTTCACAGGGAGGGGATATTTGAACTGGATTTTGAGGAACGAATAGGAGTTTGCCAGGTGAAGAAAGGGGAAGGTATATAGACAAGAGAGAACAACAGCACTGCAAAAGTTCTGTGACCTGGGAGGACATGGCATCCTCCTGAAATGCTTCATGGCTGGTGGTGGCCTGAGGTTAGAGAGAGAGGAGCCTGGAGAGAGGGAGATGAGGCTGGAAATGTGGCCTGGAGTCAGCTCATAAAGGGCCTGCAGCCATACAGAGGCTTCTGGATGGTGTAGTGTAATGGAAAGGATTCCTGGCAGTGCAGTATGAGAAGAAACATCCTAGGGGTTTGGAATGAATAAAACCCAGTTTTGAATCTGAGTTCCATTACTTATTGGCTGTGTGACTGAGGACAAATTGCTGCACCTCTCTGAGTCTTATTAGGATGCAACAAGGTGAAGTATGAACTCCTAGCGCAGTCACAGCGTGCGGTCGGCTCTCAGGGAGTGTCGATTCTCCCTCTACGGGAGTTGTTTCCAGCAGGGCAGAGTTTCCTTCTGATTTCTATCTTAGAACAGTACCTCCAATGGATCGTTCTAGGGGGAGACTGGAGGCAGAAAGAAAACTCATCTCAGGATGGGTTGCTTTGCTAGTCTTGATCTGTAAATGTTGGATTTTAATAGCTTCAGTTTCAGGGATTTACATTCTCATTACCAGGTACCAGACTCAAGGTTATAGCCTGTGGTTCCAATACCTGGACCTCTCTATGAAGGCTAGATAATGAACTGGCTTAGCTGCCTCAGTTTCCTCAATGTGAGAGACCAGTTCGAAGGTATACAATTCAAGCAAGTTCAAGTTTATTTGGCCACATACAAGCTGTCTCACTCCTGTTCTCCATTTTATTTTTTCATTCGTTCATCTAGCCAACATTTATTGAGCGTCAACCAATAATGGGTTGTGTGGGTATTGGGCATACAATTGCCCACTCTCCCATCTGTGTGGTTTTATAGATCAGGACTTGAAGAAACAATGATGCCATCCCCTCCTGGTGCCCATGCATCGCTGAAGCTTCCCATTCGTCAGTGTGACTCATTCCCAGCCTTCGTGGACGGTCATTAGCAGGACATTCACTGTGTTCCAGTGAAGACAGTCCTGCTGGAACATTACTGCACTGTACTACCCTTTATCAAGCTCCATTTCCTAAAATCTCAGCAAGAATTGTGAATCTGAGATCAGAGATCCTAACTCTGCCTTTCTGAGAAAGAAGTCAGAAAAAGGTAGATGAAAAGAAATGGCTGATGGGCAATGCTGGCGTCTTACTCTTGATTGGACGTTAGGAAATACACCCAGAGTACAGTGGATTCCTTAATTTGTTAAATCAAGGTATCTCACCTCAAGTCAAGAGAATTTAGAGAATTAACCCAGAAAAACTATATCATTAAAGTTAAACAACAATGCTATTACCAAAACTAAAAGAGCGGAATCGATGCTGTCAAGACTTCCACATCTCATTGAGACACCTGCAAACACTTGCTTTCCCCTCTTGAATCCAGACCATCATCTCTTCCTCTTCTGGACCGTTCTAAGCCTCCTAATGTGTCTGCAGGCTATGGTGTGGACAGTCTCTATTATTAAGCAGGGCAGAACTGGGGAACGATACTGTGACTTTCTGGCTGAGAGCTATTTTCTTTTCCATCCCCATTTCCTTCAGAATCCAGCCTGGTTATCACTTCTTCCAGGTATCGTTCCCTTGCCTCTCCGTCCAGAGGGCTAGCCACTCCCTCAGCTGCAGGGTCACCTCTGTATTCTAATGTCTGCAGTGGGACATTCTCAATATTGTGTTATACTTTATTGGATACTGTGTCTTTGTTACCTGTAATAACCTTTACACACAAGGGCATGGACTCTGCCTTCTATTTCCCTGTTTTTCCACTGCCACACACAGTGCCCAGCAAGTCCATATGTGACTTTTTTTGAGTTAAATTGAATGATGAAATGGAAGGGAGGAGAATACGTGATCTGAAATTGAAGACAGGAAATAAGACCAACCAAATCTGGCTCCTCAGCGAACAGTCAACACCTCTGTATTGTGAGGGGCTTCTTTGTGCAAGGCGCTGGGGATTGTGCCCTGAGAGCCACTCGGCCTTTGCCCTTGTGGTATGTTGCTTAAGATTGGGGGCTTTGGAGCCAACCGGGTTGGAGTGCCAGGTCTGCCACTTGCTGTGTGACTGTAGACAAGGTACTTAACTTTATTGTACCTCGGGTTTTCATCTGTAAAACCAGGGTAATGATGATCCTTCGTGGTAAAGGTTTGTCCTGAGAATGAATGAGAAAATCCTTGTCTAGCACTTAGAGGCGTGCCTGGCATGGTGAGCACGGGATAAATGTCAGCTATTATCAAAGAACTCACAGTCAAGCAAGCTTGAAGATACATGAAGATCAAGAGTCATCTTTGAGATAATACTATTTTCTTAACAGACTCTGCATGCATACCTGCAGAAAGGCTCTAGATCTGTTGGGTAAACTCTTTGATGAGATGCTCAAGGGTGGGGCTTTGATGCCAGAGGCATGGTTGGGGACAATAGATGTGGTGGTTGAAATGTTTTTTTAGCGGGCCCCGGACTAGCTAGCTTTTAAGTTTTTGTGGGATATTCAAGGCAATGGCTAGAGTCAAATTGCTGGAAACATCAGAGAGGAATGGGGGATCTGTGAGAAAGGAAAGACAGGAGATCAGGCAGTTGGCACCCAAGGAAAAGGCTTTGGCAAGGAAAGTGAGTTTTTTTGGTTAGGAAGACTCACTCTGAGCTAACATCCATTGCCAATCTTCCTCTTCTTTTGCTTGAGGAAGATTCGCCCTGAGCTAACATCTGTGCCAGTTTTCCTCTATTTTGTATGTGGGTTGCTGCCACAACATGGCTTGACTAGTGGTGTAGGTCCAAGCCCAGGATCTGAACCCATGGACCCGGGCCACCAAAGGGGAACGTGCTGGACTTAATCACTACGTCACAGGGCTGGCCCCAGGAAAGTTACAGCCAACCTTTCGATCTACTTTTCTGTGTGATGTGTGAGGCCTTCCCATGAGGTCCTCAGTGGAGTCCCCTTCATTCTCTTTGCTGTTGGAGTTGGCTTCCTTTTGGGATAATGTGAAGTCTGGGCTCAAAGTAGTTGGTGAGAGCAGTGGTGCCACCAGGAGGCCAGCCACATCTGGGTTACAGATAATTACAACCCAGTGTGAGAGGTTCGATAAGAAAGACACTTTGGGTACACTGAGGCAAAAGAAGCAAAAGCAGACTTGGGAGAAGCTGGAGAGGATCAATATATTGCGATTGCTAAATGTGTAGTTAAACAGTACAGTAGAGTCAAGTTCTAGTGTCTTGCAGCTGCCACTGAGGAGTGTCAGTATTAGATAAACTATCTAACGCTCAACACTGCATGCCTCAGGGAAGTTACCATCATCTGTCATGTTACATCCAAGTATGCTGTTTCCAGCTGGGACAGGTAAGGAACATGGCACCTGCCCACAGAGTTGGCGTGGATGGCCCTGTGTGCCTGAAATGCCAAAGAGGGCCAAAAGACACAGTCCTGGAAAACCTCCAGAAGCTTCTATGATATTATGCACTAGTTAACGGATCAAGTACTTGGATGCCCTAACTCAAATCTGAATTCAGACCTCTAAACTCAACTATTTCTAGACATGGTTAAGTTTATCCATTTGCAGCTATCTAGCTTTGAGCAGTTACTACCTGCCAGATGCTGTGTAAGTGCTTTACTCACACCATTTCTTTCGTCCTCCCTGAAACCTAAGTTTGGTAAAATTATTAGCTCCACGTGACAGATGAGGAAATTGAAGTCGAGAGAGGTTAATTGACTGGTATAAGATCACACAGCTTGTAAGCAGAGCAGTTGGGATTTGCTCCCAGCTAGGTCTCTTGGAATCCAGAGCCCGAGATCTTAATAATTAGGTCAATAACTAGGTCCCTTCTGGTATAGAAGGGACCAGAGGTTATTCATTTCAACTAATTGTGTTCCTAGAGGGAGCAACTTGCATTTGGAAAGTACATACGACTAAGAGACTGCTTTTGTTTCAACAGAGGCACAGCTGCATGACACTGGGCAAGTCACTAAACCTTCTTGGGCCCTAGTTTTCTTTTCCAAGAGAAGAGAAGAGTAAACTGCTCTGTTTACCTCACGGGTTTGTTTTAAGGAGCAATAGCACGCGAAAACCTAACAAGAGGAGCGGAATAGGATGAAAGCCACTCCTCTGTCCTAAACACACGGCAGACGTAGTCTAGTCATCTTTTGTGGGGTAGCTCATTTCTGGTATATCTAGCCAAATGTGATTAACAGGGAAAAATTTAATATGGAACCACTCCCTTTTCTGACTCACTAAGAAAATGATATAATCTTGAATATCGCATTTAAATAAAGAATTGAAAAGTTGAGTTTGATTTTTGGCTGCTCTATGCTGAGCATTTTCATCTGCATTTAATCACCAGTAAAACAAAATGAGGCTCCCAGATGGTTAAGTGATTTGCCTCCAATCACAGAGTTGGTAGGTAGTGAGGATTTGAACCCAGCGCTGCCTGGTTTTACCTGCAGGCTCTTTCCCATGCAGCAAGGGCTTAGACCCGATCCATCTGATTTGATTATAGGGGAGAACAATTCTGCCTTCACAGGACCCCATCGTTTCAAAGGAAGTCACGGTAACATTCTTGGGAATGCTCCTGACATCTCCATGCACCAGAAATGGAAGGGTTTCTGTTTTATCCTCCGCCGTGTCAAAGTCTAAGACTTTAGCAAAATCCAACCTCACCTAGCCAGCCTCAAATTGTAGAAACAGAATATATGAGTATTACTTACTGAGGGATAACATTCACAGCTTTGAAGTCAAGGAGGAATTAAATTTTTAAAAATTATGGACTATATTGAGTGTGAAACATTTAAAATGTAAAACTGATGTGAAATTAAAAGGTAAGTAACAAACGACAAAATATTTGTACTAAAGATGATTAAGTATTCAACTACATGATATATATATGTGAAGAAGTAATTCAAATTTTAAAAGAAAAAAACCCAAGATCTCAATAGATAGTGACCTGAGGACACGAAGAAAAAATTTACACAGAACAAAATACAAATATTAAACACTTATCCTGGGAAACATTTCTCCTGAATAGTAATCAAAGAATTACAGTTTAAAATAATCTTTGTCATCATCATAACATACAATAGTTTTATAGTTCTTAATACTTACTAAGTGCTTAACATATATAAATTCATTTAATCCTGAAATGCACCTTAGGAGGTGGTGCTATTTCCATTTCATAGGTGAGGAAACTGAGGCCTGGTGAGGTTTAGTAACTTGCTCAACTTAGACAACTAGTTAGGGTACAGCTGAGATTAAATCTAGTCTGGCTCTTACATCCATATTACAAAATTAGCAAAATAACAAAATAAAATTACTTAAAAGTAGACTATTCAGCGTTAGTAAGGTTCTTGAGACCCAGTGCTTGTGTCTTTATAAATTGGCACAACTTTTTTAAAAGCAATATAGTGATAAGTAGCAGCAGCCATAGAAATATACTTTTTGCTCTAGTAAGCTCACTCACTGGAGTGTAGAGTGGGGAAATGATTCAACAGAGGCAGAAATCTATATGTAGGCAATTGTTCACTGAATTGTTATCTAGACCAGGCCTGTCCACTATAAATATAATACAAACCACATATGTAATTTAAAATTTTCTAGGAACCATATTAAAAGAGATAAAAAGAAACATGTAAAATTAATTTTAATAATTTATTTTATTTAACCCAATATATCCAAATATTATAATTTCAGCATCAATAATCATATAAACACATTTATTATTTTTTATATTAAGTCTTAGAAATCTGGTGAATATTTTATACTCAAATTACATCTCAATCCAGACGACACATTTCAAGTACTCAATAGCCACATATGGCTAGTGGCTACCATATTGGACAGCACAGATCTAGAACAGCAGAAAAGGGGAAATGGACCATAACATCCAATGGTGAGGAGAATGGTTGAGAAAATTATGGTATATCAGTCTCTGAAATTGTATAAGTCATTACCAATAGTAATAATAAAAGCCATAAAGAAATATATGAAATGTGTATGCTTTGTTAAGTAAAAAAAACCTAAGAATACAAAATATTAGGTTAGTAGATATTTAAAATCTGTCTATATGCACACCATGGATGAAAGAGAATGTGTAAACATTAAAATAGTTGTGTTAGCATGCTGGAATTTAAGGTTGATTTCTTTGCCAAATTTTCTTTTCATTTAAATATGCACTCAACATTTATTTCTATTAAGAAACATTTCTAAACAGAAAAAGGACAAGGAAGGAGTCTTTCATATAATAACAAATATTTGAGATTCAATTTTTTACATTTTTATAAACCATATATCGTAGTAAATTTTACATACTATTTATCATATAGGTTTATCCATATTTTGGTATTCTCCTGATATAGAATTTGGAATTTGAGATTGCTGGTCTTTTTTGTTTGTTTATGTTAATGTTCTTAAAAGAGTTGAGTTGCTAGAAAAATCATTCACAAACCTTTGAATAATAGATTATCTGGACAATGATGTTAGGACTATTGTTCATACTTTGTAATATATTTAATATACATTTTTATATATTATATTTCTTTTCTTTGACCTATGAGCTATACTGAAAGCTGACCCAAAGATATCCAATTTTTCTGTGGATTTCTAGAGACAAAAAAACTAATGAATATAATCCTACTTACTTCAGAAAAATATAGAAATTTTGATTTCCATTTTCATTAACATGTCTAGTTCAGAAGTAGAGAAGGAGAGCAATGGATGAGTTAGATAAAGAAGGATGACTGGAATCACAAAAATGATTCCAGAATGGAATCCAGATTCCATCCAGAATCGAAAATGGTTCCAGAAATGGCTGGGTTAGATAAAGAAGGACGACTTGAACCACAGATGGCCGTGATCCTGAATGTGGAGAGGCAGCTTCTTCAGAGGAGAGGGCATGAGTTTGGGGTCAGAGAAAACAATTCTGCCTCCTACCACCTTGGGGAACTGCACCTTTGTTTCCATATTTGTAAACTGGAGATCATAATCCCAACCTCATGGGTACAGAGGATTAAGTAAGAGAATCCACTTCCTTAAAGACCTGTGATTCTCGGAGATCATTAATTTCACCGTCTTATTTTACAGACGAGGAATGTAAGTCCAGAGTGCTGAAAACAGGCTTGGAACCCAGACGTCTTGCTTGAGTCGAGGTTATTTGAGCACAAATCTCCGGAGCCCAGGCTCTGGAGTCAGAGTGCTGAGTCACAGCATTGGCTCTGCCAGCCTCTGACGCTGTGACCTTGAGCAAGTCTCTTACACTCCCTGTCTCAGTTTCCACACCAGTCAAGTGAGGACAATAACTGTGTCTAATTCAAGATTGAGCGTGGTGATTAAAAACGTCAGACTAAGTATGGTGTCTGGCACATTGCAAGCTCTCAGTAACTGTTCCCTGTTAGTGGTAATCCATGAAACTTTCTTGGAATGCTTTCAGTGTCCCCAAACCAACTCTTACGATTGTCCTTATTTTACACTCAGCATGTATATTTTACTCATCAATTGGTTGAATCTTTCCTCTAGAGCTTAAATGCTAAGGAATTAAATTTAGGTATTTCATAGAAAAATAAAATAGGGAGTTGGGAAAGGGGGCCATTGGACGACCACTAGAGGGAGTATTGGCAAAATTTTATCTCAGACATTTGGGCCAGACAGGTGCTGCAGTGGGAGAGGGATGGACTGAAGGAAGGGGAGGAGGAGATGGGGGTTCAGGAGGTATGGTCCTGATGGACGAGAGCTTGCAAAGAGGGAGCAAGAAGGCAGTGCTGCATCCTGGTAATAGCCATCATTTTTTGAGCACTTACTGTATGCTGGGCCCTGTGCCTCATCATGATTAGTTTCTGTCTCTGGAAAATGGGAATAATAATAGCGCCTCCTTTATAAGAGTTGTGAGTACTTTAAGAGATACTATGTATCAAATACTTAACAGTGAGTGCCTGACACAGAATATAAAGTTAGTTGTTACTATTATTATTACTATCAAGTCCCTCATGTTTCAGATGAAGAAAGCTAAATAACATGCCTAAAGCCATGTAGTTACTAAGTGGCAGACATCACCTGTTATCTGACTCTGAAGCTCTTCACTCTGTAGAGCCCCCAAGTCCAGCAGTCTTCCATTCTCCTCCTGCCACTCCAGCCCCACTACTCAACCTTCCAGTGACGTCAGGGTGGGCTCTGCCATCACATAGGCCTGGATTGGAGCCCTGGCTCTGCCACTCCCTGGCTGTGTGACCTGAGCAAGTCATGTCACCTCTCTACAACTCGATCTGCTCATCTGTGGAGGCTTCCATGTCTTGTAGGGATTTTGTGGGGATTCAGTAAAACTTTCCAAGTAGTGTGCTTAGCCCAATGCTTGGCACACGAAAAGTACTCAATGGGTATTGAGCTATTATTGTAAAGTGGGCCCTTGGGTTCTTCTCAACTAAAGTTCCTAGCCCCTGACATTTGCATACTTAATCTTTATTCTGGAACAGTCTGTGACAAAAGAAAACTATCGAAAACCTAGGCTTTGACAGCTCTCTCCTTCTCTTTGTAATATGCCATTTTCTTAATTCAACACTGTATGAAGCAACGTGGCCATCTCTTCTGGTTTCTAAATTCACTGACGGTGTCAGTTGATGATGAAATGTCAGAGCACTTGGATCCAACTGTCCCACTGCCATTCTCCAGCTTTCCCCGGGTGAATGGAACATTTTCAAATGGATAAAAATCTCCAGGCAACGTCGTTCTCCTCCTCCAGAGCAGATTTATTACCGAGTAGTTGGCATTTCCACATGCTCCGCATTTGTCAGTGTCAGATTCATATGCGTTCTTAGGTCTCTATACATATATAGGCATAATTTAAAACTCCGGCGAACAAAGGCTATTTTTCTAACTTGGAGATAGTCCAAAAGATCTTTGCATTTCATCTATTTTTAAATGTTTGTGTGATTTAAAAATATGGTAATATCAAATGGTACAGCGGGGTCTGAATATTCAGCTTCCAACAACTGATCATGCGCCATGTGTCAGACACTTCTATATACAATATTTGACTTAACTGTGGGATGAGTATGCATTATTCTCAGTCTACAGAAAGGGAAACTGAGGCTCAACAAGATGAGCTACTTGCTCCAAGTCATACTCACACACACACACACACACACACACACACACACGCAAGTCACATCAGTTGAGGGTGGGGGGGTGGGATGCAAACCATTCTGATCCCATATTCAATGTTCCTGCTGTTTCATCACAGCTGCCTCTGCAGAACACACTCATTCATTCAAAAACGATTTACCGAGCACCTACTATGTACCAGGTGCTATGTGAGGCTCTGATGATACAGCAGTGGAAAGAATATGCAAAACTTCCTACCTTTAAGGAGCTTACATTCTAGTGGACAAAAAACACAGATCAATTCTGTGACATGGTGAAAAATTTGTCTTCACTGGATGGGATGGAGGTCAAGGAACAAGGCAGAACGCAAGGACAACCGGGAGCGTGGTTTCTGTTCCTCCCCAGATCACAACAGCATGAGACATGTCCACGGCAGGCATTTGGGGAAGGTTTGAGCAGAGTGATGGAGCCTTAAGCACTGACAGTTCCTGCCAGGCCTCTATTCTCTCCCCTGCAATATTTGGGTTGCTCTCTTTTGGGCTCAGGGTTTTGGTAGCACACATTGCTGCTCTAGAGAAAGTAGAGATAAAGTGGGCTATTGAGCAGCAAGCTCTGGGGCAAGGCGTTGTCGGGGCAGTGAGGACAGAGGAGTGTGGGCTCCAGGATGCCAGAGCAGGGGCTCAATAGATCAGAGTGGGCACACTGCAAGCACGAATACTCCTTCCCTCAAAATTCTGTAGTGGAGTAAATGGAAAAATAACAACTTATCTTCCTATTGTTGTTTTTTTCAAAAGCAATATTGCTAGCTACCGTTCATTCAACAATTTCTCTGTGTTAGGCACTGTACTATGTTCTTTGTGTGCATTGTCTAATTTCATTCCAAAAGAATGAAACTGAGACTCAGAGAAGCTAGTGAATGGAGAAACTGAGATTCAAACCTGAATCTTTCCAACTATAAAGCTCTTGTGCTTTCCCCCACACCGAGCTGCCTCCCCAGAAGGCTTTAAGTAGAATGTGGAATTAACTCGTGATTTGCTCTGTATCTTCTGTACCTGCAACTCAAAGTATGGTCCATGGACCAGCAGCATTGGCATCACCTGGGGGCTTGTTAGAAATGCAGAGTCTCTGGCCCCAACCCAGACCTACTGAATTCGAATTTGCTTTTTAATGAGACTCCCAGGCACATAATATTTAAGAAGCCCTCCTCTATGTATCTTGCCGAAGGATATAACATAAACACTCTGAAAGATGGTGGGGAGATACTTCTGTCTGGCTTCAAAAATTACCATTCCTAGAATGAATTGATGGCTATTGTTAAATTTAATCAAGAAGTGAACGTTTTAAAACTTGTCTGGGTGCCTGTTAAAGAAACTTGGAATGAAAGAACCACTGAGTGATCTAAGAAGTTAGCTGAAGTGTAGAGGCAGAATTTCTGTTTCAAGGATGTTCACAGGGTTTCTAGGAAAGGGGTCTCATCGTTAAAGTGTGGTAGACCTGAGCCTTTGTCTCAGATTTGTCCATTGATTCACTTTATGATCTTGGGTAGATCATCAGAACCTCTCCATTTATCTGACAGTCTTGGCCTGGGAACACACAGCATAACATGTGAGTGTTCTTATGCCATTATAATGATGATAAGGGAAACTTGTTTTTAAGACAGGAATATTAAACAGGTTAATATTCCAGAACCTCAAAAATTCATAGGAGTCTAATAAATTGTTTGCTAGTCCCTTCCACCAGCCAACAACCCAATCAATCAAACCATTAAAAAGTATTTATTGGAAAGTTGCCATATGTCTTGGAGTACAAAGGGAGTAATTCTCCTGGGGCAGAAAATA
This sequence comes from Ceratotherium simum simum, assembly GCF_057802395.1. Classification (NCBI taxonomy): domain Eukaryota; kingdom Metazoa; phylum Chordata; class Mammalia; order Perissodactyla; family Rhinocerotidae; genus Ceratotherium; species Ceratotherium simum. The sequence continues at coordinate 16,791,013 of NC_141906.1, forward strand.
GTATGTAATTATGAATCACTTTCCACCTGCTCTCTGTTCCACAAAAACTAAGCACAGTGATGAGAGTAAAGAAGCCGAGATGACAGGACTTGGGCACAGGGGATTAGGTGGGTGGCAAGGAGAACACTGTGGCTCTTTTCCTGTATTCCTGTTCACTCCTGGCCTGATCCCTCTTGCCTGGCATCCAGAGCAGCATTCCCGAAGGCCCATTGAGCATCTACCCCTGGAACACAAAGGGAGTTCAGGTGCCACGCTATGAAGGCAGAGAGAGTAGAGGCTGAGACTCACCTCGGCTCTTCCTCCCTCGCTTCCACATCTAATCCCGAGTCCTAACCATCGTACCTTGGTAACATCTTTTCTACCTGCCCTCCACATTCCGCTCATTAGCTCAAGCCCTCTGTTTTTAGGCCTTCCTAACATCCAGGACAAATCAGGTCCCTCGCTTCCTCAGCAACCTTTAAAGGCTCCCCATTGGCTTCGGAAGAAAGTCTCACTGCCTTAGCCTGGCATTTGGGACCCTCCAAGAGGTGGCTCCATGCTGTCTTTCTAGCCTCTTGTTTTGCTCTGTTTGTCCCTTCCCAGTGTCCAGCCATAATGTAGTCATCATGTCCACATCACACCACGTGCGTACCCAACTCCACGTTCTTGTCCTGTGTATTCTTCTCAGATTGCTCCTGCTGACTCACTCTCCAACTCTCAAAATCTTCCTTCCCCCTCAAGTGGGTTCACACTTGAAATCCATGAGACTTGAAGTCTGTGAAGACTTTCCCAATTCTGCTTATAACTCATCAGAGTCTGTCTGGCGTTATGGCTTATCAGATTTTTTTCTCCTTTGTCAGGCTGTGGGCTCCCTGAGGACAGTGGCCATATCTTAATCATCTTTGTGTCCTCAGAGGCTAACCCAGTCTGTGCTTCTTTTTTTTTTTTTTGAGGAAGATCAGCCTGAACTAACATCATGCTAATCCTCCTCTTTTTGCTGAGCAAGACTGGCTCTGAGCTAACATCTATTGCCAATCCTCCTCCTTTTATTTTCCCCAAAGCCCCAGTAGATAGTTGTATGTCATAGTTGCCTCATCCTTCTAGTTGCTGTATGTGGGACGCAGCCTCAGCGTGGCCGGAGAAGCGGTGCGTCGGTGTGAGCCCGGGATCCGAACCCGGGTCGCCAGCAGCGGAGCACGTGCACTCAACCGCTAAGCCACGGGGCCAGCTCCAGTCTGTGCTTCTTAATGGAAGAAGATTGATGAGCAAGGGCCACCACCTGTGGGATGCTACAGGGCTATACTTGGTCTGAAGAGGTGCTGGAGGGTTTCTTCATACTAAGGCAGAGTGGTGCCATCACTTACTAGCTGTGTGATAATGGGAAAAGGAATTAGCCTCTCTGTGTCTGTATTCTCCTTGGTAAAATGGGGATAATAATAAGGTCTGCTTGATAGGGTTGTTGCCAGAATGTAAATGAATGTAAGTTCAGGAACATGCATTTCCCACTGTCTGAACATTTATGCTTCTGTGACCTTTACCCTTTCTCCTCCTCTTGCCCCTTCTCCATCCCCTGACTTCTACTGGTTCTTCAGATCCCAACTTTGATGTTACTTTTTCCTGCAAGTGATCCCTGACTCCCCCATATCTGTGGGAGCTGCCCCTGGCATGTCTTCCTACAAGACCCTGGCCTTCCTCCGTCACGCACTCATCTCATTCTGGTGCAATTCCTTGTTGGTATGTCAATAACCAGAGCAAGAACAGCAATATTTACTGAGCTCCTACTATGTGTTAGGGACCATGCTGGGTGGTTTCAGGCACTATCTTATTCAGTGCTCACAATGACTCTATGAGATAAGGTTTTATTATTCCTATTTTACAGATGAGGCAACAGGACAGAATAGATTTAGTAAAATTGTCCAAGATCACCCAGCTAGTGAGTTTCAAGACTGAGAATCAAACCCAGCCTTGTCTAACTTTGGGCCCATGTTCTTAATACTATGCCAAATGCCCCCTGCACCATTGCCTGCACCAAGTCCTGCTCTAGAATGCTAAAAAAAGAAAAAACAACAAAAAAACGACACACACAAAAAAGCAAAAACAAAGAACAACACCGTGTTTAAAACAAGTGCTTAGTAAATTGATGAGCTCTGTAAGGCTCCCCCATCTTTCTTCCTTTCCTCCTCTGGGGGTCTAGGGGAGAGAAGCGAAGATCATCATTCTCTGGCTTGCAGTGTGATTGGGACTGGAGACTCTGCTGTAGTTAGCTGAGCTCATTAGAAACCCACGGAAGTGAATTAAGGAAACACGACTTGTGCCAAGCTACCTAGCCACATTTTAGGTTCCTGGGGCATATGGGCACCAGCTCATTTAAAAAGCATTTTTAACAAAAGCACACAACAGAAATGTTCAGCATATGTTAGAGTAGGTAGGGATTCATGGAATCCTAAATCAACTTGCTTTTTATAGCCGTTCGGAGAGGGGCAAATTAGTACGAGCCCTTTTTTCTTTTGGCACAGACTGAGGAGGGGCCGGGCTGAGGAGCAGGAGTAGCCAATATCAGTGCTGTGTGTGGGGGGGTGTCCCAAGTGCCCAGCGCCCACTATCTCTCTCACCTACCTGCCACATCGTTTGGAATATGCCCTTACACGCTCATTCTCTCCAAGGAAGCGCCAACCCTAAGCACCTCTCCAAAAACTTTTTTTAAAATATGACATAAGAAATACATGTTAATTAGAGAATAGATTTAAGGGAAAAAATGTCCTTACTCCCACTTTCCTAAAGAAAACTTTTGGGTGTCTATCCTTTAATTTTTTGGTATGTATGACATTATATACACACACATAGATATACGTGTATATATACACACATCCATCTATGTAAGTGCTTCCTTTACCAAATTGTGATTATATTAAATGTTTTGTAATTTGCTCTCCCACCTCGTTTAATACTATCATTTCAAGTCAATAGTACACATCTCCATCATCATTTTTTTTTTTAGAGGAGGAAGTTTGGCCCTGAGCTAACTTCTGTTGCCAATCTTCCTCTTCTTGAGGATAAGATTGGCTCTGAGCTAACATCCACGCCCATCCTCCTCTATTTTGTATGTGGGATGCCGTCACAGCATGAGCGGTGCATAGGTCCGTGCCCATGATCCGAACCCCAGGCCGCCGAAGCAGTGCACGAACTTAACCACTACACCACTGGACCGTCCCCTCCATCACAATTTTTAATAGTTCTATGGTATTCTGTTGTACAGCTTATTGTGATTTATTTAACAATCCAGTGTTGTTGGACATTAAGTTGCCTAACCAGCTGTTGTTAACAACACCTCCAGGAACATTCTCATACGCACAACTCTCAGCACCTGTCCCATTATTTCTTACAACAAATTCCCCAGGCACCCTACCTTAAAAACAAATTACAAATTACCACTGGGTGTTGTAATCACTCCTTAATAGCTTGGTGTGAATTCGTTCAAAGGCTCCTTTCTTTGTAACAGTTATGATCCCTGACAAAAAAGGAGGTGTGTTGGGGGTGAGGGTGGGTGGGTGTTTGGGAGAAGAGGGGGACAGAAAGAAGAATTTCTTGGAGTGTAAGACATTCCCAAGGAAGGTATGACTTGGTGCCATGGGACTAGCTGGGAATTCTAGGGTCAGACTGAGGAGGTTGCATTTAAAAAGACTAAAACACAAACAAAACAAACAAAAACCCAGAGAGCAGAGATGGGAAGCTTTCAATATTTGCCTCCCTGATTTGCAATTTCACCAGCACTGGACTCTTGGCATGGAATCTTGGAATGGCCATTTTGTTGGCCTTTTGGAAAATATTTTTTTGTGGCTCCAATGAAGAGCCGCAAAAATATTCAGACTATTTGATTCAGTAATAGTACTTCTGGAAATATATACTTAGGAGCAAACAACAAAGAAAGGTAAAGCTATGTGCACAAAGATGTTCCTTACAGAGTTACTTAAAGTAACAGAAACTTGTACTCAATGAAAATAGTTAACAGTTAATTATGGTGCACTTACCTGATAGAATAGCATGTAGCCATCTTATACTTACTAGCTCTGTGATCTTGGGCAAATTATTTAACCTCTCTTATCTATTAAATGGGGGTAATGATATTTATTCTTGCAGGCTTGTTGTCCGGATTAAATGAGATAATATTTGAAAAGCACCTAGCACGGTACCCAACACATGATAAATTTTGAATAAATAGCAGATAAGAATACAAAGAATACATTGCACTTATGGAAATGAATGTGATATAAACAAAAAGTTGCCCACAGAAGCATACATGCACCTGTCAATCATGGGGAACCCCTGCATCTAGAACTGTATATCTTTTAGCCTCAGTGTGGACTTTGTGGATCCCGTTTCAAGACCTGGAGACTCAGTCTTGTCAATGCCCAGGGGTATCAGGCCCTGAGAGTCTGTCCTTACTCTAAGTGAACAAAAGCCTGAGGAGACACTAGAGTGCCAATGTATTGACTTGCTAGGAGAAATATAAATATCGTGTGAAACAGAGATACCCGTCCCAGCACTGTGATGCTTTCTCTCCCTAGAGGCAAGGAGCAGAGGGAGCCAAAGCAGAAGCAGAAGCTACAGTACAGGATAAAATTATAGGGAGCATCAAACCCCAATGAGAGAGCTCAATGTCCACCAATGGATGAACGGACAAACAAACTGTGGTATGTTCATGCAATGGAATACTATTCAGCCTTAAAAAGAAATGGAATTCTGAGCATGCTACAACACGGATCAACCTTGAAAACATTATGCAGAGTTAAATAAGACAGAAACAAAAGGTGCTTAGAATAGGTACAAATTTATAGAGACAGAAAGTAGAATAGAAGTTACTAGGGGCTAGGGGAGAGGGAATGGGAGTTATTGTTTAACGGGTACGGAGTTTCAGTTTGGGATGGTGGTCAAGCTCTGGAGATAGATGGTGGAGATGGTTGCACAGCAATGTGAATGCACTTAATGCCACTGAACTGTACACTAAAAAAGGGTTAAGATGGTAAATTTTATGTTACATATATTTTATCACTAAAAAATCCAAACAAAAACCCCAAAACCTAACGAGAGAGGCGGGGCAGCATGGTGGTTAAAAGCATGGGCTCTGACGCCAGGCTGTCTAGGTTCATGCTCTGGCTCCATCTCTGTACTAGCCATGTGTCACTGGGCGAATTACTTATGCTCTCTGTTACCCATCTGCAAAATGGAGGCCACAATAATATCTACTTCCTAGAGTCGTCATGAGGATTAAAATATGAAGATCTATGTAAAATACTTAAACAATTCTGGGCACATAGTGAGTCCAATATAATTGCTAGCAAAAAAAAGTTACTTTCTTGATTTCTCGTGAGAGATTGTTGAGATGGGGATCAGAAATACTCCAAGTCAGTGGGACTGCCGCACATCATCTTTGTGCGGCAGATCTATAAGGGTACTTGCAAGCATGGAACCAGAAGAAAGAAGTTAGAGAAATTGTGTATCTAATAGTCTCCAGCTAAGACTGCCTGATTTTATCACAAGGATTGTCTTGCCAGCAGAATTGGAAACACTCAAATCCCATCAACTAAAACTCAGTGTCTCCTAAGACGGTACTGGTCAGGGTAGTTGGGGATGGGCTCTTGCCTGTCCTTTGTCAGCACTTCCAAGGCTGACCAGTTCCTCTCCAAAGCATGCAACCATCCCATCTCCTTTGGGTGACCTGCCTCTCTCTGCCCCATTCTAACATGTGTTATATTTACAGTTCAGTTCCCCGAGAGACTTCTATTTCTCTGGAAGGAAACATGGAAAAATGACAGCAGCCTGAATAATCGATGGTTGCAGAATTGTGGGTGAAATATTTTGAGTTCTGTTACTGGAGCTATAATGACCGTAACATTTTAAAAACAGATTTTAAATAAATCATTGTTGCCCAGTATTTTCCCAGTTGCAAGCGATTTTCGGTTGGATGTGTCTGATTGTTCGGAGCACTGCATGCAGCATGAATAATGAGATGTGAGAAGGCTCCTGGATCATGTCACCATGTCCCCCTTCATTCCAGCCTGTTACCATCTCTGGGTTGTCTTCAAACCCTAAGTGAGCGTAATGAGGGACTTGATGTGGTGTCTGAATGTATGATGAGTCCCATTCATTTGCTTTTGCACTCTGGTAAACAGCTGTTGAACTTCTCCCTCGGTGGTTTATGCTTAGGCTCATATGGCTTGGAGTAACTTCAAAACCAGCAATGCTGTGTACACGCGTCTGCACAGCCACGCCCCTCGGGTCAGGAGCTGCTTCTGCTGCTCTTAGGATGTGATTCCCAGATGTGGCTCCTGTGAATGAATGGGTGCCTTTAAGTCTTACTTCATCCTAAACAGGAGCTGGATCTCCCGGGATGGTGTTGAAGTCTGAGATGATCTCTACTTCTTGTGCTTGGCTGGTAAGGAGAGGAACGCAGCAGCTGAGCCTGGGCTCCCCTAAAGCATAGAGTAGCAGACACTGTCAGTCTGCTACTCACAGCCCTCCAGCCTAACTTAGCCAGGTGCACCGGCCAACTTCTCTGTGTCCCTGGGTCTCAGGGCTATTTTTCAGAACTGCACAGGCTGAAAGTCCTGAGAATTAACACTCCTGGGAGCTGCCCTCAAGCAAAGATTCTTGGTACCTGGGGCATGAATATCCCAGCTCACTCACCCTTTGGTGGGATAATGACGAGGCACGTGTTTTGTATTGTTCCTGGATGTTTCCTGTGGGATTAAGCTCCCGTTGCCCACTGTGGTCTCGGGCTCGATGTGCTCCCGACAGGCTGCCTTCTTGCCGTATCACTTTCCATTCCCGCATAGCGGTCCTGGAGCCTCCCAAATAGACCCAGTGCACTTGAACCCCTGTCCCAAGGTCTACTTCTGGGAGAACCCACAGTAAGGTATACGATGTTGAGAAAAGGGCACAAGATTTAAGAGTAGGAGACCTGAGCTTTGTCCTGGCTCTGTCACATGCCATGTGACTATAGGTAACTAACCTCTATCTCTCTGAGTTGTAGTTCCCTTAACTATAAAAACCAGAGTATATAACACCTGCTTCATTCATTGGGCCCTTTGTAAAGCCTGAGTGACAATCTGTAAGAGGAGGAGCTGAACAGGACAAAGTTCTTTAGAGAGGTTCGTCATATTGTTTTATGTGGCTCTGCCACTTCCCCTATTGTCTGCAGAATGCCCCCCCGCCATATTTCTCTACTCTTCTTATCCATATTCATGTTAATAACCTGTTACAACTCAGATGAATCAGCACTGTTATGAAAAACTTCTGCTTTTGAATATTTTTGTGGCTAAAAATACCTTTTACCTCTATTTCTTATTATGAAAATTTTCAAACATAAAGTTGAAAGAATAGGCAAATACACCTTAGACTTGGATTCAACCATTGTAAATATTTGCCATATCTGTATTATCTGTTGGTCTATCTAACATCTATCTATCCATCCATCCATCTATCTATCTTGCTATATTATTTGAAATTAATTTGTAGACCCCATGACACTTTACTCCTAAGCACTTCAGTATACATTTCCCAAATGGACCAAGCTCCCACATGCACAATACCCTTCTTGCACCTAAGCAGGTTAATCTTAATTCTATAATATCATCTAACATTCTACTTATAGTCAAACTTTCCAGATGCCAGGAATGTCTTTTATAGCTTGCTTATTTTTTAGCCAGGATCCACTCTAGTTTATTGCAGAATGCCTTTGCTTAGAAACAACCATCCTGGCTCTGATTGTGTGTGTGTGTGTGTGTGTGTGTGTGTACACGTGCATACCTAAAGTGTGTGTTATGGTTATCCCTGAGCATCCTTTTCCAGATCAGTGTTGTGGCTCTCTGGGCCTTGGGTGACAATGGGACACACCTGAGCCTTGTCCAGACGTGTGATCTGGCCCAGCCTGGTGGCCTCTGCCAGCAGCAGAGGGTTCCAAGCAGGTGGCACCTGCCAAGTCTGCCCAGCCATTCATGTCAGGGCCGCACTAACCAACTCTGAGGCCGCCTTCAGTGGTCACCTGCCAGACGCTCACACAGAAGTCCTGCCAGCAACATCAGCTGTTGATTGAGGAAGAAGGCATCCTGCCCAATGATTTAATGAGAGATAGATTTCATCCTTCTTGGGGAAAAAAATCAAACTATTTGGCAGGTAGGATGCCTATTTAGACAAGTCAGTATATGCTGTTTTTCCAAATTGCCAATGTCCTCCTGTCCCTTCCTGTCTTCATAGAGATGTTGAAATAATGGAGAGGAAGGATGATGGAGTTTAGAGAGCAAGCAAGAGTGTGGACCAGAATGAGAGTAATAAACACAGAGTCCTCAATAAATATTTATTGAATGAAAAAATGAATAAACAATGAAAGTAAGCATTTGTGGCAGGCCTCCTGTGTACTCTCACCTTGCTTATTCTTCACAGCAACATTCTGAGATCAGTATTATCATTTCCATTTTACAAATTCGGAACCTGGGATTGCCAACTGGCTCAAAACCACATAGCCAGCAAGTGGCAGAGCTGTGATTTGAACCAGTATCTAAGATATTGCAACATCCGTGTTCGTTAACCAGAGCCTTGAGCAGGAAGTACTGTGCTCAGCCTGTACCTTAAGCATCTCCAGCCACAGATGCTGCCATCGCCTCTCGTTAGTGCCTGGCACAGTGTGTAGCACATTGGTGGTATTCAGGTAATGTTTGTTGAATGAATGTCTAACCCAAGACAGGCATACAAAAGGTGAATATCAGCTAGATTCTTAGGACCCCACCCAGTTCCTTTTTCTTTACCTTCTGTGTCATTGTCTCTGCGTTCCCTCCTACTCCCCCTAGTTCCTCCACAAATATCCTCCCCAGCCCAAAGCAGCATCCTCCTATGTTACTATCTTCTACTAAAATGTAATGAGTGTCCAAATGCACTAGGTACTGGCACCCCTAGGTTTCTTGTGTCTTTTTTCCCTGCAGGCCCTTCTTGGTGAAATGCCTCCCTGCAGAAATTAGAGGTGGATGTTCTCTGCAGTTTCTAGAAATTGTGCTCTTGGTTGTCTGTTCTCCCAATAGACACCCTTAGCGACTTACCGGGGAAGAATGAAATGGAAGATGCTGTCATCTCAGGTCTGGAAAGGCACCTGAAGAAACAAATCTCTCCCAAGCAACCAAGCAGAACCAAACTCTGCTTCATATTTTAGACCCTATGAATTCTGCTCTACCAAAGAGTGATCAATCCAATTCACGGAAGTAAAATCAGAGGGACCTAACAGCTGCCAGTATGCTCTCATTCCCCTTGGGAAGTGGAGCAGCAGCTCTAAGCGTCAGACCCCTTAAGTTTGGTGACTCAGAAGCTGTTTAGGATTGCCCCCCTCCCCTCATCTCCTTCCACCTTAGTTGAGGCTGGGACATGAGGGACCAAAGGGTGCCTGGTGGGGAGGCAGGCTGATGGGGACATGTCTACCAAACTGCATGTGGGGAAGTGACACTAACCTTCAAGGGTGGGCAAAGCACTTGCTAGGAAGGTGGAGGAAGAAACCACAGGTATGCAGAGATGACTACTCTGTAACCAGATGCATGAGATGCATGGCCCCTGCCTTCGTGGGGTTTACAGATTATTGAAGGCTATTGGAGGAGACAGACAAATCACCAGGCAATTGCAACACCATGGGTTAGAGTGGTGCCAAGGTAGGGAAGTTAAGAGCGCCCAGGACAGTGTTAGGGAGGGCTTCCCAGAGGAAGCAACATCTAAACTGGCAGAAGAAGGATGAATAGGCATTAACTGGACCAAGCTAGAGGAGTGGAAATAAGGGGAAGAATATTCCAGGGGAAAGGAATAACATGATGGGGATAGAGAAAGAGAGAAAGAGAAAGAGAGAGAGGCCTGGTGGGCCTGAGGCTGGAGGTCTGGAGGCCTGTTGGAGGCTGACAAGTTTGGGTTCTCAGTCCTCAGACTGGAGGATGACAGAGGTCAGGAAGGAGCTGTGGGGCAGCTGAGTTAGGGTACGTGTGGGAGCTGTTTAGCTGTCTTCCCCACTGTCCTCCATCAGGCTGAACGTCTCCATCTAGATCCCCACATCTTTATACCCCACACGGTCAAATTTAACTTAAATCTTCCCTGCCAAATCCTTCTCCTTTTTTTATACTTTCTATTTCAATTCACGATAGCGCCATAGAGTCACTCAAACCAGAAACCTCACATCAGAAATGACAAACAGATTTACACTTGACTATCAACTCCAATCAGTTTGTGATGGCTGCTTGGTACACTGTGTTGAGGAGGATTCTGAGGCCAAGTCATGTCTCAGGAGAAGGATTGCATTGGTTAGTGATCCTTGCAACGAGCAAGGGAAGGGGGCTGGGATCGCTAGGGCATGTGTTTGCTAGCCGAGCCTTACACTTACCTGGACGCTTGTCTTTTCTCTCACCTTTCAAATGCAATGGGTCACAGAGTCTTGTCTCCCTAGTTGTGATTTCTTTCTCACCATCTCTACTGTCCCATCTTAGTTCTGGTCTCCTTGTCTCTGACCTAGCTGTGTCACTGGGCTCCCTGCCTGCAGGCTCGCTCAGATCTAATCTGTCTTGCCCACAGAGCAATTTTTCTGAGCATATCCCTACACTGCTGATAATCGTCCACTGGCTCCCCACCACTTACAGGATAAAATTTAGAGTTTTCAGCAAGACATCCTAGACCCTGATGATCTAGTCTCTGTCCATTGTTCTATCTCATTCCCTGTCACTCCCTGACTTCCTCCTTAGGTAAATATTCCAGGCACACGGAGCTCCTTGCAGTTCCCAACAGGCCGTGCTTTTCCACACCCTCCAGGTTTTAGCCATGAAATTTCCCGCGCCTGATATGCCCTTCACAGCCCTGGCTGCCCCGCCTCATCCTTTAACATGATGACACCATGTATCACCTCCTCTGGAAGCTTTTCTTACCTGGTAAGTTTCTCTCCTTCACCTTCCCAAATCAGCTTTAGTGGCTTCTTCTTCCATGTGCTTCCATAGCGTTCTACAGATAAAGCTATTATTACTTACATCACTGCCTTTCCACTTATGCACGATCCATTCATTTGTTCATTTAGCAAATGTTTATCGAGCAGCTTCTATGCAGCAGGCACTGTTCCAGGGGTTGGACATAGAGTGATGAACCAACTGGACAAAGTCCCTGCTCTCAAGGAGCTTACATTCTTGTGTGTGTGGGTGTGGGTGTGCATAATATGCAAACAAACAAATAAATAATTTAATGTCAGATGAAAGAGAAAATAAAGGTTGAGAGAAAGTGGGGTGCTGTTTTGGCTATGTTGGTCATGAAAGACATTTTTGGTCAAGTGACCTTTGAGCAGAGATTTGCATGAAGTGGGGGAGTAAGCCAAGCTGACATCTGGGGGAGGAGTGTTGCAGGCAGAGGAAATGGCATGCAAATGCCCTGTGGCATTTATGAGGGATGTATGAGGAACAGCCAGAAGTGGCTGAGGCTGAAGAGGAGTGAGTGAGAGGGAACACGTCGGAGTCAAGGTCAGAGAAGGAGCAGAGGTGGGGGCGTAGCATGTTAGTCCTTCTGGAACAGAATAAGGCCTTTGGGGTTATTCTGCAGGAGCAGTGAAGTGTTTGATGCATTTTGTACAGAGGAGTGACAGAGTCTGCTTTGTTCTTTCAAAGCATCAGGCTGGCTTCCGTGTTGAGGAAAGGCTGCAGGGACGAGGGTAGCAGCAGTACTCCAGGCAGGCACGATGGCACGGACCAGGGTGGTAGCAGTGGCAGAGGCGAGGAGAGGATGACTTCGTGATGTATTTTCAAGGTAAAGCCAGTAGGATTTCCTGACAGATTGGATGTGGGGAGAGAGAGATTCAGTTAATCAAAGGTGACTGCTAGAAACTGCGTCTTAACAATTTGTTCACATGTCACTATCTCCTTCTAGATCTGTGGTTCTTAACCACCCCGCCCCGACCCCACTTTTCTTAAATTCTGGAAACCTTTGAGAATCTGATGAGAGCTATGGCTTTTCTTCCTGAAACAATTCACCATTGCATATACACACATGATTTTGTCTGTAATTTCAGAGGATCATGGACTTTCTGAATCCTACCAGAGTCCTGGGGTCAGAGTCCCTGCCCTAACCTTTGGGCTCCTTGGAGTGACCCCGCCATATTCATCTTCCTCAGCAGAGTAACCTGAAGACAGACGCTGCTCAGTGCACGTGCCGGAATGCTCGAGTGAAAAACCGCGGCTTCTTTATTCTAACTCTTCATTTATCCTGCAGCAGGGAAGGTGTCCCTTCGATACCCCTACTAGTGACTAGGCTACTACTGCTCTATAATAGTCACCAAACCAAACGACCAAACAAAAACGCTAGAGGGAAAGGGAAAGGAAAAACGAGGCAAGGGAGTTACAGCAGAAAAGCATTTTTTAAAATGTTCCTTTCAGAAAGCGTTGGTGGAGATACGCCAGGGAGGAAAACAAGGGAGTAAAAATATGATCACTCTGCTGGTAACGGTGGGACATTTTCCACCTCAGCTGCAGGCAGGGGGGTGGCTTGCTTCAGAATCTCTGCCCAAGAAGAGGGAGGTTCTGGGTCCTGGCTGTAGCTGAGCCCCAGAGCAGGCACTGGGAGGCAGGGAGCACTTTATCCTGAACATCCTAGACTCAAAGGAGCATCCTCAGCTCAGAGCCCATCTGGGGTGGGGTTGGGGGATGACAGAGAAAGGCCTGATGGGATTGGGGACCAAAACATGAACATCTCACCTCAACTCAGGGCAGGGCAGTTTGAAATGATCACCCTGGCTCTTGGGAGCCAGAAGATTAACCTGGATGTGAGGATAATTTGATCATACGAATCGAGTGGCCTTCTAGAGGGTGCCAAGAGGATATTGTCTAGACAATGGCCTTTCTCCTTGTGAGTTTAACAGGAGCCTTATTTAGAAGTTGAAGAAATCTAGAAGGAAGTCTCCATCTTCTTTTAACTCCTTTTAACAAAGGAGTTAGGAACCATAAAAATAAAGTAAAATAAATGCAGCTCTGAATTATGCAAATTAGGCTTGTAATTCCTGAATCTGCCCACTGAACATAACTGGTGATTCCAATTGAGCAAACATTTATTGAGTCTGGCCCTGCCTGTACCATATTTCCTTTAATCCTGCTAATGATCCATTAAGTTGCTATTATCCCTCTTCCCCTTTACAGGTGAAGAATATGAGGCTTGGAGAAGTGCTCGCTGCTAGAAAGTGGCAGAGCAAGAACTGGACCCCGGATGCGACTGACTCCAAGTCCAAGTTCTCCTATTCACTAGGCGGCCTCTTTAACTGTCTTCATGCTCATCCAAGAGAGAAACAATTAGCCCTCCTTTGTCCTGTGAGTCAGACAGAGGTTGGAAAGGGCTGTCTTCTCACCCTGCCTCCCAGCTTACACGTCTCTCAGAAGACTGCCATGGGAGCCCCAGCCCTGGGGTAGAGCCAGGTTTGGGCGGGCAGCCGCCGGGGAGCTGGGCTCTGGCTGCCTGGGTCCTGCTGAAGGCGTCTCTGCACCTCGGTTGGTAGTTCCTGCTTGAGAAGCTAGCGTGGAACACTGCTGCTCTTTGTGGAGAAAGAATGTTCTCATCTCACCCTTTTCTGGGATGAGGTGGCTGGCCCAGTGGAGACATAGCAATCAGAAACAGATTAAATTCAGATCCTGTTCATTTTACTACCTGTGCCCAGGGGCCCGAGGACTGGTTATAATTTGGCGTTCATTTTCCAGACAACTTCATTTTGCCTCAAAGTGTGAAGAGGCAACAAGGACTTTTAAAATGATGTGCGGCAAAGAGCAAGAGAAGGCGGTGGGGGCACTCAGAAGAGAGGCCTACCTGAGTCTCTAACGTGTCTCTTCCGAGCTTCTTACAGGAAAGAGAGCAGAGCTCCCAGACAGGGGAAAAAACCTTAAGAGGCTCTTGATAAGAACTATGCTGGCACTTGTCATTTACCCAATGGCTCCTAATCCTCTTTCATGTGCTGAAATCCCCTTGAATTGGATTATAAAATTCCTCCTGGTAGAAAGCACTTCACTAGAAAATGCAAAGTCCTTGATTGAGAAAGAAAACAAACACTAATTTGAATTTTTTTGCCTTAGTAAAGAAGATCTGGGTAGAAGCTATATCTTCACATCACTGAAATAGCTGCGCTCCTGCCATTTGATCCCTCAGTTCCCGGATGTGCGATGCGCACACGGTCTCAGGACCGAGGGCAGCCCTCCCTCCACCCTCTTCAGGTCAGTCAGCACTCCCACGGGAGCTGCTACTTTGACTGGTTTCAAAAAATTATTTTAAGCATTCAGCAATGGGAGATGAAAACCTTGTTTGGAAGCCAAAGAGCCCCTTTAAATGACCCATTAATTGGATCAAATCTTCCCTCAATGCAGGGATAATTGCTTGTAACTGGCTAAAGTCTATGACCCAGAATTGGATTGACAAACGTCAGGTGGCAACTCAGCGAGAAGACTGGAGATAAACCGGCACCTGCAAAGGATTAGGAGGCAGAGGGGAGGGAGGTTGCTAGAACAGTTTCTTGCTGATTTCAGCTCAGATCACTCTCTTATGGACCTTTTCCAGGCCCTGATCCCACCTCTAACCTGTGTCCCACCGCTGACCTCTTTCTGTCGTCTCCCGTGACTCCATCCTGCACCCTGTTTAGCCTCTCGGCTCGTAGTTTGGCGCTAGCAGACCTCTGTTTTCCGAACACTAGGGTTAGAGGTGGGCCCTGGGGCTCCACTGTGGCTGGAGGCAGAAAGCTGGGTCTGGGAAGAGCTGGGCTTCGGTCAGGAGCAGAAGGCAGTCCCGTATCCCCCATGCCAGCACCAGGGCACTGCCCACAGGATGCCGTTCAACATCTCCATACTCAGCAGTGGGATCTGAGACGCACTGCTGTTTAGTCTGTTTGTGTTTAATATTGTGCAGATCTTTTATAAAGATCTGGCAATTATGTGATCTCTTTAGTCAGCTGTGTTAGGACCTACTAAACTGTGGCTGCCTCCACACTCTTAGGAGCCTTTGGATCACAAAGAAATAGGAATTTGTGAATATCAAGGAGCAGATGGGTCAAAGGCCTCACACTCTCTTGGTTTCCTATCGAAAGCAATGCCGACTACTCGCCAGCCTTACCCACACTGCTTCCTGCCCCTAGCTTGGACCCCAGACCTGGCAGGGCTTCTTCGGGGAAGAGAGGAAATTACAAGCGCGTAGTGACACAACTTTCTCTTGCCCTATCTGGATAAGGATGAAAAAGTTTCTTCCTATTTCTCAAGAACTTAAAAGTCAAGGAAACAGGATTTCTAAACAAGGAGGGACTTCAAACAGAGGATTTGCTGACGTCACCAGTTCTCTTCTCTCAAAGCATATCGCAGCCTTTCTCTGGGAAGAGCACGTGGACCCGCGTGAGGTGGCCAAGGAGCCATCTTGTCTGTGCCCCATGAGAAGGAGCACATTCTATGGCAGAGCCACGAGATTCTGGACCCTAGGTTGGGGAGAGTCCCGAGAGTTGCCGACTCAGATGGGACAAAATGGATAAGGAATATAGGCTTTATTTCAATGGATTCATTTATTTTGAAATTTCTTTCCTTTTTTATGAACAGATTATCCATGCACATGATGCAAAACTTGAAAGATCTCAGAGTGGACAGTGAAAGGTAAGTCTTTTTTTTACCTCTTCTGGGCCTCGACTAATCTCTGGGGCGGCGACAGTGTGTGGGAGAGACTGGGACAGGGAGATGGAGTCAGACGCTCAGCTCAGAGGCCAGCGTGAGAGCCCGGGAGGGTGTGAGGAGGGAGTGCTGGCCGTTGGGAAGGAGCGAGGGAGCTGGTGTGATGTCACAGTGGGGGAGGAAAGGGCAGGACGAGGGGTTGATTGGAAGTGAGGAGCAGGGGGTGTATAAAATGTCAGAAATGGGGACCCCAAGAATAGAGAGTCAGTTACGGAAGACCAATGAGGAGCCCGGCTGAGAAACACAACGGAGGGATGGGACAAGGCCAGGTGTAGGCTTCTGAAGAGTGCAAAGCGGGCAGAGGAGGAGCAGAGCACTGTGGAGTTGAGGTTTCAAAGAGCAGG
Source organism: Ceratotherium simum simum (assembly GCF_057802395.1). NCBI lineage: Eukaryota > Metazoa > Chordata > Mammalia > Perissodactyla > Rhinocerotidae > Ceratotherium > Ceratotherium simum. The sequence goes on from NC_141906.1 coordinate 16,807,064, forward strand.
TGGATTTTTGCAGGATTTTGAAGGTCAAGTAGGGTTTGTATATGGGTGGACATAAGAGGGAAGGCATTCTAGAACATGGGAACTGCTGGCTGAAAGGTCAGAAGGTCAGATTGAGGGACACATTCAACGGCAGGGCAGGCTGACTTGTCAGAATGTGCAGGAAAATAGAGTTGGACCAGACTATAGACAGCTTTCAAAGCTGCCCAGAGATATTTGGACTTGAGATGAGACTCATGAATAAATTAGGAAAGATGAAGAAAACGAAGTGGTTCCTAATGAATTTTTACATGTGTCCTATTAAGTCCTGTTTGGGCACCTCCCAAAGCCTTCTTTATCCTTCTCTCCAAAAGTTAAACCTCACTCCTGTGCTTTGTATAAACTTCTGCTTTTCTACTCATCCCACCGTGTTGCCATTATTCATTTACACGCCTGGCTTTCCTTACTAGGGTTTTTTTTCTTATTTCTCATTTTCATGTTTCTGAAATCGCCAATAATAATAGCAGCAACAATAATAGCTAGTCTTTTTGAGTGCCAGGCACTGTTTCGTGTACCTTACAAATATTATCCCAGTAAATCCTTTCAATATTGCTGTGAAGTAGACATCTATTATTAGCCCCATTTTACAGATGAAGAGACTAGGGCACAGAGAAATTACTTGCCCAGGGTCATGTTACTGGCAGGTAGGGGCCAAGATTTGAACCTGAGAAGTTCAACTACAGAGCCTGTACTCTGTATTATTTTAACAATGATGATAACATTGGGGCAACATGTGGGAAGAACCAGGGACGGAGCAAAGTGTTTACATATTATAGGTCATGTCATCTCTCAACAACCTTAGGAAGCAGGTCTCATTATGGTTCCCTTTTGGCTGATAAGGAAACTGAGTCTTAAGCCATGTCTACATCGTAGAGGAGGAAAGCAAAGGACCTGGACCCATGTCCCCAGACTCTTAGACATGGCTCCACACACCCTTCCCGCACATGGTATGTGCTCATTAGATACTTCTGGAATAAATAAACGGATGAAATAGAGGAAGGAGGGAAGGAGCGAAAGAAGGAGGGAGGGAGGGATGGAGGAAGAGGGGAAGAGAGGAAAAAAAGGAATGAAGGAAATAAAGGAGGAGAAATCCAGCAGGATATAGTATTCAGCTGTCTTTTCAACTCGCTCAGCACTGGTAATGGAAATATTACATTATGTAAATGTTTTGAAAGGGGGCTCTGGGAGTCAAACCTTGAATGTAAGGAAGCCTCACTAATGGGAAACTCCAGAACATCACGAGCTGACGGGGAAACCCTTGGGAGTAAGAAAAGCTTCTAGAGCCCAGGTATATAAGCCAGCAACAGATTTAGTCACCTGAGTCCTGACACACTTCCCCTGAACAGCAAGTCATAATGAGGGTTGGTTACTTAAAAATCACCCACATCCAACAGGCGCCTTCTTCTGAAGGGTGTTTGGGAATGCTATCATTAATCTCCTCCATTAGTCTGTGACCCAAATTGACCAACCAAGATGAACGAAAACTCAGATGGTTTCCTTTTCTTCAGGAGGATGTTTTTGGTGTTATAGATACTCTGTGTGCATGTGTTCAGTGAGTGTTTCTCGGTTGCTGTCTGCCTCAGGAAGGGGCAGAATTTCTGCAGGCGAGGCAGGACCGCTGGAGGTACTTTTCTTCGGTTAATCAAGCCATGCCTGGTGGGTTTTTCTACCACAGACAGGAAGGCCTTAGTTTAGCGTATTGACGGTAACCATGTTTTCCAAACCCCAAATGGGGCACGGTGTCTGACCGAGCACTGAGTTCTGCTTTATGAATGTGGCCATGTGATCTTCTCGCCAAGGTGCAAAATGACGTCACCTGTCATTAGCCATTTTATGAATTGCCTTTATGGAAGGTAAAATGGCAGAAGGTTGGGAACACCCAGCGATATAGGGACAAGTGGTCCTTGGACCCCCAGAGCCAGTGGTCTTTAAGGAGAGCAGGGTGCGGTCGTGGGGATGGGGGCTCTGCCCCACAGACTGAGCAGGCCTTGGTGACACGGCATTGCTCAGATCCCTGTGGTTAATGAGCTCACCCTTGGGCCGCCCGCCGGTCTGCTGCGAGCTAGCTGCCAGCCTCTTCGGCCATGAGTCAGCCGTGGGCTGTCACTCGATCCAGCCGGCCACGGAGTCTCCGGAGCCTCCCCAAACCCAGCACTGCAGCCTGCAGCTGGAGGGTGGCGGGGAAGCCTGCCCTGCCCAGGCCCGCGGCCGGCTTCCCTCCCCTTGGTGCCAGGGGAAGCAGCTCATGTTGACTAGAATTCAGGGCATTGTTAAGAAGCCCCATGTCACAGCCACTGCCATCCCGCCCCTGCCAGAGGAGGCAGCCCAGCTTTGGAATGGGACTCGCTGCACACATAGCGTTTCTTTGAAGCACTCCAGAGATTTCATTGAATGAACCTCCTTTGTCCTACACATAATTCCAGTGGAATTAGTCAGCTTTAATGGGTAGCATCTCATCCTACCTCCCTCTCTGCCTGGAAGTACACCCACCAGCTTCTCCCTCCACATCCTTTGTTTTTGCAGCTCCTGCTTGGTGACTATTGGGTCTGTGCTGTTAACCCTTCCAGGGCCACGTTGGATGATGGCAGGAGAGGAATATGCATTGAGGTCACTTCCTCTGAGAAGACATGTGCTCTCCATAACCCACTGTGGGGTGCTGCCCACGCTCCTGGCCCCCTGCATTAACGTCTATCTTCCCCAGTCAGCCAGCAGCCCTCAACACAGTGGCAGGATTCACCGGCGTGTTACACTTGGGCCTGGATTGTGTGGCAAGTAATTTGCACTACTAATAGTAAAAGCACCAAAGTTTTCGAATGAGCGGCTTTTGTTATACATTGGAGTAGATTCAAGGTTATTCTTATAATAATGTCATTTTCAACTCACTTGTGTGTTTTCCCGAGTAGGCGAGAAAGGGATAGGCCTGCAGCTAGCTTGCTGACAATTGTTCCAAATGTTAAAGAAAAAAGATTAAGGGATCAACACATCTTGAGACACATTGGTGAGCTGTGGATAATCCATGATGCAGGCAGGGGTGCATGTCTGCATGGGGAATTTATTATTTGTGTGTGTCTGTGCATGTGGTGTGTGTGCGTGCGTGTGTTATGGGCAGAGGCGCTTTATATATTCACGTTAAATAAAATATCCCTGGGGAGAGTGATGATTATTTCCACCATATTGAAGGTTAACTGTGATAAAGATGGAACAAAGTGGAAAATACTTGATGTAATGTTAAGAGGAAAAAAAGACAAAATCCCAAGCTATGTGTACATTATAAGCACATAAAGAGTCAATGCAAATCTGGAAGGAAGGCAAGCTAAGAAACAAAAAAGCTCTGATTTGTGAGATGGTGAGGTTTCAGGTGAGTTTTTTTAACGATGGTTTGAGCAGTATCTCTATCTTGGAGATCCCTCTCCTGGGTCTACCATCACCCAGGCTGGACAGCATGTGGTCAGCAATCCTGTAGCTGCTATCAGCCCATCTGTCTAGCCTGATGTTCCTGGAGTTTCAGGGGGTAGCAGACCACCCCATCCGCAGCCAGTATAGATCTGGTACCCACCCTCGTCAAACGGGTAGTTGATACAAAATCCTCCAGGTCATCCCTGTTTTCATCAGTCAATAACGCAAGTATAAGTCATCCCAGCCATCACTTTGCTGATGTTCCATCCTTTCCATCATGCCCTGGACCTCCTTGCCTTTGACCTAGGCCCTGATCTCCCAAACTCTTATGACTGAGCTCTTTGGAATTGCTTATTCTACAACCGGCGAACCCCCCGAGATCTTCAACTCTTTCTGTGAGTGCTCCTTCCCACTCCTTACTCGTAATGAAGGCTGGCTTGTCCTGAGGACACCACCACACACCCTGCACCCCTCTCTGGTCATGGCTGTTCATCCTCCACACCCACAGTCTTAGAGTTGGAAGGTGTTGCTGCTGTCCCTGTTCCCAAACGCTGCTTCCACAGTGTTGTTTCTCTACCCTTTGAGGGCCATACTGTTCAGCTCCACTTCTCTTTTCCTCTCCGTGTCACCATCATCTTCAGCCCACCATCATGACCTTTCATCCACTGAAGGTTAAGCACCTGAGTGGTCATCTCCCTTTATGCTCCCATCTCTGCTTTTAACCTGGTTGACTTCAGTGTCTGCGTGGATGGCTCATCCAACACTGTGGCCCCATCCATTTCTTCCTTCTCCTTCCCAGTTAAGCTCCTCCAGAGAGTTGTCTCTACTTACTGTCTCATTTTCCTTACTCCCCAACTCTCCCCTCAGCCACTCTAAGCAGGATGCTGGCCCTGCATGCCACCAACTTAGGTCACGATCACCTCTGTATCATCAAATTCAAGTGACATTTTCCCAGCCTTGTCTTACTTGCCCTCTCAGCAGTGACTGACACTGTTGACCATCCACTCCTTCTGGAAACACTCTCCTCTTGGCTTTAGAGACAAAATATTCTCCTAGTATCTTCCTTGGTTTCCCTGTATCCTTTGCAGGTCTATGCTCCTCATTCTCACCATCAAATGCCAATGTCCCTCTCCTCTTCTCCCTCTGTAGTCTCTTCCTAGGTGACCACATCCTTACTCACAGCTTCAGTTCTCTGTAGAGAATGTGGAAATTTACATCTCCAGATCCAACCTCTTTTCTGAGTTCCAGACCCATAGATCTAGCTCTTGACTTGATATTTCCATGCAGCTCAAACTCAACAGGCTCCAAACCAAGCCCACAATCTTCCCTCACACACCTGGTCCTCTCTCAGTGTTCTCTGTCTCAGAGGATGGCACCATTGTCCACCGAGTGGCACAGGCCAGAAATCTAAGAGTCGTCCTTGGTATCTCCTTATCTTGCATACCCTATATTCAATTTATCACCAAGGACTGTTTCTTTTCCCTCCTAAAACTTTCTCAAATCCACCTACTGCTCTTGATCTCCAACTCAATGACCTCGTCCAAGTCAACATTATCATTTGCAAAGACTATTGCTATAGTTTGGGCTATGCCATACTTAATCTGAGTCCCTCCAGTCCAGTCTTCGTGGAGCACCTGTATGCATCTTTTTAAAGTGGTCCTCTAATTATATCATCCTATGCTTAAAACCCATGATGACTTTTCATTTTTTTAGGACAATGACAAAACCCTTCACAAGACCTATAGGTTTTCTCTCATCTTTTCCCTTATCTCATTCTCCCCTCGTTAGCTACACTGCCATCTTTCCCTTCCCCATTCTCTTTTGTTGCCCTCCTTGCCCCAGGGCCTTTGCATGGCAGTTCCCTCTGCCTGGAATATTCTCCATACCCCTGGCTTAGTTAACTTCTACTTATACATCACATATCAGTGCAAGCATCACTTTCTCAGGGCAATCTTTCCTGACCTCCCCAAAGAGGTCAAATTTCCCGTTAATAAGGTTCCATAAGGCCATACATGTACTTCTTCACAGCAGTAATAGCAATAGACAATTATACATGTCATTATTTGAGTGGTGGTTTTCCCTCTCACTGACATGGGAGTTCTATGGGGGGCAGGAATCATGTCTGATTTTGATCAACATTGAATCTCCAACATATAATATAGAACTTGAGCACCCAATTTAAAATAACAGCTTCTATCACTCTTTATTTTTTACAGCTTTATTCTTTTTCATAGCAGTTATAGCCAATCACCATAGATGTGTTTACTTATCTCCCTCACTAGATTGAAAGTTCCACAATGGCAGAGAATTTGTCACCAATGTATTTTATTCTTAGTAACTAAAACAGTGCCTAGCATGTGGTAGTCACCCCATAAGTAGTTTTTGCATAAATAGTGTTTAATAAATATTTGTTGAAAGAATACAGTAGTCCCCCCTTATCTACAGGGGATATGTTCCCAGACTCCCAGTGGATGCCTGAAACTGTGGGATGGTACAGAACCCTACATATACTATGTTTTTTCTTATATATACTTACCTATGATAAAATTTAATTTAGAAATTAGGCACAGTAAGAGAATATCCAAATTGCCAGCATCACTACTCTTTTTTTTTTTCTTTTTGCTGAGGAAGACTGGCCCTGGGCTAACATCCATGCCCATCTTCCGCTACTTTATATGGCACGCCACCACAGCATGGCTTGACAAGTGGTGTGTTGGTGCACGCCTGGGATCCAAACCCGCGAACCCTGGGCCACCGAAGCGAAGTGCGTGCACTTAACTACTGCGCCACTGGGCCGGTCCCCAGCTTCACTACTCTTGCACTTTGAGGACATTATTAAATCAAATAAGGGTTACCTGAACACAAGCATTGCAATACCCAACAGTGGATCTGATAACCCTGATGGCTACTAAGTGACTAACATATACAGTGTGGATCCAGTGGACAAAGGGATGATTCACATCCCTTTGGGCTTGTGACAGAGCTGGACAGTGCGAGATTTCATCATGTTATTCAGAAAGGCATGAAATTTAAAAGTTATGAATTGTTTATTTCTGGAATTTTCCATTTAATATTTTTGGACCGAGGTTGTCTGCAGGAAACTGAAACCATGGAAAGTGAAACCATGGATAAGCGGGGACTACTGGAAATGTATTTTGTGCAATAACATAACAACTCTCCCCAGCAAGAGTATGGTATTTAATTAACCCATCTAGCTATTATGTACTTGCATGCCTGTATTTGCCATAAATAAATCCATTACATAAAATTATAACAATAACTACCAAATTTACCAAAATAACTACCTTACCCTAATTAATATATAAAATTGAACATTCACTATAATCAGCAGTAACTTGTTTGTTTGCTTATCTACCATTAAAATAATTGACTAATCAATTGCCCCCAGAAGAGGAAATTCAAATAGTGATAAACATCTCATCTGTAATTGCAGTGCAATCTTTTAAGTAACTCTTGAGTTATATTGCCTGTCTCCTCTAGGCTAAGTGGTCTTCTTTTCACAGACACTGCCAAATTGCCCTTCAAAGGGGTTTTACTAATATTCACAACCACTGGTGGAAATAGAAGCACTCATTTCCCCTCAAAAAGGAAGGTAGGCTTTCAAAAACCAAAACTGGCCATAGTAAGGGCGGATTGAAGGGGGTAGAGCACAGAGGCTGGAAAGCCAGATATCTAGGAGCTGAAATCCTAGGGGAGAACACTGATATCTGCCTTTATGTCTTGTACCACAATAGGGCATGGAAAAGACAGGCTCAAGATGTTGCTCCCACCTTCCCGATTTTTCCAAAACCTTACCTTGTGACTTCCTTTGGCTAAGAAAGATGAAATCTAGGTCACTTCCGCCACCTGCTGTCCAGATTGGGGAATGGCTTGCCGACGTCAATGTCTCCAGATTTTTGTTTGTTTCAAGCAATTTCTACCCAGCTCTTTCCATATTTCTGACTTTCTTCTCCTTTCCTCCTCCAGCACACCTCCTGAGCTATGAATGGACACAAAGGCATCGCCTGGGAGGGTGACTTTGGACAACTGGGGCTCAGAGCTTCCACCTGTATTTCTTATTTCTGGCAATATTTTAGCTGCTTGTTTCAATTCAATGCACTATCAGGCCCCAAGTAGGCCCTGGAGTAACAAAGATGAGTGAGAGGTGATTCTTCTCCCCAAGGATCTCATGGTCTAGTGGGGGAGTAAGACAGACAAATAATTAAAATGCCAATGTCACGATAGAGACAATACAGACCTGGAGGGAAACGTGAAGTCCAGGGGTGGGAACCTGGAGGGCTTCAGAGAGAGGGGGATGCTTCCCTATGCTCTGAGGGACCAGCAGGGGCTCACAGGTGGAAGGAGGACTACCATTTTAGGCAGATAGAACGGCATATGCAAAAGCACGGAGGCCAAAAACATCCACAGCCTGTTCTGGGAGCAGCAAGATGTTGGTAACTACTGTTGTTTGTTATAGATCCTTTCAGACATTTGAGATGCATTTTTGTGTGTATATTTGTAGATGGAAGCACGTGTGTGTCTGTGACTTCCTTTCATTTCACTAACCATTATATTTTAGAAATCTCTCCATGTTGGTGAATCAGGACCTGCCTCATTCTTTTAATTCCGCACGGTGTCTGTTGTGTTGGCCTATCATGGTCCCTCTTTAGCGGACGTTTCAGGTGGTTCCCAGTTTTTTGCCTTGTATACCCATCTTTATGAACGTGTGCAGGTATTTCCTAGAAGGGAAGTTGCTGAGTCAAAGGGGACCCACATTTAAATTGTGACTGACGTTTATATTTATCCTTATAGAGTGGCTAAAATAAGTCATAGACTTATTTTACATGGACAGTAAGTCCTGTCCACGTGCATAATGTTTTTCTCTCAAGAATAATGATTCTGACAGTAATCCTACATGCATTTGTGGGAATCCTACATGTGATTTGTTTTTCATATAGTCATTGCAACAACACTCTGAGACTGTTGGTATTACCCCGTTTTACAGATGACAATAAACTGAGGCTCAGAAGAGTTGGGTCTTATCCACAGTGCTCCAGGTAGTCAGAATAGACCCAGAACTCAGGCCTCCAGAATCCTAAAGCTCTTTCTACTACTCTGTTGCTAGGCAACACTTCTCCCTTTTGGTTCTTGTACCAGTGCTACTTGTTGCCATGGTACTGCTGGGACAGGGAGCAGCACATTGTAATTAAGCAGTGAGCTAGAATCTTTGCTCCTGGCAGAAAAGGGTCTTTATGCCCTTATGTGCGGGCGGACAGAGAGGGGCAGCTGGGTGGAGCTGGCTGGTTAGCATGTGAGTTTCATGGGTAAGATGTTTGTCTTCCCCTCTGTCCGCTTGAAACCACTTATGCCCAGGAATGCATGGGTGGGAGTGCTGTGCCGGGTTCCTGCCCTCACACTGTCTTGTCAAAAATCAGCATCCAACTTCAGTGTGTGCCTTCTCTCCTCAGTCCGGAAGAAATACGGGCATCGTTGTAAACAGCACCACATGGGAATCAGACAGACCTGAGTTCAAATCCCGTCTCTGCCACCTTGCTGCAAGTTACCAACATTTTCTGAGTCTCAGTTTTCTCACCTGTGTGGAGACAATCCCGCCCACCTCCTAAGCTTCTATATATGGATTGACTGAGATCAGGGACACCAATCACTTACCAAATGTCCGACGTTCACTACCATCTATTAAGCACTCAGTTCATGTGGCCAATGTTAGTATTGTTATTTTTATTATTCACCCAGCATTCCTGTCTGGATGCTTGGCAGTGATCAGAGGGGTTCCAAAAGATCTCTAGTACCCATCACTCGACACCGAGTTGAGGGATTACGAAAGCTCGTCGTGTTTTTCTCTTTAGACAAGAACACTCACAAACAGATTTTCAAAAGACTTTATGTAGTGAAGTTCTGTGCCTCAGAAAAGCATTATCTGCCCCAGGAATGAGTCATCTGGAGTAGGAGGAAAGTGGAACTGTTTTTCAAAGACAACGAAATGGGAACTGCACAATTCAAATTAAAGCAATTGCCTTTTCAGTGGAACCCAAGGAAATTTTTTTTTTTAATTCATTCACTTGACTTTTTGAATGCCTATTATATATCAGGCCCCATGCAAGGGGTGAAAAGATGAATAGAATATGGCCCTTGCCCCAGGGAGCTGTTGGATTAGCAGGGAAGACAGGCATTTAAAATCATTACAGCTCTGTGATAGCTGCTCTAGCGAGGTCTGTGGATGGTACTGTGGGGACCCAGTGCAGGACGTCCCTGACTGGGCTAGGCTGGGTGGAGGGAACATTGGGGAACGCTCACAGAGCTGGAAGCAGCTCAGCAGGCAGACAAGGGGCAGAGGCAGGAGATGGCGTGTGTGTTCAGACTGGGGTGCAGGCTATGCGCAGGGAGGATGGGGTGTGAGGCTAATGAGGCAAGTGTCCACATCCGCATGCCTCTCCAGTGGCCAAGCCCGGCCCTGCACCACAGAATTCACACCTCCTGGAAGCACCCACTGCCCGCTGCCCGCTCCCCTTCTTGCTGTGCTCACAGCTCCAGGCCTGAGCCTCCTGTCTGCCCTGTCTCTGCTCCCCACCTTCCTCCTAATCCCCTGCCGTCTCACCCCGTGAGTTGTCTTCTTCCTCTGTCACACCTGACAGTCAGTCCCTCATCTTTTGCTTCCTTTGCAAAGATGTTCCACTGCCTCTGGACTCTCGGCATAAATACTTCCCCTTGGTCTGGTCTTTGGTGCAACCCTAGGTAGGCACAGAACTTAATTCTGGTTTCGCCCTGATCCAAATATGAACCTCACTCCAGGGCAGCCAGGAGGAGGGGTCTCTGTTGTGCACAGCACTGATCGCCTCTCCAAGGCTATGTCCTGGGGGCGTAGCTTGGTTCCTGGACCTTTGATACAGGAAAGGCCTCGTCGTTTTCAGGGGAGACAGAGCAAATGCCCTTTCTGGCCTATTATTGATCTGCGAGGGAAAGACACAGGCCATCGCGCACACGTGGTTTCCATTGGGTCCCCGCTGTACCTGAGGGAGGGATGTGACTTTGTGTTCTTCCACCTTTGGTTAGTGGAGAATACCAAGTTGCCTTTCATCATTTCTCCTGGCACATCAAATCAGTCAGCTACTCCTCCACAGAGTTCTCCTTGCTGGCCCAGGGCTCTTCCTTGGAATGGCACTGTGCTCTGTGGGTGCAGGTCCAGGAAGGAGTATGGACCCATCTACAAGGAACTGTCCCGGACAGCTGAGAAGGACAGATGCTTGTTTGTGGCTGTGGTCTGGCTGGCCATCTGGATGCCTCACGGAATGAATCCATCCTGGCAGGGCCCAGCAATGGACCGCACAACTCACAGGGATGCCGTGCATGTGGACTAGGATGTGAATGTCCCCTCCTGGAGTTATGCAATGTGGGGCCCTTCACCCCAAGCTCTGGGGCAGGTCCCCTTCAAGGCTGAGGAGATACAAATGTGTGTGCTTGTGGTTGGAGTGGGGAGAGGAGCACAGGAATACAGCGGCACCACACACACCCTCCTGATGGTGCCAACGGAAGGCTTTGGGGCATCAAGGACTGTGTTGACCAGACTCTGTGATCCAACGCCTCCATTTACAGTCCACTAGGAATACTTCTCAAATTCTATTGAGTGTAGATGGACTCAAGGGCGTGAAATTTATCACAGTTGTCCTTGTATTTAACCTTGGCTGGATGGAGGCCAGGTTCTTGTCTACTTCCTGGAGCTCCTAGTCTAGAATAAGATGCAGTGAACATAGGAACCACTCCTCCCTCACAGCACACAGAAATGCATCTCATGGGAATAACCTATCATTAATTTTTTCCTGAGTGTATTGCTGGATAGTGTTAGTGAACATTAAGATCCCATTGTATTATGCTTTGGAACGCCCTCAGTCAGGCAAATGTATGTGGGGAAGTGAAAAGAGAATCAAAAGTCCTGTTGCACAAACTAGAAGAAGATCAATGAAGTTCCAAAGTGGTCCTTCTGCTACTTGCGGTAGGATCTTGGGCAAATTACTAAAGTCTTTATTTTCTCAAACAGGTGTGACAATGGTGCCTATCTTAAGGTTGTTTCCAAAATTAATGAAATACACATAAAAAACTTAGCACTGTGCCTGGTAAGCTCTCAGAAATATTAGCTATGATGCTATAGTTTTATTTTTATTGATAAAGCATCTGAGTCTTTCTAAGAATGGATCAAAGATAAACTGACAATTTGGGGCAGGGCCCCTCATCACTGAGCACAACCTGGGCTGTGCAATGACGAACCTGACATACTCCCAACCTCATTTCTGATTTTAAAATGTGCAGGTTCAAAGGAATAGCCAGTTGTTCGAATCAAGAGTGGTTGTCATCTCTCAACTGCCTGAGAGACAATGGGTCGGAATGAACCCTGCTACTCCATTCAAGTTCTGAGTTAGTGAAAGTGACCCCATCAGGACCAGCCAGCCGGGATGGGTCCAGAGAAGAACATCTGCCATTGCATCCAGTCTTTTCTGCATGAGAAGATCCAACAGTCATGGAAGTGCTAACATAAGTTTGCCCGTGCACTAATAGGAGAGGAAGAGAGTGGGAGGGTTTACCGTATTTCCTGTCTGAGAACTAGATCTAAGCAAAGAGCTTTTATTTTAAGGTCTTGAATGTCAGGAAAGCTTTCTCTGAACTACTCTTGGGTTGAGAGGTTGAAGATGCGTTCCTCCTACTGCCAGGACAGTTATGCTGGACTGTCTATTGGCAGCTCAACATCATCCCCCACTAATCTACTGTCCCATGTACTGTGAGGGCTGGAACCTGAGTGCTAGAATATTCCAGAATCCCTTGCCACAATTCTGTGTTAGATTCCACTCATCAGAGGTACTTGAGCAAGATTTGGAATGCAGAAAACAGGTGGAGGCCGTTGTGTTGCTCCTCTGGCAGTGATGACAGACATGTGGCTTTAGCAGATGTGAGTGTTGCAGAGGTCCAGGCTCTCCTCTGTGAATCACCGACCCTGGGGCACAGGCAGCCACGATCACTGCTTGTTTCCTCTGGCTGCTGTGATTTCCTGCTGCTGAGACCTAGGAGTAAGTCTGAGAGCCAGCCATGGCCTTCCCTGAGCTTTGTCTCTTCAACCCCTTCAATTGTTCACAAGCATCAAATTCCCTGGACTAAATCTCTTTCTGCTTAAAATGTCTAGGACGGTATCTCTGTTTTCCCGACCAGTCGAAGATGCCTGGCTTTGTCCTATGCGCTGGACTGAGAACTTAGAACTTTGTCTTTTTCCTGCATTATTGAATGCTTGCTGAAGTAGTCCAGGCAAATTAAGGATCCTGGGGTCTTATTTCTGCCCCTATGACTCAAAACTGTTCTTTATTTCCAGGAAGTAAAAACAGAAAGAACAGGTCTCCCTGCCTAAAGATATATCCCCATGCTTTCTATCAATTTGAAACACCCTTAAAAAACATAAATACCTACCAGGAAACTAATGCCCCAAGAATTATTTTGATTTGATAATCATGTTGTCTAACTCACAATGATATCATTTCAGGAAAAAGCTTAATTTAATTTAATACATGAAGAGCATTACAGATGCATTACCAGTTATCGGAATGAAAGAAAAAGCACACCCCTATTTTAAGCACCCTGAAAAATCAAGTTTTGATTTTTCTGTGGCCTGCTTATCTTATCCACATGCAGATGTAATTTTACATAGTGCTAACTATTGTGAAAACACAATTTTATAATCTGCTTTTTGCACTTAACAGTACATTAATAAAATTTCCATCTTGTTATATAAACTTCCTAATTGTCATGTTTAATTACTTCCTAATATTTAGATGAGTGAATTGATCATAATTTGCTAATCTTTTCCCCCATGGCTGATTATTTGGGCAGATTCTAATTATTTTGTTAGTATGCTTAATGCTTTAATGAACATCCTTTTGCTTCTGTTGATTAATCTCCTCAGGATAAATCCCCACGAGTGGAATTTCTAGGCCAGGAAGCTTAATTGACATGTCTGGAATGGATTTCCACTCTCATGTCACCTAACCCCTCTGGTTTATGGCTGATTAGTTACTGGAATGGGATAGAAGGAAAAAGGGAGATGTAATGAGGGCTCCTGGAGTTCTTCTAAAGTCAAGCCGCCTTAGATGGGGGAGGCTGTGGGCCACGAGACAGCTGTGTGAGGAGAAATGGTCCTGAGAGATCGGGAAGAGAGATTGCAGGGTCAGGAAACCGCAGTCTCTAAATTAGTCAGGAGAAGCTAACTGCAACAAGACAGCCCCAAACTTTTAACATGATGCGTAAGTCTATTTCTCACTTAGAGATAGGCAGGGTGAGGGACCTCCAGCATTATTCAGGCTATTTCATCCTGAGGCTTCAGCCTGATAGGGTCCCTGGCGTCCTCTCTGTGCAGCCAGCAGATGGAGAGAGTGTCAGGTGGGGGATTTATTATGGGTCGACCTGTAAGTGGTCTCCATCACTTCTGCTCATGTTCCATTGTCCAGAGTCCAAGTCACAGGTCTTCATTTAACTGCAAGAGAAGCACAGTGTAGGTGTGTGCGCAGGAGGAAGAGGGGAGCATGGACGCCGGGGTGCACAAGCAGAGTCTTTTTCAAAATGGAGCCAATCCAGCCTGAGAACAGGAAAGGCCAGGCAGTGGGGAGAGATGGAGCTCTGGGGCTTGCGCACACTTTGCATGCAAAGCAATGAAGTAGAATGTGCCTTTCCAGAATCTGGCAGTTTTAAGCAATAGCTGCAGTGTCACACAGTTCCTGGGACTTTTCACCCCTCATCAACAGAGGAGGATGGACAAAAGGAGTTACTTTTTACTTTTTTCCTGGATTTCAGGAGAGGCAGACACGTTATTATTACTTGCTAACCCCAATCCTTTCCCCCCTCTTTACAGCCCCATTCCTTCCTTCTTAAGCTTCATCAGCTGATTCTGGCCCCAGATCTTTAGTCTTATTTTTCCAGTTTCCTGATCTCAGGTCTTCCTTTCCTATACATTGGATGTTTATTATGTGCTAGTCATTACATTAAGAACTTCATATATGTAATGGGAAGAAAAAAATATTGCTGAAGTTTGAGCTTGTCAACCTAGAAAGATGGGAGAAATCCATTAAGGCGAAAAACTGTCTTTTTTTTAGGAACACACCTTAACGGACTTGTTTGGCTGTAAATGCGGAAGCTTCTCTGAGCATAATCAAACAGGAAGAGGTTTGGCAACAAACAAACAAACAAAAACAGTGGGGAGCAGAGGGATAGAGAGAGAGAGAATTGCTCTCTCTGACAGAGTAAAAAGAGTTTTGGAGAATTTTAATTTTTTAATTTTTATTTATTTATTTTTTTCCCCCAAAGCCCCAGTAGATAGTTGTATGTCATAGCTGCACATCCTTCTAGTTGCTGTATGTGGGACGCGGCCTCAGCATGGCCGGCCAAGCGGTGTGTCTGTGCACGCCCTGGACCCGGGCCCGGGCCGCCAGCAGCAGAGCGCGCGCACTTAACCACTAAGCCACGGGCTGGCCCAAGTTTTGGAGAATTTTAGAGCTGTCTTCTGCTGGATCCTCAAGAAGATACTGGTGACTTGGAAAAGGAGGTAAATGTTTCAACTCTGGTGTGCATTCAAATTACGTGGAGGACTGTGACTTTTAAAAAATAAATTGAAAAAATTGAAATCTAGCATACTTACAGAAAAGTATACAAATCATGGTATTTGTATAAGACGGATTTTCACAAAGTGTACCTGTGTAATCGTCACCCAGATAAAGATGGCAAATATTACCAGCATCCAGGAGTCCCCTCCATGTCCCCTCCCGGCATTGCCCTGCTCCTCCCAGGTCACCACTATCCTGATTCTTAACACCATAGATTAGTTTTGCCTGTTTTTGAATTTTATAAAAATGGAATAATAAAATATGTACTCTTTTTTGTTGGACTTCTCTTTTTTAATATTATTTCTGTGAGAATCAGCCATGTTCACACACGTAGCATGAATCTGGTCATTTTCATTCATGTATAGCATGAGCATAGTGAGAAGTATACCATAGATATTCCTCAATATTTTTGTCCATCATTGGAAATCTGTGTTGTTTCCTGTGTTTGGCTATCTTTAATATCGCTGTTTTGAACATTCTTTTAAAAAATTTTTACATTGTGATAAAATATATAGAACATAAAATTTGCCATTTTAACCATTTTTAAGTCTATAACTCAGTGGCATTAGTTACATTCACTATCTACTCTCTACTTCCAGAACATTCTTTTTTTATAACAACTTTATGGAAATTTAATTTACATACCATACAATTCATCTATTTAAAGTGTAAAATTCGGGCCGGTCCCGTGGCTTAGCAGTTAAGTGCACGCGCTCTGCTGCTGGCGGCCCAGGTTCGGATCCTGGGCGCGCACCGATGCACCGCTTCTCTGGCCATGCTGAGGCCGCGTCCCACATACAGCAACTAGAAGGATGTGCAGCTATGACATACAACTATCTACTGGGGCGTTGGAGGAAAAATAAATAAATAAAATCTTTAAAAATAAATAAATAAATAAAGTGTAAAATCCAATGGTTTTTAGCCTATTCACAGAGTTGTGCAACCATCACCAGAATTTTAGAACATTTTATCACCCCAAAAAGAAATGCTGTGCTCATTAACATTTCTGCCCATTATTCCTCCCCTCTCAGCCCTAGGCAACCACTAATCTACATCCTTTCTCTATAGATATAGAAATATCCCTATTCTGGACATTCATATAAATAGAATCATACATTAGTAGGTCTTTTGTGACTGGCTTCTTTCACTTGGCATGATATTTTTAAGGTTCATTCATGTTACAGCATGTATCAATACTTCATTCCTTTTTATTGCTGAATCCTATTCCATTGTATGGATATAAACATTTTATTCATCGATTCATCAGTTGATGGATATTTGGTTTGTTTCCCATCTTCGGCTATTATGAATAATACTGCTATAAACATTTGTGTGCAACTGTTTCTCTGAACGTATGTTTTCATTTCTCTTGGGTATATATCTAGGTATGGAATTACTGGGTCATATGGTAACTCTATGGTTAACAATTTCAGAAACTGCCAGACTGTTTTCCAAAGTGGGTTCACCATTTTACAGTCCCACCAGGAGTGTATGAAGGTTCCTATTTCTCTACATCTTCACCAACACTTGTCATTATCACCTTTTCGATTGTAGCCCTTGGAGTGGGTGTGAAGTAGTATCTCACTGCGGTTTTTATTTGCATTTCTCTGACAGTTAATGATGTTGAGCATTTTTTCATGTGTTTATTTGCCTTTTGCATATCTTCTTTGGAGATGTCTATTCAAATCCTTTGCTCATTTTAAAAATTGGCTTTTTATTTTTGAGTTGTAAGAGTTCTTTCTACATTCTAGATATAAATTCCTTATCAGATACATGATTTGCAAATAGTTTCTCCCATTTTGTGGGTTGTCATTTCACTTTCTTGATATTATCATTTGAAGCACCAAAGTTTTAAATGTTGATAAAGTACAATTTATCTTTTTTTTTTTCTTTGGTTGCTTGTATTTTAGGTGTCATATCTAAAAATCCATTCTTTAACCTAAGTTTACAAAGATTCACACTTATGTTTTCTTCTAACAGTTTATAGTTGTAGTTCTTACATTTAGATCTTTCATCCATTTTTTTCTGAATATTCTTGTACATGACTTCTGGTAAATATGTGTGCACATTTCTGTTGAGTTCATATGTAAGAGTGGAATTACGAGGACATAGAGGTTTTGTATGTTCAGCTACAATAGATCTTGCAAAATAGTTTTTCAAAGTGGTTGTATCAATTTATCATCTGACTCACAGTGTATGAGTTTCCATTGCTGTGTATCCTTACCAGCACTTGGTACTGTCAGTCTTTTTCATTTCAGCCTTTCTAAGGGTGTTTACTGGTATTATGTTGTGGTTTATTATGCATTCCTTTGATGACTAATGAAGATAAAAATCTTTGCATATGCTTATTTGCCATTCGGACACATCTTTTGTGAAGTGTCTGCTCAAGTATTTTATCTATTTTATCTTATTGTAGAAGTTCTGTTTCAGTTATCTATTGCCACGTAACAAAACATCCCCAATTCGTTGGTGGCAATGATTTATCATTGGTTTATAACATTGATGAAACAATGCCATCACTTTTTTGTGTGGTTTTGTGACTTGGCTGGTGATTCCTCTGCTAGTTTTGCCTGAGCTTACTCGCGTGACTACATTTGGCTGGAAGGTTGACTGATTGTGGAAAATAGACTCTATCTCTGTATGAGACACATGGCAAGGTCACATTGCAAGAGGGCATGTGTATTGGGATGGAAGGAGCTTGTGACCATTAAACAATTTGCTACAGCTTTTCTATATGTTCCAGATATGAGCCCTTTTTCTGATATATATATATATTTTTTTTTTTTCCTCCAACTCTAGCTTGCCTTTTCTCTATCTTAATAGGGTCTTTTGATAAACAAAAGTTCTTAATTTTAAGGTAGTCCAATTTATCAACCTTTCCTTTTATGATTAGTGTTTTTTGTGGCCTGTTTAAGAACACAAAATAATTAAATATTTAAAAATATTTGTCTATTCCAAGGTCATAAAGATATTCTCCTATATTATCTTCTTGAAGCTATTTGTTTACATTTGCATTTAGATTTAAAATCCACCTTGTTTTGATTTTTCATATATGGCATGTGGTAGGGATCAATTTACAGGCTTTTCCATACTGTGATACAAATCATAACACAATTTATTGACAAGGCAATGCTTTCTCCACTGCACTTAGTCATAACTCAACTGTCCATGTGCATGTAGATCTACTTCTGGAATCTCTGTTCTGCTCCATTGGTCAATTTGCATATTCTTGCACCAATACCACGTTAAATGATGTAGCTTTATAAAATGTCTTGAAATCTGGGAGTGTTCGTCCTCTATTTTTGTTTTCCTTAAGACATACTTGACTTGTCTTGGTCCTTTGCATTTTCAGATAAATTTTAGATCGGTAAGTTAGAGAGAAGGAAAGGTCATGTGAGCCCAGTGACTTTCTATGCCTCTTTTCTCTTTTCTTTTGGAATATGGCTTCTGGAAAAAAGCACATATTCTATTTACTTCTCCATGACCTAGTTTCACAGGACTCCCCGCACCCCCTGAAAAGGGAGGCCTGTTGTTTTCCAGGGTGGTAAGTCCAATTCAAGGATGAAGTGTTAGGGAGCCCTCTGAGCTAATATACCAAAGGTTTGCCCACCTACTTTTATTAATAAAACAGAACAAAACAACAAAAAAAATGGATATATTTTGGTCTGACTATTGGATCTAACTCTCAACTGGTTTTGAACTTGGAAGAAGTACTATTTTTGGATTCCCCAAAACCTGTGAGGAATGTGAGGAATAGTGACTCCCGACATTCAGTTTTCTGCCTGGGCTGCAATTACTCTCTGTTACTGCCGACTCTCTAGTAAAGACTCTCCTATGCACAGGAGCCTTCAGTTGGTGGCATTGTGTGGAATGAAGGAATAGGAGTGGCTGACTCAGGGCTCCAGGCAGTGACCTGCCTCAAAGTGAGGAGGACGGGTGGAGATCAGCCCTCAAGAGCCCTGGAGGGGTCAGAGAGGCTGTAGCCTGGGCTGAGTGAGGGCTGGCTCATTCCTCAGCATGTCAATGAAAAGTGATTCTGGAGGAGAGGTAGTGATGTATGTATACCCACAAGTAAACATTTGATAACAAGTTAAATTACTCCTCACAACAACCATTTGTCTCTATTTTATAGATGCAGATGATAAGATCTTGATAGTCAATTTCTTCTATAGCAGTAGATTAGAAAAAGAATAGGGGAGAGCAAAATTCCCTCTCCCCCCATTCACACCTGTCTCCAGGGACTTGCAGGGAAGGTGCCCTGGGAAGAGGTGGGGTGGGGGGCACAGCGACGACTGGACTTAGAGCGATGAAGGGAGCTGTGGCTTCTTCAACGAAAATTGGCCAAGCCTGGGCCTGTGGCCAATATCGGGGAGTTGGGTGGAAGCCAAGCCAGTGCCCCTAGATATTCTCTTACCCCTCGGCACTGACATGAGTTGTTTCATCAACTATGCGATGAAGCTGCTACAGAAGCTCTTCATGCAGGCAAGCAAGCGCCTTCTTGAATGTCATATTTAGAATGACCAAGAGAAGGATGTCTGCCTGTGTCCTGTGACCTTGCTGACCTTCATCCCAGTGGTCTTGTACGGACACCCCCAGGATACTTGTAGGCCCTTTAAGACAAGATGGGTTTCTTAACAACGGAAGAGTGTAGCTTAAAAAAGAAAAACCCAGCACACATACTTGGGTGGGATTGGACAGTAGGGAACCACATTCCCATTATACAGATGAGGCAACTGAGGCTGAGAGGGGTTAAGTGATTTGTTCAAAACCACAAAGTAGAAAGTGATGGAGCCATCGTTTGGACTTGTCACTGTAAGAACAAACACTATGTCCTTAGCCAATCCACCACACCACCTCAAAGTTATTGCTACAGGTGGAGGAAGGCCTCTATACTCTAAACTTTTCACATAGCCCTGCAGATCTGCTTTAAACCCATCTGCACCCTGCTGTGTGGTCTTCCTGGCTGAACTTTGTGGATGGCACCAAAAGGTTCCTTTGCCTTCTGGCTTCCAGCTGGGTTTGGCTAATAGGAGGCATAGGCAAGAGGTCAGAGGGCAGGAAGAGAGTGAGTTGGGTTACTTATTCTCCTGAGTGTCCTTCTGCCAGGCCACGGATTGGCTGTGTCCTCGACTGATGGCCCCAGCTCCACTCGAATGTCCCTGTCCTGCAGTTATCTCTTTGGGTTCTGGTGCCCTCTCCCTCCCCTAGTCCCTTCAGCCTAGCTCTGGGAATGGTTCCCTTCTCTTCTTACCCCAGGGTGCTTCACCATGCTTGTGGTTTCCCTTCACCATTCTAAATAATCCTCACCCCAAACTCTCTTAATTTACCCATTGGATGGAGGTTAACCCACAGCCTCAGTGCTCACTAGTTCTGGCCAGGCGCTGGGATTGGGCCAGACTGAAAACCAGAGGAAGAAAAGAAACAGAGGCATTGATTCTGGCGCTGGACATAGAATCTGCTCTACTGGGGACAACACCATCAAAAGCCCCGACCCCACGGCTCCTCGGCACTTGCTCTGCAGCTGCACCCACCTGGTCCCCACTCCTCCTCCTGCTCCCACACTGCTGCAGCCTCTGCCCCGGGCAGCCCCTTCCCCAGACTAGCCGTGGCTTGGAGCTGGGGGAGTCCATGCTCTCCCTGCTTGGCAGATGTGGGAGGGGGACAGATGACACAGGAGGATCTCCATCTCTGTTACATGAAAGACCAGGTTGGAATCCTGAGGTCTAGGGTTGGAATCCTGAGTGGGTTTTCCTCAGAAACTTGTTACGTATACTTCCATCACAACAGTGTGAAATTCTAGATACACTAAGTGAAGAATAACATTCAATGATAAATGAATTTTGTGGATGGCTGGGACCTAACATCGTTTCTATGATGAAATGTTTCAAATACACAGCAACCAAGTACCAAAGACAATAAAATGTTCTCATTTACTAGGTGAAGACAGAGCACAAATAATCCATGTCCCTGTCATTACGTTGATGCAAAGCAAGATCCTCGTGATCTCTATATTGCATAAAAGCTGCCCTGGTCCGTCTCTCTCTCCCTCCCTTCCAAGGAGACCTCTCAGCTGCTCTCTTTTGCAGTCTAGGGGGGCTGGAAGTGAATCATTTAGGGAACCCACTGGACACATCAGTCAAACACTACCTCCCCCATGCAGACCAGTGGCATGGAAGTTGTTCTGTCAGCCTCCTCCAGCTCTCCTCTGACAGTCTAGCAGTGGCTGGAAACCCATTGCCTGGACGTGAGATTGTCTGATTAAAGATTTCCGTGCGGCTCTGCTGAATTCCTCCAGCAACACCCAGTATTTGAACATTCACGCCCTGTGGAGTAGATGATCCTCAGACATGGCACCAGCCCTGTGCTGCCTCTCCCTGGGAGCACTAAGATGTTGTGGCTGACCGCCCGTTTGACCAGGGAGAATTATCCGCAACTGGAAAACACGTTTACAAAGTCTGAAGTCTTCCTTGAGTTAGCATTTGAATGGTTGTCTTGTCTCCAGTATGTGTCGTGACCAATATTGCGTTTGAATGTGTGTCTGAAATGGCTCTCTGAAATGACAATGGGTATCAATAAATATATGGACATTTCTGCTTAACAAATTGTCAAACAAATTGGAGGCAATGTAACATAGAAGAAAAACTGTGAGTTTTAATATTAGACAGACCAAGGTTACAATCCAGGAACTTTGATTTATCGGTTGCATGTCCTCAGCAAGATTACTTAACCTTTCTGATCATTTTTCCTTGAATGTGAAATAGGAATAATAGCACTTTACTTACCTCACGGGCTGTAGTAAGTATTAAATGGGTCAAGCATGTAAAGCCATCTACTTATTGCCTCGCACATTTGAAATTGCTTAGTAAATGATAGATAAAATATTCTATAAAATAAATCTATGGATATTGGCTGCACTTACTCTGAAGAACAGTAGAGGGCAGACTTTACAAAGTTATTGGTGAAATATTGTCTCAAATCATCTTCCAAGGGGAAAGTCAGAATTCCAGAAATGACTTTCTCAAATGCACTGACTGAAAGATGCCTCGGTCGCTACTTTTAATTTCTTCACAGAAACCGGGGCTTCCCTATTTCGCAAGAATTCCAAAGGAGGATATTGGGCAATGTTGAACCGATGGCTCTCATCACCATGACGTGTATGCTGCTCCCCAGGTTATGGCGGGGCGTTTTTCAACAGGTTTCTCTGACCACCTTTCTACCTGTCATAGATCTGATGATAAATAGAAGGAATGAAAGATGCTAAATTCTCCTGACATCATTTCATATTGCATCATTTCAAAATAGCATGAAGTTCGTGACTGAAAGCATTCTGGAATACTGAAAGTCAACCTGAAGCTGACAGGAGATCAGATTAACATTTAGTGAATGACTGGGATTGCAGTGGGTGCAAATTCCTTTCCATGAGGAAAGAACAAATAGGCGTTTAACAAATTTTTGTGGACATCTGAAGAGGTTCTGAGTGTAGACGTTTGCTCCAATTTACACTGCCCCCCTCAGTCTCTGGGGGAACCAGCCTCACCTGATCTCCACAGCCTTAAATGACACAACTGCCTGACATTTTTAATAATTTAGAGATGAAAAAATGGTACCTCAAGTTACCTAAAATTGGTATTTCTTTGGTTACCGAAGATGAAGACTTTTTACCTGTGGATTTGAACATTCTTATGTCTTCCCTGAATGGTGTGATCATATGTGTGGCTCATTCTTCTCTTTGCGTCCTGATCATTTTTTCTTAACTTCTGCAAAGGGTTCCTTGTAAGTCATTGATGCCACCTTCGGAAACATAAGTGAGCTGGTTCTATCAGTCTGTGATTTTCCTAGCATGTCACATAGCGCATGGTTAGCCTCAAAAATGTTTGTTGGATTGTATCTTTTAAATTATTTTATATTTAAAAATACAGTTTTTAAATATAAAGAAAACATATGCTCATGATTTTTTAAAAATATTGACTATGTAAGCAAAGTGGAAATATCACCACCCAAAGGCAAACACTATAGTTTTAATAGGCACTTTTTGTTTATTTTAATGGCTAAATACTGTTCCATCAAGTTATATTCTCATTTATCTGTTTTCTAACTCTTTCTCAGTTAGTTATTACTTTTGTTCTATGGTAAATAATGTTGTTATAAGGGCAGAAATGCCAAATTGTAAGTATTTGTGTTTCTAGTTCTATCCCCTCCAAGCCAGTTATTCCAACCCCCTCCCCACACAATACACCAGCTCTCTCATTCCTCCCGCCCCCCCCCCCCCAATAGCAGGTCCAGAGGAAGGCATTTTTGCTTTGCTGAGCCGGGGGGGAGTAAAGGCTTATGAATGGCTGAAGGAATGAGGAGTAGTGCACTAAGAAGGTAGTTGGTGTTGCCCAGAGGGATCAGAGAAGTAGGTGGTGAGACAGAGAAGAAGATGAGAGAGTCGAGCTTTGGGAAGACAGAGAGAGATGGTCAAAGAGGATTTTAAGAAAATTTTGATGTCTAAACCAGTGCTATGCGTGCTGGTCAGTGAGCTGTTTATCTGTCTGTGCTAAGCTAATCACAAAAAGGGAGAGCAAGCATTTAGAAAATTTATGGAAATTTGACATTGCTGCAATACCCAAGTGGGCCTGTCTTATTGAACAGAGAGTATAGGCAAGCTGCACACTAGTCTTGTGCAAAAGGACCCCATCACAGCATGCGATATTTGAAGGTGACTTTATGAACTGTAACTCAGAAGTTTATAAAAAGCCAAGAAAATGTAAGATTATAAAAATCAACTCTTGGGGCTGGCCTGGTGGTATGGTGGTTAAGTTCGCACGCTCTGCTTCAGTGGCCCAGGATTCGCAGGGTGCGGACCTACATACCAATTATCAAGCCGTGCTGTGGTGGTGACCTACATACAAAATAGAGGAAGACTGGCACAGACGTTAGCTCAGGGACAATCTTCCTCAAGCAAAAAGAGGAAGATTGGCAACAGATGTTAGCTCAGGGCCAGTCTTCCTCACCAAAAAAAAAAAAGAAGAAGAAAGAAAAAAAGAACTCAGTGTTTTTATAAAATTAGAAGGCAGCTTGGTCAGCTTTTGAAAGATGTGAATTGGAAAACCAGACTTATTTGTTTGTCTGATGTCTTGATAATTTTAATCATCATAATACTTCCATGCCAGGAGGTAATACAGCATATTTCTTTCAATGGCAGATAAGATCTAAAGGCATTAAAAAAAACATTAGAAGCTTGGAAGAACTGAGTTCCTACAGATTGTTAGGGCATGCTCCACAGTATAACAACAATTATCAATGAAGTGATGATCTTGTCACTGCACATCTGTGAGAAGTCATCACTGAATACTTGTCAATTCCAAAGTATGCTTTAAAATTTTATTTTCCACCACGTGAAGACTCATGCAAAGGCAATTCATAGATTTAGAATCCATTTCTTTTATCAAAAGATAATTTAAATTTAACTTCAACTCTATGGGATATTTTGTTGGAACTGGCAACTGTTGAAGGATTGAAGATGAGTTTTGAAAATACAGCATCGCTTGCTTCATTTTGTATAAAAGTTAAGAACAAATATCTTGTGCTCCCTGAAATTGCTTTAAATTTCTCCTCCCATACTGTCCACAGACCTCTGGGGAACCTGATTTCTTTATCACAAGTGTTATTAAAACACGATGTAGAAAGAGTTTAGGCAGACATTATCCCCTGTGAGTAATGTGTCGTCAATCTAACCTAGATTAAATAAGTTAATAAGGAAGAAGCAAGCTCATTTTTTACACGAAAAATTTCAAATATTTATATTTATATATTGTTCATTCAAAGTGTCCTGTAGAAGGTTAATATGGATAATTGCTATTTTACTCATAATTTTTTGTTTGTGTACATCATTTGTTTAGTTACAATTACAGCACGACAAAAGTTCCAAGTTTCTTTGGTAATCACATATATGCACAATTTCAATCAATGCATATAGTTCCTGTAATTTTTTCTTATTTCCTGTTATTCCAGTTCTGATTACATTTATCAAAATTTAATTTTATGTTTGTTGAATCTAACAATAAAAACTGGACTTGTATTATATGTATTTTTAAATGTCATTTTTCTAATTACTCATTTTTATTGCATTTCATGAAAGTATCAGTGCATGATGGATTGGAGACTTAAGGATCCTTGTCCGTCAGTGCAAATGGTTTGAGAAGCATCCGTGAAACCACTCGTTGGGTCCTCATGAGACAGCTCAGTGGAGATTTTCAGTGAGAACCTGCTGTAGTAATCGAGGCTTTTGGAAGGAAGAGCTGTGTTTTGTTTCCTTGCTGAAGGAGCCTTAAAGCAGAAGCAGGTTCAGTTTAGTTGGATCACATGTGGGCCGGCCCCGTGGCTTAGTAGTTAAGTGCGCGCGCTCTGCTGCTGGCGGCCTGGGTTTGATCCCGGGTGCGCACCGACGCACTGCTTCTCTGGCCGTGCTGAGGCCGAGTCCCACAGATAGCAACTAGAAGGATGTGCAGCTATGACATACAACTATCTACTGGGGCTTTGGGGGAAAAATAAATAAATAAAATTAAAAATTAAAAAAAATAGTTGGATCACACGTTTTGTTGTTCCAACCTTGGATTGCGTTTAGTATTATTTCCTCAGAATACATCCAAGACATGGAAGGTTAATAATCTATTAATTAATTTCAAAGCTGGAAATAATAGGTTTCACAAAATCTGTTTGAAATATTAGAAGCAAGAGACACAGCTCTGAAACCCAGTACGAATTGGGTCCTGAAAGTGGGAAGACCTGCCGTCCAGTTTCAGCTCTGGGTCTGGCCTGATCCACAGCCAGCGGGGACAAAAAAGCATCTTCCTGATCTTGCTTCTTCTACAAGCCACTGTCCCATTCCCTTTTTGGTGTAACAGCCCAAAGTGTCCACATTTCTCTAAACGGTATCCCACGCTTACTGCCTTCCTTCCTGGCCCCCTTTGGGTCTCCTCTTCTGCTAGCCTCGCGTCCCACAGCGCTGTCTGGTGCCCATGTCCTCTGCACAGACCAATGCTGCTCGCCCTCTCTGTGGCCTTTGGCCTTACTGATTCCCTCTCTCTCGCCTTTGTGACCCTCTCTTGGTTCTTCTTCCACTTCTGGCCCTTCATCTTTATTCTCCTTCTCTCTCTGCCTCGTCTCTCTCCACTCACGAGGACAGAGTTTCTCTCCCTCTTCTCTTCCATCTCCTTGAGGATGTCATTCAGACTCACAGGTTCCCGTGTTCATCTCTCACATTTATAAAAGTCACATAACTGCAGACACAGGTTGTCTAAAATTCTAGTTTTCATTTGATGGCTCAAATTTTAATATTTTTTTTTTAAAGGTTTTTTTTTTCTTTTTTTTTTGAGGAAGATTGGCCCTGAGCTAACATCTGTTGCCAATCTTCCTCCTTTTTTCTCCTCAAAGCCCCAGTAGATAGTTGTACGTCATAGTTGTACATCCTTCTAGTCGCTCTATGTGGGACGCTGCCTCAGCATGGCTGGATGAGTGATGTGTATGTCCGCGCCCAGGATCTAAGCCAGTGAGCCCCGCCGTGGAAGTGGAGCACGCGAACTTAACCACCACGCCACTGGGCCGGCTCCAATACTGATTTTTTAACAGGTCAGTTTTGGGGGCTGGCACAGTGGCCTGAAAAATAATTTGATTTCTCTTTACATTTAGCCTCAACGAGTCTTTGGGTCTTAAACTATGATGACTTTCTTTTCTGAAACTCAAATCAGAACACATGGTTTGAAAAAGGATTTTTATGCCAATTTGAGGTATAAGAGGCAGGCTGAAAGGTAGATATTTCAGTGGCTTTGACAGTTTATGTGATTGACCACTTAAAATTGGAACTATCTTAAAAATCCCTGACATAAGCCACCAATGACACTGGTGAGTGCCAAGTGCCTCCAGGAAGGTAATGGGGAGCAATGGGACCATGTCGGTGTCCCACTTGGAAAGAGTTGGGCAAATCCTTGAAGGTCAGACCTAGCATGGTCTAATTTAAGTTGACATTACATGATGGGGCTGCTCAGAACTGCCTCATCAACTCTGTCAACAGACACCGGACACTGAAATACCAAGTCAAGAACAGTCTGGTAAAGACCAGACCTGTCCTACTCCCTTGTGTACACAGGTGATGGACATTTGTACTAGAAATGCTGGATACACTGTTTATCTGCCTGATTTTGGAGGCGGATCTGATATGGTCACGTGTTCACAAGTACCACCTGTTGGGAAGACAAGACTCATAATTAACCCATGATTGTTAGACAGGTGAAAAAATGGGGCATTGTGAGGGAGGGAACTGATTACAGTCTTTATGCCTCACCCATCTGGCTCCATTGAAATACGTGCACACCCTGACATATGGTCACTAGCTGGAGAGAAGGAGAGGATTACAAGATACAAACAACAAATGGACACCATAGCTTCCCTTTATAACCAAGACTGGAGGGGTCTGACTTTTAAATTTTCTTAAAAATATTCACGAAGAAAAGGATCGTTTACCTTTAGTCCCAATTCTGTCACTGGGACATTTTGAGGCTCTAGCCAAGCATGCCACTTCTCCATTCTCTCAGACAGAAATCATAAACATTTCTACCCACTGGCCTTTTTGCAATGTGTATATATTCATTGATGTTTGATGATGGTTGGGAGCTTTATGGAAGAAATGTCGTATATTTGTATGAGCTATTATTATTGTATTATTATAATTTCTATCATGTTACTTATTTGGTATAAGGGCAATATCTAATGTCAATTGACATTTAGAGGGCTACTATTATGTATTAGGCGTTTTAAGCACACTACATGTGCTAACTCATTGAAATCATACAAAATCCTACAAGATGGGAACTATTACCATTCCCATTTTACAGAGGAGGAAACTGAGGCATAGAGTGATGAAGGGCCTCATCCAAAGGCACACAGCTAACAAATGGTGGAGCTGAGCCGATCTGACTGTCTGATTCCAAAGCCTGTGTTCTTCACAATTTTGCTTTACTGTAGGTAAAACAGAAAAAACGTAAGACAGGGAGAAGACCCCATGTCTACTGCCAGCCCCATGGTGAACTAATGTGTGACTTTGGACAAGTCACACAACCCTTTGGTCATCAATTTTCTCATTTCTAAAACAGAAAAGGTAATACCTGCTGTGCTTATCTCACGTGGTTGGCAAGGATTAAAAGACTGTGAGCTCCTTGAGAGAAGGAATTGTAGGATTTATAACTGTAATCTGAGTCCATGCACAACGTTTGATAGGGAATTTTTTTATTTTATTTTATTTTTTTTATTGTACATAATAGTTTTTTTGTTGGTGTCATAATAGTTTATAACATTGTGATATTTTAGTTGTACGTTATTGTTTGTCAGTCACCATATAAATGCCTCCCTTCACCCCTTGTGCCCACCCCCCAAACCCCTTCCGCCTGGTAACCACCAAACTGTTCTCTTTGTCCATGTGTTAGTTTAGCTTCCACATATGAGTGAAATCATGTGGTGTTTGTCTTTCTCTGTCTGGTTTATTTTGCTTAACATAATACTCTCCAGGTCCATCCATTTTGTTTTAAAGGGGACGATTTTGTCTTTTTTATGGCTGAGTAGTATTCCCTTGTGTGTATATATATATATATATATATATATATATATATATATATATATATATACCACATCTTGTTTATCCAATCATCTGTTGGTGGGCACTTGGGTTGCTTCCACATCTTGGCTATAGTGAATAGTGCTGCAATGAACATAGGGGTGCAAAAGTCTCTTTGGATTGTTGAGTTCAGGTTCTTTGGATAAATACACAGTAGTGGGATAGTTGGATCATAAGGTATTTCTATTTTTAATTTTTTGAGGAATCTCCATACTTTTTTCCATAGAGGCTACATGATAGGGAATTTTTTTTAATGATTACGTGCATGCATGAATGAATGAATGAGCCAGTGGTTCTGTAAAATGATGGATGTAGACCATACAATTATAAGGGCTTGTTCTTAACTTGCCTATGAAGTCCTAAATGAAAATTTTTCATCAAATTTTTAAATTAGACTTTTTATTTTGAGAGAACTGTAAATTCACATGCACTTGTAAGAAATAATACAGAGAGATCCCATGTACACTTTACCTGATTTCCTTTAATGGTAACAGCTTGCAAAACTATAGTAAAACATCACAGTCAGGATATTAACATTGATATAATCAAGATACAGAACATTTTCATCTCCACAAGGATCCCCACCTTGTTGAGCCACACCCACTTCCCTTCTGTTCCCACACCCTCCTCGGCAACTACTAATCTGTTCTCTATTTCTGTAATTTTGTCACTTCAAGAATTCTATGTAAATGGAATCATACAATATGCAACCTTTTGAGATTGCCTTTTTCACTCAGCTTAATTCTCTGGAGATTCATCCAGGTTGGGTATATCAATAATTTGCTCCTTTTTATTGCTGAGTGATATTCTGTGGTATGGATGTGCCACAGTTGGTTTATCCATTGTAGGACATCTAGTCTTCTAATTTTTTATTATTACAAACAAAGCTGCTTAAACATTTGAGTGCAGGTTTTTGTGTGAACATAAGCTTTGTTTCTCTGGGATAAATGCCCAGGAGTGCAACTGCTGGGTCATATGGTAGTTGGATGTTTAGTTTTTGAAGAAACTGCTTAACTGTTTTTCCAAAGTGGCTGTTCCATTTTACATTCCCAGCAGCAATGTGTGGGTGAGTTTCTCTGCATCCTTGCCAGCATTTGGTTTTCTCATTATTTTTTGTTAAGCCATTCTGATAGGTGCATAGTTGTTATAGACTGAATTGTTATAGACTCCCTTTAAATTCATGTGTTGACACTCTGACCCTCAATATGACTGTATTTGGAAAGAAGGCCTTTAGGGAGGTAATTAAGGTGAAATGAGGTCATAAAGGTGGCGCCCCAATCAGATAGGACTATGTCCTTATAAAAAGAGGAAGAGGCACAGAGAGCTTACTCTCCAGATAAGAGAAGAGCACAGAGAGGAGGTCACATGAGGAGTCAGGGAGAAGGTGGCTGTTGACAAGCCAGGATGAGAGCTCTCGCCAGAAACCAACCCTGATGGCACCTTGGTCTTGGACTTTCAGCCTCTAGAACTGTGAGAAAATAAATTTCTGTTGTTTACGTCACCCAGTCTGTGGTATTTTGTTATGTCAGCCCTGGCAGACTAATACGGTCGTGATATCTCCTGTGGTTTTAATGTGAATTTCCTA
This sequence comes from Ceratotherium simum simum, assembly GCF_057802395.1. Lineage (NCBI taxonomy): Eukaryota > Metazoa > Chordata > Mammalia > Perissodactyla > Rhinocerotidae > Ceratotherium > Ceratotherium simum. The sequence continues at coordinate 16,837,380 of NC_141906.1, forward strand.
ATGACTAATCACGTTGAACATCTTTTTATGTGCTTATTTTCCATCTGTATATCCTCTTCAGTGAAATGTCTGTTCATGTCTTGCTCATTTTCCAATTGGATTTTTTTTACTGTTGAATTCTTTATATATTTTAGATACTAGCCCTTTGTCAGATATGTGGTTTGCAAATATTTTCTCCCACTCTGTAACTTGTTCTTTTCATCCTCTTCATAGGGTCTTTCATAGCGCAAAAGTTCTTAATTTTAATGAAATTGAATTTATTAAGATAATAAATTTTTGTGGTTTTAAACCACTAAGTTTGTAGGAATTTGTCATAGCAGAAACAGAGAATGAAAACAACCTTTTCCCCTCCTTTTCCTTTCACCTGCTTGTGTCATTGTCTTTGGAGTGAGTTTCCTTTAGGCAGCATATGGCTGAGTCATGTTTTTGAATCTACTCTCCTAATCTCTGTCTTTTAATTGGTATGTTTAGACTACTTACATTTAATGTCATTATTGATATGTTAGGCCTAAATAGTTTTAGTTTTGTTTTTGTTTATTCTCTCTGTTTTTCTATTTTCTGTCTTCTTTTCCCTGTCCTCCTGTGGGTTACTTCAACATTTCTTTGAATTCCATTTTGATTTATCTATGCTATTTTTAACTGTGCCTCTGATAGCTTTTTTAGTGGCTGTTCTAGGTATTACATTATATATACATAATTTATAACTGTCTATTAGGTCATTATTTTATTGGTTTGAGTGAAATGTAGAAACTTTACTTCATTTTATATCCCTCTACTCTCCCCCTGTTTATAATATCATTGCTTTAAATATTTCCTCTCATATATTTCAAACTGTATCAGATAGTGTTATGATTTTGCTTCAACAATCAAACATAATTGAGAAAACTAAAGAGGAGATGGAAGTCTGTAGTATTTACCCATGTTTTGCTTACATATTTACCCAAAATATAGAGAATGCTATGTTCTTTATTCCTTCTTGATGTTCTAAGGTTCCTTCTATTATTGTTTCCTTTCTGTTTAGAGAATTTCCCTCAGCCATTCCTTAGGGTAAGTGTGTTGGACACAGATTTGCTACTTTTCCTTCAACTGAGAATGTCTTGATTTTCCCTTCATTTCTGAAGGATATTTTTGCTGGGTATAGGATTAAGAATTGATTTTTTTTTCAGTAATTAAAAAATATTGTGTTGCTTTATTCTAGCCTTCATAGTTTCTGATGAGAAAGCCACTGCTATAAGAACTCTTTTTCTCCCATAAATAAGATTTTGTTTTTCTCTCACTACTTTCAAAAGCTTTTCTTTGTCTTCAGCTTTCAGAAGTTTGACTACTATGTGTTCTGCTGTGGGGTTTTTTGCTGGGAGTTTATCCTGATGAGGTTCTCTAAGCTTCTTGAATCTGTGGGTTTATGTCTTTTGCCAAATTTTGAAAGTTTTCAGCCATTATTTCTTTGAGCACTTTTTCATTCCTACCCTCTTTCATCTCTCCTTCTCATCCAATGATATAAACGTTAGATTTTTTTATAGTGCCACAGATCCCTGTGGGTGTGCTAGAAAGGACACGCAGGAATTGAGTTCATCATTTCAAAGTCTTTCACAAATTTTCCTGACAGTGTATTTTAACAAACACTTTTCCTAGTCCCACTCAATGTCAGCCCTGGACTAGGTGCTGAGTTGCAAAAATATATAGGACACACTCCTTGCATGTAAAGAGCTTATAGTCTCATGGGAGGGTCAGACACATGAACGAAATATCCTTATTGTGTGTATGCTAAATAGAGTTACTCATATAAACCAGGGGTGGGCAAGATTTTTCGGTAAAGGGCCAAAGAGTAGATATTCTAGGCTTTGGGGCAAAATGGTCTCTATTACACCTATCCAACTCTGCCACTGTGGTGTGAAAGCAGCCATAGGCAGTATGTAAATGAAAGGGTATGGTCATATCCCAAGAAAACTTTATTTTCAAAAACAGGCAGTGAGCCTATTTAGTCCAGTGATCATAGCTTGCGGACCCCTGATCTAGTCATTATTTTCTACCCTCTGTCTTTCTATGTAAAAGAGAGTTGTTACGAGAATTACATTAGTTAATATATGTAAAGTGCTCAGAACAAGGCCTGGCAAACATTAAGGTTTGTATGATGTTAGTCTTTGGCACTTGTTTCTCGTCCAGACCTCTATCCATTCACATGACGTACCTGAGGGTTAGGGTAGGTGATGTGGGGTGTATGCTCAAGGACTGAAAGGGGAACCAGGAGCAATTTGTGTGCTCATTACTTAGCTGGTCATTTCAACAGAAACCTAAATAAATTGCTTACTAGGTTCATTTCCACCTTGAGTGTCCATGATTCTGTGAGCATCCCTCTGCTTTCATCCTCCCAGAGAGGAGTGAGGTGGGGAAACAGAATTTGTTCTGGAGTTAGATGATCTGGGTCTCAGCCTTGCCTCTACCCGTTTAGCTTCACCTCATTGACCTACAGTATCTTTATATTTAAAATGGGAATGAGGATCCATCCTTCACAAGATGATTATAGGAATTAAACAAGATGATGTGTATGAATACTACTTTGCAAACCATTAAGTACTTTGCAACTGTTGGTAATTATTAACATTATTAGGCTACAAGGACTCTAACTCATCCATTCGTGGGTTCCTTTCCCGCAAAGTTTTCAGCCTCTGTGGTGGGAAGGGTGGCATTTAAAGAGGCGCTAAAGAGCCAATACCCAGTTAGACCCAAGCAGAAAAAGGAATTGTTATTTAGCACTAATATGTAATTAGCATTTGAAAATAAAATTAATTGTGCGGGGCTTTGTTCCACTAAATGGTACCTCTGTGGCTTTCCAGACTTTATATGTAGTCAAAGGGGAAACAAATGACCTTTCTCTTGTTGAGGTGTGTTATACGATCACTGTTAAGTGATGGTTAGCAGCCGAAAGAAAGCTGAGTTTGTGATGAGCTGAAAGGCTGTGCCACCTCAGCAGTGCTGCTGTTTCTTGTAGGCTGGGACCTAAAAGAGGAATTCCATTCAATCCAACCCAATTCAATTCAATCCAACCCAATTCAACTTGATTTAATAGATTGAGCTTTGCTGTTTGCTGGACATGTTGCCAGGTGCAAAGGGTACAGAAATGAGTATGACATAGCCTCTGCCCTCCCAGAACTAATAGCTCCAGGAGGGAGACAGGTGTAAACTTCCAGTTACAGTGTGGGAGGAGCTAGGCCAGAGGAAATTCTAGAGGGGAAAAAAGGCAAAGTGTCTTCTTCATGGGCTTATTCTCTCTTCAGGAGCACGAGAGTGAGAGCGGGTGAGATTTAGGAGGACGATGAGCAATAGGGCTGTCTTTTTGCTGTTTATCAGTCACCTTCCTAGGGGAGGATGACCCCAGCAGGGACTCTGACATTAGCAGGTATCTAATCTAAGTTCTTTTCTCAGTATGTCCCCACCTTTTTTTTTTTTTTTAATTTTTTATTTATTTATTTTTCCCTCAAAGCCCCAGGAGATAGTTGTATGTCATAGTTGCACATTCTTCTAGTTGCTGTACGTGGGACGCGGCCTCAGCATGGCCAGAGAAGTGGTGCGTCGGTGTGCGCCCGGGATCCGAACCCAGGCCGCCTGCATCGGAACGCACGCACTTAACCGCTAAGCCACGGGGCCGGCCCTGTCCCCACCTTTTTAATGACTATTTTTGTTCCTTTAAATTGAGATACTGGCCTAATTTAAAAACATTTATTTTTAACAGCTTCATAAATGGGAGCTACACAAGTTTAATTTTGTTAACCATTTCCTTATTTGAAAAGTAGAAAAAAGCGAGAAGGCTTACTTGTTCAAGATTTACTTTTGTCAAGAAAAGTTGTTGAAATGCTTTGAAATGAAAAAAAAAAGATTACTGGGTGTCCTGTCTAGTGCATCCTTTGGGTATCTCTTCTTTTCATTATATTTGAGCCAATTTACAAAGCTTTAAGTTGTAGAAGATTTAATGCAAATTATTCTTATCTCTAAAATGCAAATGAATTGTGTGGCTAGAGTAGTTTTGCACCTTTTTCAAATTTATTTCAATAATATTCCTTACTGCCTATATACATATGAGCCTTTGAATTCTCCTTTGAGCCACTTGTAACATCTTACTGGTTCCTTATTAATTAATGAGTTAAATAAAATCTTTAATATGTGTTCATTTTATATTGAGTCATGATTTTATCTTTTTTTAAAAAATTATCCTTTAACACTTCTCATCTGAGAAGGAACTGGTTGGTGATGTGGAAGGGTAGGAAGGAAAGGAAACTATGACATGTTGAGCATCTATCTAATACCAATCCTTTGTGTGCATTACTTTGTTTAATCCACACAACAGTCTGGTACCTTTATGTAATGATTTTTTCTAAACCATTTTTTTTTTATGTTAACAAGGATTATATTGGTGTGATGATAGGCCATGTTATGGGGTGAATTGCATCCCCCTAAATTCATATGTTAAAGTTCTAACCCCCAATACCTTAGAATGTGACCTTATTTGGAAATGGAGTCTTTACAGAGGTCATCTAGTTAAAATGAGGTCCTTAGGGTGTTCCCTAATCTAATATGACTGGTGTCCTTACAAAAACAGGAAATTTGGAGACAGACATGCACACAGTGGGAACACCATGTGAACATGGAGGCAGAGACCTGGGTGCTGCATCTACAAGCCAAGGAGCACCGTAGATTGCTAGCAGACACCAGAAGCTGGGAGAGAGCATGGAACAGATTCTCTCTCACAGCCCTCACAAGGAACCATCCCTGCCAACACCTTGATCTCAGACTTTTAGACTCCAAAACTGAACCAGTAAATTTCTGTTGTGTTAAGCCATCCAGTTTGGGTACTTTGTTACAACAGCCCTAGCAAACCAATACAGGCCGTTCAAAAATTCTTTATATTTTTCTACTTTAAAGACTCATTTCTATTTAATTATATATGCAAGGGACCATCCAGTGCACTGAGGCCCATTTCTTAGCCAAACTTCATTGTCAGCTCACAAGCTCACAGTGAGATCTCGGTTGTCACCAGTCTGAACGTCCGACAGACATCTCGACCTCAGACAAAGGGATTTACAGGCAGGGGAGTGCTGCACGTGCCACCTAGAAGAAGGACTGAACAGCAGGGGTGTATCGTCTCTCTCTCATCAGATGCAGGTGACAAGAAAACTAGCCCATCTCCTGGTCATCACCAGCCTTAGTGGAATATATTATCCTCTGCTGTTCTTAAATTCAGGGGCATTTGCTTAATCCAAATGAAATAATGTAACGTTTTCCTCCTGGAATGATCCGAAAGGAACGGTACCGTGGAAAGCGTTGGGATTTTATTCTAAGTGTTACAGGGAAGCAACGGAGGATCGAGCAGCGGAGTGCCCTGAGCTAGTCGATGTTTCTAAAGGGCCACTCCGGCTGCTGTGCAGAGAACAGAGTGTGGAGGTGGGTGGGACGAGAGAGGGGAAGTGGGGTGGGAGGACAGCAGACTAAGAGAGAAGGATGCTGGGTTGGATCCGGAGCCAGCAGTAGAAATGGTGAGAAATAATCAGGCTTGGGGTATTTGCAGGGAGCAGGGGTAGGACTTGCTAGAGAATTGAATGTGGCGGGAAAGAGAAAAATCAAGGATGGCTCCAATGGTGTTTTTCTTTCTCTGATAAACTGGGTGGATAGCCAATTAACCAGGCAGAGAAAGGCTTGGGGAAGGCTTAATTTTTATGCTTGCCACGGAGGTAAATGCTGGAAAGGGAAAGATTCGTGCCCTGGTCTTTCAGAAAGCAGATTTCAAGCTGTTCATAGAAGATTAAGTGCTCTTTTTTCCTTCAGATGAACGTTAATTATATGCTTATTGTGACAAAGCTCTGTGCGGGCCGCCAAGAGAGCTGCCAGTCTCCTAGACAGGGATAGCGGGATGGGAGTCTAGAGAAAAGGGCACTGTAGAGTCTGAGGAGAAAGGAGAGCCCTTCAGCACGCCTGCCGGAGGAAGTGTTTTGGATCCAAAAGCAGGGCAGGCGGGTAGGAAGCTTTTCAGCCAGTGGGAACCACAGGGACAAAGACAGTTGTTTTTGGTCAGAAAGCTCCAGGCTTGGAATCCCAGGGGCTGGGATCTCACCCTGGCTCCTCTTGCTATGGAGAATCCAGTTCCCAACTGGATCTCTTGTTGACAGCCTACTCCACTCTGCATTTGGGACTGCAAGCTTCACCCTGCTGTCCCCAGGGTCTACACAATGCTTCACATAGGAGGCCCTCAATAAAAACTGTTGAATAAATGAAGAATATATGATATGGGTGTAATTATTTCTTTTTCTCAGCATGCTAAGAGGCTGGCAAATAAGGGGATGCTGTAGAAATGGTGTACCTTGATTTCAACAACACATTCAAGAAAACTCTCCTAATATTTGGAGATTATTATGGAAATATCTGGAAGTAAATATGGGTTGGACAATAACGTACTTGGAAAAGTTAATTACCGATGACTTGTTGTACAAAAAGGACACTGATATATGAATTACTATCCCACATGGGAGTATCAAGTAATCTCCATATGGCTCCGTGTTAACCCCTGTCCTGTACATTTTCACCAATCACTTGGATGAATATGTAGAAAGCTAAAAATCATTAAATATGTGGCTGTTTTAAAATTTAGAAGGCAAGTAAATGCCAAAGAGATAAGAAACAAGAATCAAAAACTATCTAAATGGATTTAGATCCTGTACCACAATTAAGATTATATATAACAAGAATAAAACTCTTTTTAATGTAATAAATTGAACAAGAAGAGAATGGAGAACTTCGGTGTTTTTTTTTTTTTGTGAGGAAGATCAGCCCTGAGCTAACATCTATTGCCAATCCTCCTCCTTTTTTTTGTTCCCTTTTTCTACCTAAAGCCCCAGTAGATAGTTGTATGTCATAGTTGCACATCCTTCTAGTTGCTGTATGTGGGACGCTGCCTCAGCATGGCCAGAGAAGCAGTGTGTTGGTGCGCACCCGGGATCTGAACCCAGGCCGCCAGTAGCGGAGCGCGTGCGCCTAACTGCCAAGCGGGGCTGGCCCCAGAACTTTGGTTTTTAAGTAGTTCATGTGGATAAGGCCTAGGCCTTTACTGAACATAAATTCAATATGAGCTCACGTATTAGCCAGACTGTCAAAAAAAAACACAAATGCAGCATTAAGGTGCATTATTAGAAGTAAAATACCTAGAATGTAGGAGGTGAAACCCATAACACTCTGCACTGTTGAGAATACCTCTAAAGTATTGTCCATAGTTCTGGAGGTATATTCATAAACCAGGGTTTGTTAATCCTATCTCTATCGCTTCCTGACTGTTAAAGAAATACATGCTCCTGATACAAAAATACAAAAAATATAAAAATCACCCACAATCCCATGATCCAGAGACAACATTTCTCTCTAGTTTTCTTCTATGTATAAGGTTTCCACTATTGAGACTGTACCATCTATGTAACTTGTATCCTGCCTTATGTTTCTTTATACAACATTAGAGTTTATCACAAACGAGTAAGCATTTGGCTCTGGAATCAGGTAAGATGAAATTAGAATCTTGGCTCCACCACTTAACTGGCCAGTTTGACCTAGGACAAGTCACTTACCCTTAGTTTCTACTTCTGAACAGTGGGGATAATAATAGCACCATTTCCAGGTTTGCTATTCATGTTTCCCGTCATCATCTGCATCACCAGCGTTATAAACGACTTTGTGCATTTCTGTTTGAAATCAGAGTTTTCTCTTCTTTCCAAAACTGATTTCTAGTTTCGTGTAAAAACAAATTTAGTTTAAAAAAATCTATTTTTAAAAGAAATCTTTTTGAAAGTACATAAATAAAGAAAAATAATTGTTGAATATTTTATGTAACAGAGTCTTACCGGTTTCTCGTGTATCAATTTGGATTTGGTGTCTATCATTTTATAGAAGCAAATACAGCCAAAGGCTTTAATTCCTGACATCCTAAGAGAAGAGGTATTGCAACCAGATGACGGGCTCCCAAAGACAAGCAGAACTTCTCCGATCTTCCACCAGAACCTGGCAAGGGGCGCCACTGGTACTTGCTGGAGGCCTGAAGGGTCAGTGCCTTGGGGTAAGACACCACGGGACGCTGTCCCTGGAGCTAAAAGAAGTGGAAACTCTCCCGTCTACTTCTCCCTTGACTTAACATTGCAAAGTGGGGCTGGCCCGGTGGCGCAAGCAGTTAAGTGCGCACGCTCTGCTGCGGTGGCCTGGGGCTCGCCGGTTGGGATCCCGGGCGCGCACTGACACACTGCTTGTCAAGCCATGCTGTGGCGGCGTCCCATATAAAGTGGAGGAAGATGGGCATGGATGTTAGCCCAGGGCGGTCTTTCTCAGCAAAAAGAGGAGGATTGGCAGATTTTAGCTCAGGGCCGATCTTCCTCACAAAAAAAAAAAAAAAACATTGCCAAGAAAGTAGGTGGACAGGAGGGAGTGAGGATGCTTCTGGCCCTGCAGGAATGCCTGGCCATCCTTTTGTTTCTCCCCAGAGACTGCCCCGCTCCCATTTTCAGAGGCCATGTAGACCTCCCAGCAGAGAATGCCTCCGGCCCAGCAAAGGTGATGTGGGGAATGGCATTCAGAATGAGTTTGCCCGCACACTCCCTTCACCTGGGAACCTCATCGCCCACCACCCCAAACATCTTGTCCTTCCCTCCACCTTCAGAGAAAACATTTTCTCAACTCCTCTGTAAAGGTTAATGGCTTCTTAGGAGCCCAACACTCTTCAAGTCTTTGCTGGAACAAAGCTCCCACAGTTATCACCTCCCTTTTTAGTTCTCTCAATCCTTCTTCCCTTTTACCATCATGAAAGCCTTCATGTTAATTTGAGTAAATATTTGCTGATATTTGCTAGTGACTGCAGCAGCCTGTTGTAACAGATCAATAGGCACAAAACAGATAAAAGATGGCATTGTGTCAATTTACTTTGATGCCAACTTCCACATGTCCAGTCTCTACTTCTAGCCCACTCATCAAATGAAAAACTTTTCACTGTAGGTTGGAGGTTGTCTACAGTCAAGCATCCTCCCACATTTCCAACTTGATTGAACTCTATTGACCGCCCATGCTCTAAACTTTGCCCTTTTCAAGAGATGCCAATGCATTTCTAACAAAATAATGACTCCTTACTGTGGCCTACAAGACCCTCCCTGATCTGGCTCCTGACACCTCAGCAACCTCATCTCTACCGCTCTTCCCAATACTCTGTGGCCAGATAGGCCTCCTCTCAGTTTTCTTAAATACACAGACCTTCCCTTGCATATCCCCAATTATCTCTTGGGAGACCGACCCAGGAAAAGCCGCATATATTTTAGTCAAGAGCAGCTTGGTCTTAGCACATAGGAGGCACACAATAAAAATGTGTAACATTAAAAAGTGAAAACAGTTTTCTTAAGGCAACCACAGGAATTCTAGCCACAAATCCCAGGCCAAAGATTGAGAGAAGAGACAGGGATCTAGGAGATTTTGGGTTTTGAGAACTAACCAAAGCAAGCCAAAGTTTCTCCTACTTTTCTCTGCAAAGAGAGCAGTGAATGATTTCTTGAAGAGTTTGTAGGTGATTCTGAAGGAAGAGGAGCCAGCAAGAGAGTCAAAAAAATGGCACAATACACTGTCAGTGGGAGAACACACTTGGTGTGGTATTTTCTTTTCTTTTTCCATGAGTCCCTTGTCTCTTTCTTCTCTCCTCTGTCTATCCACGTCACCCTGTGACTGCCATGTTCCCATAACCCAGGTCAACCTGGTGTTTATTCTTCTATATTCTTATCCACACTTATATCTTCATACTCAGACATACATACATAAAATGCAGGATATTTTTGATCATTCATTCTTTGGTATAAGAATGAAATCATTGTTATACATGTGTCTGACTTTCTTGCTTAAAAGCACCTTGTGGACATTCCTCCAAGTCAAGCTGTATAGCTTGGTATAGCTTCAATTAATTCTTTTTCATGACTGCATGATATTCTATAGAGAGGATGTACCATTATTTAGTCAGCCATTCTCCTACTGATAGGTGCTCATTGTTTAAAATTTTTTACTGTGGAAATTTTTAAGCATATCCAATATAGAGAGAGCAGAATAGCAGATCCTATCACGTAGTTTTCATGATTATTAGTTCAGGACCAACCTTGTTTTATTTTTACTCCCATTCACTTCATTGTCTCCACCCATGGAATATTTTGAAGCAAATTCCAGGCATCATGTCATCTCATGGTGGACATTGGTCTTATCTATGGACTTTTGCCACTAGAAGCAAAGCTGCATTAAAGATCGTTATGCATCTATTCTAAGATACTAGTCATTTTATATCTATGGGATTGATTCCGGGAGTGGTTTTGCTGATTGAAGACTATAGATATTTTAAATTTTATGGATGTGGCAGATTCCTTCCCCTAAACTCTAGAATTTATTTGTTAGTGCATGTATCCAACTTGACCAATTCTACTCCAGCCACCTGAGGGCAGGATTGTATTTCATGCCTCTTGGTATCCCTAGTACGTGGCATAGGACTTGGCAAACTGAGGCATCAATTTTCTTTTCTTTGTTTTTTTTCCTCTCTCTCTCTTTTTTTTCTAGGCACGCCACGGAAGTCTTTCAATGGAAATGCAATAATCAGTTATTGAGGTTGGGCAAGGTCACTTAATGCTTTTGGGGATATTTCTTTCCCCATCTATGAAATGGAGATGTGAGGATAAAGTAAGATAACATGTAAGAGAACACGGAAAGCCAAAAAGAGAAGCCGGGCAATTTGGCAGCTTCGAGCCGCTCACCTGCTGGTGTGGGCTTCGTTCCCAAAGCTCTCAATTCTTCTGGAAATCTCCTTGTACTTTCTTAGTCCCAGTGGCTGAGTCACAGCCTTCACAAGCCCTTTGGATATTTGGAAAACCTGTAGAAGCCCAGGGAAGCCCTCAGTTCCATTTGATTATTTATGGAGTGCTTCCTGCATGGAAGGCCTTACATCAGGCCTCAGGGGAAGATGAGGTCAGAGGGGAAGATCGGTGGGCAAGCAGTCAGACTGAGAAGTGTTCCAGTCCTGACTTTACCCATGTGTCCATGTTCAAATCATCTTCTGAGCCTCAGTTTCTACTTTTGAAAATCAAGAATATTTTTCCTGCCTGCACAGCAGTGGGACGCCAGTCACACTGCGCTCTATATGGATGGTTCCTTCTAAAATAAACAACTTGAACGGTACTGTTGCTTCGTAGGTTTTTTTTCCCCTGAGAATTAAAACTTAATATATTCATAGGTTTGTATAAATGGTAATCCCTATGCACTTTTTAAATTAGGTGGGTTTCCTCCTTGTTAACTCATTCTTTTTATAGCCCATTTGAAGTTAGAGGATTATTGTGAACAGACCCAGGATGGAATTTGATTCTTCATGCTCATGACCAGAATGGGGAGGCTGGGATGCACCACTGCTTCAGAGAAGGACAGAGTGGACGTTCAGGTCACCCATTCCTGGCAGAAGCTTCTGGAGACTCAAGCCCACGACAGGGACTGGCCTCCTTTGCAGCTCTCTTGCTCTGGCAGCACTCAAGATGCCCACAGCTGGTGTTTTGTGAACCATGGGGTGTGGTTAGCCTTGGTTGACCCCAAAACCTGGTGTAATTCCTTGACACTGAGGTCCAGAGCCCTGGTGTCTAGGTGTACCTCCTCTGCCAGGCTCACTCCCTGCTTTGACCATTAAGAAAGACTCTCAGAGGCAGACTGCCTCCTGCAGTGGTCGCTGAAGCTCTTCCCTTTCCATCAGACCTTTCCAAGCACAGGTGAAAACTCAGCTCCCTCAAGGAGCGCGGGAAATGTCACCTAAAGTGACACCCTGTGCAGATGTGTAAAGTTTACATGTTAGTCACTTTGAGTTTATAAAAGCAAGCATGCCTATGCTGGGAGAAGGAAACTGGAAGCCCAGCTGCACCTTTTCCCCGAGATTAATGACTGAGATGTCGCAACAAACCCCAACCCCTTCTGGGAAAGGGCGCGCTGTTTGTCTCCGGAGCCCGCCAGCGCGGTGGGGAATGCGGAGGGAGCTCCCCGCCCTTTCTGCATCGCTCCTCCACCGGGCAGCCTCTCCTCGGAGCGCCAGGTTCCAGCCTGCAGGGCCAGAGAGGGCTGCTGGACAGAAAGAAATGTGACTTTCCTTGTGGTCATTGCGGGCTTCTGGCCAGCAGGGTAACAGTGCACATCCTTTGAGGCCTGGTTCTTTAGTCTTTGCAGCTGAGCCAAAGGCAGTGCCAGGGAGAAGGCGCTGCCCGCTGCTGTGTGGACGCTCTTGTCAGTCAAGGCCAAAGATACTCCAGCTCCGGAGTTTCTGGTGAAAGGCGCTTTTCAGCTCTGGGGCATTTGCAGTCTGAGTGCAGCTCCAGCCTGATGGGAGAGGGCCTCCCTCTGCAGTTGGGGAGTGGAGATGAAGGTGAGAAAAGAAGAAAATCGCAGTTGTGTGTGTTCTGTCCCCACTTGGAAATGGCTGACGCATCGATAGGACACTTTCCTGGAATTCCCTCTTCTCACTCATAAAGATTTGAGTAACTATGAACAAAAAAGACAAAAGTAAGAAAGAAAAGAAAAAAAAAAGAAAAATAGAGGAAAACAGTACTTTGGGCCATTCTCCTCTTTGGAGAGTTAGCTCTAGTTACATACTCTAGAAAGCTCTGTTTACACTGTGCCTACACAATGGGATGAATGTGAACCAGACAACCAGATCTCCCCCACTGCGCGCGCACGCGCGCGTGTGTGTGTGTGTGTGTGTGAGACAGAGAGAGAGAGAGACAGAGAGACAGAGAGAGAGAGAGAGAGAAAATGAATGAGTTCCAGTGGGCCAATAGCCAGTTTTGTTTTTGTTGTTTTGGTAAAAAGAAAAGAAGATGCCTAATGCACAAAACTGAATTAATTATAAATGCCTCATCTATTCCTGAATGCAGATTTCAGAACCAGACAGGAATGGATTCAAATTCTACTTGAGAGACTTGGCAGTTCCACGACTTTGGCTAATTCACATAATCTCCTTGAGGGTCAGGTGAGAATTCCTTGTCTATCAAATAGGACTAACAGGCCTGGTTCATAGTTGAAGGTGAAGATTAGATGAGACAGTGTATGTAAAATACCTTAGGTCAGTGAGGGACGTGTGGAGGTGAGTCTGGAGAGAGAGGCAGGGACTGTCTGGCAGCCTTGGAAACCATAAGAAGTATCTTGTCCTTCTCCTGAAAGCAGTGGGAAATCAAAGAAGGTTTAATCAAAGTAGTGACTAATGGCTACGGAATGGAGAAGGCATTGTCAGGAGTGGGAAGGGTCAAGATGAGAGGCAGGGAGACCAGCCGGCTACTGCAGCAGTGCAAGTAACTTCAAACATACTCTGGGCGTTGGCTCTCTGATTGCCTGACTTTTGGCACTGCATCTGCCTCAAATTCCATGATGGTTCTTTGACCTTCAAGTTCCTAATGTTGGACCCACCATTGCTACTAAGTTTACTCCTTGGGTCAAATGTAGCTTTGGTTTTGTTTTGTTAAATCAATATTTATTAAGTACCTATTATGTGTTAAGAATTCTACTTGCTGATTATAGAGTTTAATGCAGAGATGGCAAGTAGGTTTCAACTACTCACTGGAAGACCCTGTATAGAAAAGGACTCTAGGCCCCACAGTTAGGAGAACCAGAATTAATTGACCTGGTTAACATGACCAGCAGTCATGTCTGCTGTGGGTGAGGGGAGTGTTGGCAGCACATTTGTCACATATTTGCCACGGCTGGCCCAGTGGCTCCCAGCTCCTATATTCCACCCTAGCTTGATCCAAGCTCTACTTGGACCATTTTATCTTCAGACAGCTTCCACTAGTCTGGACACAGTAGTAGACATCTGTAGTTGTTTCCTGCCCAGGAACTATCAGATAAGAGGCGTTCTTTTGCCATTGGGACGGCTATACTAAGTTTGTTAGCTGACAGGGACCTCCATGTGGAGAGAGCATGCCTGATGATGAACACAGAGGAAAGTGGAGTCGCGAGATAAAGAGGCTGAACAGGAGTAATAGTTTGAAGCCCTAGATCCAGCAATGCTGGAAACTCTCATCCAGGGCAGAGGCATAGATGTGTGCCCACAAGTGGTGTGGATTAGTATGTCCTGGAGAGGCCTGAAACTTGTCCCAAGAAGTAACCACCTACAGAGGGTATAGCAATGGTCGGGGCAAGGTGGCTGAGTTAACAAATGACAACAAAAATGGGTTTATGGACATGTGAGTGTTTCTTGGCAGATTTTCAGAAAAAGTTGGGAAATGGACCCTCCAAAGACTTTAACTTTCTATCGTATCAGATGGGTGCTTGAATTATTACCTTTTGGGAAATGAAAGAGAAGAGTGACGTATAATTCTAATCTGGGGCAGCTAAAAGTGGATGTGCCTTCTTCCTATGCTCTTTCTTACCCATCCATAGGGCTGGAAGTAAAGGGCTTTGGAAAGGCAAATTTATAAGACAGAAGCCTTCTGGATTCCTGAGTCACCCTTTGAAGGAGAGCTGTTCAGGTGAGTCATCCAACCCATATCCAATTATGATGAGAAACAAACATCGTAGCCTGTACCACTGAGGTTTGTTACTTTAGCTTATCCTATATTGATTAACACATTTACAAATAATGTCCAGAAAGGGCTAAAAATTCATTACCCCAGCATTTAGAAAGGATTATCTATATACTGCCCATTAAAAAATCTCTACCACTTATTTGCTCACACATCATGCATTTTGTTGATGATAATGCAAGGTTAACACAGGCTAAGAGTTTGGTGAGATGAACACTTTCACACATTGCTTATATTTTAAATTGCTGGAGGGTTTTGGAAGGCAATTTGGCAATATTTACCAATTGTCTTAAAATATTCGTACCCTTTGAGCAAGTAGTTCTACTTCTAGAATCTAGCCTAAGGAAACTATGAGAAATGTGTGTAAAGAATAATGTATAAAACCATTTATGGTCATCATGGAAACACCATAACTTTTCAACATCAGGATGGTGGAAAGTTATGGTACCTGCATAAAATGGAATATTATGTGTCAATTTCATTTGTTTATGAAGACATCTTAGTGATATGGGGAAATGTTTATATTATAATGTAAGTTAATATTAGGAAATAGAACTATATAAAACCCTACTTACTCTCTGTATATATATTTATAGGAAAAAAGCACAGAAGAAAATGCGCCCAATTTAACAGTTAATAGTGGTTTTTGTCTTACTCATGGGATTTTATGGAATTTCTATTTTATTCTATTTTCCTGTATTTTCCAGTTTTAAAGATATATTATTTTTTATAATCAAGAAAAAAATCACAAAAAGCTTTCTTTAAAAATGTTATTCCAGAGTGTTTCCCAATAGGTAGAGATTGCCATTGGGCTTCTCAAAGGTGAGGGTGAACTTCCTGAGATATATTCAGGGAATGGTCTTTACCCTGGCCTCTAAATGTAGCCCTTATCTGACAGCCACTAAATAGTTCATCAGAAAAGCCTCAGATCCGCTACAGTTGTCACGTATCTGGGCACTTAATAAAGGCAGTAATACGAGCAATTGATTTCTGCAAGTTGGGGAGAATTTTGCAAGTGATGCTAACCCTCATCTAACCTCTGACCTCTGCTGTGGAAAGAAAGATAGAGGGAGAGGAAGGAGCGCCCGGCGAAAAGTTGGGGTGGGGTGGGGTGAAGAGCAAGAGGAGAGAGAGGAAGTGGAAGAGAGAGAGAAAGAGCATGAAGGCAGCAGATCTTGGAGGAGAAAAATATACTCAGCTTCTAGCACTGCATAGATGTCAGTAGGGAATTTGCAATAGAATAAGCAGAGTTATTGAATTACAGGTAGAAGATGCTTGAATAATTGCAGGTGGAGAGACTGAGAATTCTCTGTAATTACTACAAAAGCCCTGATATTTAGAGGTATGCATTCTGATGTAAGGGACCCAGGTTAGCATTACCAAACAATAATAATAAACAAGAAATGAGCATCTGAGCATCCAAATATGACCAACATGAAGATATTTTCCTTACCCTAAAAAGGAAGAATTGGATATTAATATCACATTAGTGTTTTATTGTCTTTATTACTTGTTTTAATGTTTCCTTGTGACTCCAGAGATGCAAATGGGAATATTTGATAGAGAAAAAATTGGGTGTAGGCCTTCTCTATAATTAACAAGCTTAGTACAGCACAGTGAATTGGAGAAGGAGTGGGTGAAACACATGGAGTCAACTGCTTCATCTATGCCCTTACTCATTCCTTCAGCCCATGTGCACTGAGAATCAACTGAAATGTGCAAGGCATAGATATTTTGGAGAATGGAGACACAGAGATGAACCAGTTCTCTGTTTTCAAAGAGCCCAGGGTCTAATGAGAAAGACAACCATGCTAATATACCAATTATTACACAGCGTGAGAAGTGCTGTAACAATGTACCGTACAAAGGGCAGAGAGCACACCCTCAATGGGATGGTATATTCATGAACACGTCGAGATTCACCAGGTGGAAGTGAATCACAGTGAGGTGGAAGCCACGCTTCTGCTGCCTCTAGTTCTGCTGGCAAGTACGCTCATGCAGGCGTTTGTGTTTGGGGTTTTCTTTGGCATTTGAACAGAGATCACAACTGCCTTCCTCTTCTTTTACGAAAGAAAGGGGCACCTGTCACCCCTTCTCCCCCCAAATCTTCATATAAGGCTTTGTGCTAGAGTGCCTCCTGGGTTCCAAACAATGGGACAATTTGGAATATTGGTATTTATGAAACCTCCTTCAATCAAGGAACCATTGATTTGTTATTGGACTCTTTCGCTGCCTAATACATATTTACATTAAGAGAAAAGTGGAGCTTTAGAAAAGCAGATTTTGGTATACATTGGGATGTTATAAATTCAGATATATTAGAGTATGGTGGAGCGGTGACAATTTTCACTTAACCACTTCTCTCCATCATGCCAAATATTGTCAAGGAATGCCTTACTTGTGATAGTAAAGCCTGTTGGATAGAGCAGGGAGCGCAGGTGAGAAATAATGACAGCAGCCGTGCCTCATTTCCTCTCTTACCAATAAACTCAGGGCAAAGCTCTACTCTCTCTCTCCGTCTCTCTCTCTGTCTCTCTCTCCTATAGAATTAGGATACTCAACACTCACGAACAGCATGCCAGGAAATACTAATTGCCCAGAAAGTGTGCCTTGTCTGCATTTTTGCACTTTCAGTAAGAGAAAAGAGCTTGGTAAGAACTATTCGGTCTTGATCCAAGACCAAAATTTGCATGTTTTGTGTTTCAAGGAAAAGGAGGTGAGAAACTTCATGTTTATCTCCAAAACACCCAACATTACTTTTTTTTTAAGTAAAAATAACATGTGAGAAGTAAGCAGTGTTTTATATTTTTCTGCACACTTAGCCTCTTTTTTATTTGCTTTTACACAAAGATTATTGGATAACAAATTTAACTTAGAGACATCGCTACAGGAAATAAAAACATATAAAATCTTCAATTTATGTACTTAGTTTTGTTGCAAAAAAGTATTGAGTAATCAGTAGAAAGTTGTAGACTAAAGCAATATAGTAGGCTAAAATACAGTATGTGAAATGGAATGGAAGTCAAAATTCAAGAAGAGAAAACTGCAATGTTAAATATTAGACAACTGGGGCCGGCCCGGTGGCCCAAGCTGTTAAATGCGTGCGCTCTGCTGCGGCGGCCCAGGATTCGCCAGTTCGGATCCCGTGCGCGCACCAACGCACCACTTGGCAAGCTATGCTGTAGCAGCGTCCCATATAAAGTGGAGGAAGATGAGCATGGATGTTAGCCCAGGGCCAGTCTTCCTCAGCAAAAAAAGAGGAGGATTGGCAGATGTTAGCACAGTGCTCATCTTCCTCACCAAAAAAAAATATATATATATACATTAGACAACTAAAGAAGATTTGCATATGTATTTCTTTAAATGGATGTTGGTGCAAATTAAGGTTTATGATATTTACATGCCACTTGATACATTTAAAATAATTATGTCAGCTTAATTTTTAAAATGAATACTTACAATGTATCATAAATTACATTATTTGCAGCTATTTAATGAAGAAATATTTTAGATGTCGACTTAAAAATGTGCAAACAGGCACACAGTTTTTCAAAATTCTTTTAGAAGGAATGACAATGAAAGAAAAGTGTGGAGGCACTTATCTAGGGACAAGTCTATGGAGCTTCTTGATAACTTCAACCCTCTCCTCCTTCCACCTCAGCTGCCTCACCCCCACCGCCTGGAGAGCAGAGCCTGGGTGGGATCAGAGAATGCAAATTAACTTTAACATTAGCTGGAGAAAAATAGCACTGGAGACATCAGCCTGCTGTAGAGGACCAGTGTTCAGAAGCATCCCAAGCTAAAACAGAAGGAGAGACTTCAGGTCCTTGGCTGTTTTCGTTATTCGTGCCTACAGTTCCCTCCGTCAGGCTAATCCAGACTTGACAAAAATGACAAGTGTGGGCATGTCCTGCTGGGATGCGTCACAGGCATGTCACTCCACCATTTACACACGGCTGACTCGACCACCATTTACAACTCTAGGTTACATGCAAGAACGTGCAAATAGGTATTTGGATAAGTGTTAAGGGTTTATGAACAGTTGCATATAATGGAGAAAGTGAAAAATGGGTCATTGACACGCTTTTCTTCACTTTCTTTCTTGCCTTCGTCCCCATCTTGAAGGTTCCTGACTTTACCCACACAATTCAGGCCACATCTGGCTCGTGTGAATTAAGAGATTTTAAAACCCAGGAGGTTTCAGTCACTAAGGGGTTCGAAGTGGTCTCCAGGCGACTTCTTGCCTCAAATTGTCTGTCTGTCCGTAATTTAGAAACCCCACTGAGATCCCGCCATCTTTGTTAGGAAGCCAAAGCCCTCCAGGCAGCTTCCCCAGATGTCGACGCCTTGGCAACGCCCTGGTTTGAACACGATTTTAATAGCGACTAATTCCCTCTGCTGTGGCACTGCCGCAAATGGCTCATCATTTTACAGGCAAGTTTCAACAGTCGTGTAACCAGATGAGAATATTTTCCCAAACAATAGCATTGTGGCAGAAAACAGCTAAGGCATGTTGGGGGACAGCTGTGAGGCGGGTACCAAATGGAAGGTGGGATCAATTATCTACTTTTGGGGGTGATTACTTACCGAAATCTGTAATAGTCTCTGAAGGGAAAGGGGTTATTTGCAACTATGTGCACATTATTTTTGGCACATTTGTAATGTCCAAGAGGGATTTTGTACTCAGGGACAATGGCTGCCAGTAAAGTGGGTGTAGATTGTCAGAGGAGTTATTCCTCAGTTCCAACCTAGCTTGCAGGGAGGGAAAAGCCACCATCCAGAAACACTGCTGGACACATGCAGGCCTTTGTTGTTGATGAGCCACCACCCCATCCTCCCCACCCCCTACCACCCACCCGATGGGTCATCAGAAATCCTGCTGCTCCCTAGGGCACTCCAGGGGTCCATTCCTTCAGGATTCTGCTCCATGATGGGCGTAGGTGGTGGGAGGGTACCAAGGGACAGGGTGCCCAAGGCCAGGATGTTTAGTCTCTGCGATAGCAACCTCTGAAACATAATGGCATTGCTCAAACGTCGGCCATTTGCCTAAAGCCTACTGTAAACTAAGTCACCAATTCATTTAAAGCCACGTTGAGTCTAGTTGGAGGTTCAGCTTAGGCTGCCTCTAACAACGGGCAGGCACAGATGACACATACGGAGAGGTACTCACAAAAAGGCCATCTTCTCTTGCGTTCATTTCTACTGACAGTTATCACTCCTCGAAAATCTGCTTTGTGGCGGGTTCTTTAAGCAGATCAATGTGATTCTCATCTTTGGGCTACCAAGCAAACAGTCTTATTCCTTTTTCTCCAGATGAAGAAGCTGAGAGTCAGAGAGGTAATTAAATTTTCCCCAAGTGAGTGGCTTCTGTGGAGCGGAACACAGTCTGTCTGACTCTGGAGTCTGGGTCCTTTCCACTGCGTTGGCTGTTGTTAATTCTGCTTTCCCTTAACTTGGGTAGTAAGTCCGCAGTCCTGACCACGTGCCTTGTGATATTCTACACTTTGGCATCTCTGCGTTTTTCCGGCAATAGAGTCTTGTTTGTCTTCGAATCCATGGGCAAGTAGTGGCTCTAACTGCAGCTTCTCTCAGCTGCCCTTCTCTGGAATTTCTCCGGCTTTGCCAAGTTCTCCCTCAATTTCAATGGCCAGGCCTGAAACCAAAGGTCCAGAGGCCAATGTCCGTTTGTATACAAGGATAAGGAGCCGTTTCTTGCTTGGTTTTAAATTCCCAACAGTGACCACAAAATTCCAAAATTTTTGAGCTGGAAAGAAGCTTAGGAATCAACTATCCCAGTGGTACTCAAACTTGAGTGTGCAGCGGAATCACCTGGAGGGCATGTGCATTAGTTCTCTCTTGCCGTGTTACAAATTACCCCAAAACTTAGCAACTTAAAATAACAAAAATTTATTATCTCACACAGTTGCTGAAGGTCAAGAATCCAGGCATGGCTTAGCAGAGTGGTTGTGACTGAAGGTCTCTAATGAGACTGCAATTAGGTGTTTGTTGGGACTGCAGTCATCTGAAGGCTTGACTGGGGCTCGGTGATCTGCTTCCAAAAGGGTTATTCACATGGCTGGAGGTGAGGTCTCTTTTCTTCACCATGTGAGCCTCTCCATGAAGCTGCCTGAATATCCTAAAACCCTGACAGCTGGTTTTCCTAAAGCCAGTGATCCAAGAAAAATCAAGAGAACAACCAAGATGGATGTCAAAGTGTATTTTGTGTAATATAATCTTAGAAGAGACATACCATCACTTCTGATGTATTTTAGTCATCAGACAGACCAACTCTGGTTCAAGGTGGGGCAGGACTACACAAGGGTGTGAATTCCAGGAAGTGGGGATCATTGGGGACCATCGTGGAGTTTGCTTATCATGGCTTGTTGAAATATGTTTGGAGTGGGGCCCAAAACTTTCCTAACAAGTTCCCAGATGATGCTGAGGCTACTCATCCATGACACACACATTGAGAACCACTGATCTATCCTTTATTCTGATTCTGTAGGTGATGAAATTGAGTCTCACAAAGATGGAGAAAAATGAGGAGCAGGGAAGTGTACCAACAATTAATTTTTGAATATGTACTATGCGTCAAGCACTAGACAGGAGCCTTTATATACATTTTCTCACTTAATACAACAAACCCTGTGCATTACTCACCTTTTCATGAATGAGGAAACTGAGACTAAGAGATCTTAAGTAACTTGCCTGAATTCACATATACAGTTATTAACAGGGACAGAACTGAGACCCAGATCTCCTGACTCTTTAAGTCAAAGTCAAAGTGTTTTGTACAATCGAATAGCCTCAAATCTACTTTTCTATTTTAAGTAGAAGTGTTTTCCCTGAAAATGCATTAGCTGTGTTATTATGGCCCTGTCGCATGGGACTTGGGAATCACCCTGTAAATTGTACCCATTGAATTTGCAGCTCATGGGATAAAAATTAACATTAGTTTCATTTGAAAACCTAGAGATTCAACACTCATGGTGCTTTCTAAGTCTTGTAGAACATGTCTAAGAAACATCGGTTCCAGCAGGGACCCCCAGAGGACTCTGACAACTATACCAATTACCCAAAGGATGCAACCTCTGTCTATTCAAGTGCTGAACTTGCTTGCTGAAGTCACAGTTCCAGCATAACCTTGGGCAAGTCTCTTAAAAGCCCTGTCTTTAGTTCATCATTTGTAAAATGAAAAGAGTAATAATTGCTTCCTTGCCCGCCTCATAGGATTAGTGTGAGGGTCAAATGGAACAATATATGCAAAGTCCTTTGCCAACTGCTAAGTGGAAGATCCTATTGCTGTTATCGCATTTGTTCATCCAGTATCTGCTAATTTCTGCTCTTTGGTTCTTATCTCCTATTGTTAAGAATAGGATGCTGGACTTTATTGAAAGCCCTTTAGGCATCTATTGAAATGGTCATTTGATTTTTCTTATGTAACAGGTATTTCTCCAAGCAGAATCAGCTGCAGAGTAAGAACTTTAAAAAATAAAAAAGAGGGGGCTGGCCCGGTGGTGCAAGCAGTTAAGTACACGTGCTCCGCTGCGGCGTCCCGGGGTTTGCAGGTTCGGATCCCGACGCACCGCTTGTTAAGCCATGCTGTGGCGGCTTCCCATATAAAGTGGAGGAAGATGGGCATGGATGTTAGCCCAGGGCCAGTCTTCCTCAGCAAAAAAAAGAGGAGGATTGGCATCGGATGTTAGCTCAGGGCTGGTCTTCCTCACAAAAAAAATAAATAAATAAAATAAAATAAATAAATAAATAGAGGGAAAAAGCTAACTCTTACTATATGGAGGGCCCTATACTGGGTGCTTAACTTATTTACTCCTTGTAACGAGTCTCTAAGGATGATATCACTATCTCTGCTTTAGATGTAGAGATTGAGGAAAAGGGACATAAGGTCATTGCTGTAAGTGGGAGAGCCGAGATTTGACTCTGTTAAATTACTCAGCACAGGACCTGGCTCACAGAAAATGTTCAATGAATGGAAACTTTTAATATCTCACTGATGCATCTACTGGTGATGATCAGGAGCACCCTCCTACCACATTGGATGGGCTTCCTGGAATCAGATATTTGGAAAGCAGCCATACGAGGAGGACTCACAAATCCTTTCTTCTCAGGATGGAGCATGGTAGAAAGACCTTCTCTGGTAGAGGGTCAGATTTCTATCAAGTCTGTTATTGCTGACTTTTTCCTTTAATATGGATGATGTTGGGAGCAGAATTTCCCACTGCTGACCACTTGGTAACATTTTAGAACATCCAGAAAGTGCAGTGGTCACTAGGAGGCAGTATGGGTTAACTAAGAACAAAGATGCTTTGGGGGCAGGATTATTAGACCTGTAGATTACAAAAATGCCATAAACGTAGTATATCTTGATTTTCACAAAATGTTTTGAGCCAGGTGGAGAAAAGGGAGCTGGACACAGGGAGCTTCAAACGGCTGGTGGAAAATTATATCCCCCAAAATACTGACCCAGCAACATGTTATAAGGTTCCATCCTTGATCCTGTTCTATGCTACAGTTTAATTAGTGCCTTTGTCAAAGGTTGATGACCTGCTTATCAAATTTAGAGATGATGTAAAGCTGGGAAGGGTAGAGAGTATGTTGTGTGATAGAATAAAGGTTTAAAATGAATATTAGGCAAACTAAGTTAAAATTTAATAAATATTAACCTAAGTCCTCTACATGGAATTAATAAAAGCAATATCATAAATACAGAATGGGGAACTGGTATGTCTATAGCTCATATCACAATGACTTGGATGTTTTAATCATAACCATTGTCAGTATTTTTTTTTTTTTTTTTAGTTCATTTTAGTTAGTTAAGAAGGTAGGTAGTTAAACGGCTCAAGACAACACACCTTATCATATGGGTCCCAGAAGTAGTCTTGGGCTATACTGATGGATGAGCAGGAGAAATGTAGTTGTGAATTTTCAACACAGCTCTATGATATCTCAAGGTTTTGGCTACTGTCTTTCCAGACAGGCGTTGACATATAGTAATATACAGAAGATGGAAATTAAAAGTATTAGAGACATGAATACTAAAAACTTCTGTAGGACCTGGGACTAGTTAGTCTGGAGAAGAGAAGAGTTGGAGGGAGGGCATGGCAGTTATGCTCAAATGGCTGCTGGACAGGTTAGAGCCAGTTGTGGGCCACATACACCAGGCATGCAGGTCACGATGGTCTGTGTGATTGCCTTCATTCCTGGATCTTCTTGATTTTCTCAATCTTGTCTTTTTTTTTTTTTTTTGTGAGGAAGATCGGCCCTGAGCTAATATCTGCCAATCCTCCTCTTTTTGCTGAGAAAGACTGGCCCTGGGCTAACATTCATGCCCATCTTCTTCCACTTTATATGGGACGCCTGCCACAGCATGGCCTGATAAGCTGTGGGTCGGTGCGCACCCATGATCTGAACCGGTGAACCCCGGGCGGCTGCAGTGGAGCACGCACACTTAACCACTTGCGACACCGGGCGGGCCCCGGTACACTCTTTTTAATTAAAAACATTTATTGAGATATAACACACCTGTAGTAAAGTGCACACATGTTATATGTAGAGCTTGATGGATTTTTGCATATGTATATACTGTGTACTCCCCACTCAGACCATGTTTTAGAAAAGGTTCTCTTGTGTCCCAGGAGTACCCACTATCCTGACCTCTATGATTATAGACTAAATTTCCCTGCCACAGAATCACATAAGATGTACTCTTCATGTCTAGGCTTTTGTGATCCACATTATTATGGAAGCTTCTTCCATATTCTTAGGGAAAGTGGTAGTTTGTGATTTTTCATTGCTGCGTAGTGTTCTGCTGTATAAATATACTACAATTTATTTATTCAGTCCACTGTTGATTGACATTTGAGTTGTTCATAGTTTGGGGCTATTTTGGTATGCCCTCTTTTAAGCTATGTTAACTTGTTGTCTTCTTCTAAGTATTTATAATTTACTTTAAGTAATATTTTAGATAAACACCTAATGTGCTGAAGAATGAGATCTATTCTGCGTTGCTCCACAGGCAGAAACCAGCACCTAGTATATATCCTGGTACATAATGGGTGCTCAACAAATGTCTGATGAGTTTGATGGATTGCCAATTAATTGCTTAGAACCGATTAGAAGTTGCAGACATACACATTCTAGCCCCTATAAGGAAGAATTTTCTTAATACTAGGCCTGTTGAACACTGGAAAGTGATAAATTGTAAAACAGTAAGTTCCCCTTTTCTTGAAGGTGTGAGAGCAGAGAATAGGACCCTCCACAGGGAACTTGGAGTAGTGGACACTGGGGGCTCTGCCCAGATCTCCCTGGCCCCCCTTTGCCATTTCTGTGCCTCGCTCCCAGCTTCTGGGTTCATTTGCTTCTAACGGCCAGTGATGCAGTCCTTCATGGGAGCCCAGCTCCCCTGCCTTGTGTTTAATGAACTCAGGTGTGATTTGTCTTCTAGGGCTCCCCTGTGGTGTCAGGCTGAGGCTGTGACTTGGTCCAAGTCTCCCCCTGGGTTGGCCTCTTTCCCTTCCCTTCCCTGCTCCTTCTGTTCATTACTGGTTTCTTTCGGGAGTACTTTCTTAATGCATTCATGCATCACTTAACAACAGGGATATGTTCTGAGAAATGCATCTTAGGTGATTTCATCATTGTGTGAACATGACAGAGTGTATTGAAGGAGAACAAAATTTGCCACCCCAAAATGTCTCTTTAACATGAGAATTATTTTAGGCTGATTATTTTTAAGAAACAAAAGACTCAGAAAGTTTTTTTTGTTACCTCTCCCTTAACTGCCTAAAAGAATTCAGATAAAAAATCTGTCTCAGGAAGTGAGCTATCACCTTAGCATAACATGAACTAGGTGGTGGACAGGAACCTAGAAAAATCTGTTTATTGGGCTCCCCTCTGTGTTCTTCTGTTTCTGTGTGGCCAAACACTTGTTTTCCAAACGTTTGCTCCTTTTCACCTACCTGTAAATTGCCTTGCTTCCCTTTGAAGTCCCCGATTCTCCCCATCCCTAACATCTTCTTTTGTCGTTAGCTGAGGATGGTATTTAAGGTGTGGGCTTCAGCCATTTTGGCGAGTTACTCAGTTTTCCTGGGTTTCTCCCATGTATACATGTTATTAAACTTTTGTTTGGTTTTCTTCTGTTGATTCTGTCTCATGTCAATTTAATTCTTAGACCAGGCAGAAGGACTTAGAAGGGTAGAGGAAAATTTTTTCCTCCCCTGCACTACTTTACACAAACCTAGACAATATAGCCTACTACATGCCTAAGCATATGGTACTAATCTTATGGGACTGTCGTTGACCAAAACGTCATTATGCAATGCATGACTATATCTCACTTGGACGTGAATCCTCATCTCAGGCACTGTTTCCAAAGAAACAGACCTAAGACATTTGGTAAAGAATGAATTGATCTGATCAATACTGATGTATGATAATTCAGTCCAAATAGTATGGAAATAGACCAGTTGAGCAAACCTACTGTAGCTGTCTTTCAAAAACCTAGATGATGCACAATCCTGACTGTCTGAAATCAGGGTTCACTGTTAAAATCTAGAGGAGCTGAGCCACCAGGCAATGCTGAGATCTCAGAGGTGGATCAGCCTGTGGAGAAGGAAAAGAAGCTGGAGTCAGTTGGGTTAAGAAAATGGCAACATGAGGACTGATCTGGAAGAGGAGATAATCAACAGTCCAAATCACAGGTGACAATCACAGACTCCACTGTTCATCTCCAAGGGAAACACTCAGAGTTCATTGCAAATCACATCATGGTTCATTGAGCTTAAATCAGGATCCCAGCTAGGGGCTGGTTGCCATTATGCAAGGCAAACCCATCCATGCTGGCTAGACGTAAAAGCTGGGACCAGGGGAATCTTGTGACATCAGGGACATAGATGAGCCCAGTCCTCAACAGAGGTACCCCTGCTGGACTTGTTAGCAAAACAAAATTCAGACTTCTCAACATTAGTGGAGCAGAGATTTCTAATACACTACGCTCTGGTTAGGGTTGGCTACAGGGAAATATTTGTTAGGACTGATATGTGCCAGGCTCACTACTAGGTACTTTTCATACATTATCTTTAATCTTCGCAACAACTCTGTGAAGAAAGCGTTATTAACCTCATTTTTCAAATTTGGAGAATGAGGCTCAGAGAGGTTAAATTAAGTGCCGTAGGTCACTGGTTAGGGCAGAATTCACACACATCAAACAATAGCTAAGTGAATAATGCCCTCTGCGGTCTGCACCAGGGGAGTGGTGTGAATGATAATTGCCACAGGGGTGTAAACAGAAAAGGCAGAGATGCCAAATCAGCTTTGTAATAAATGAAGAAATATCAATCATCCTTATGTGTTGCCCTTTAATGTCAGCTTATTGGGAAATAGAGTATTATTCTCTTAAACCACTTTCCTAGACCTATATACTCCAGAAACTTTCCTTGATTATTCACATAAACGCCTCAACTGGCCTGGGGCAAGGGAGGAAGAAGCCAACTGTTTAGTCCTTTTATCTGTGTTACCTCATTTAATCTTCTCAATACCAGTGAGGAAGGTATTAATTTTTTTATTTTAGGGATGGGAATGTTGAAGATCAGAGAACTTGAATTTTCCCTAAATCTCACAACCTATAAATAATCCTGTTTTCTCTGACCCTGAGTCTATGTGGGTTATTCTCTACCCATGCCTCCCTCTCTGTCCCATTCTTGAAATTATTATGGAATTTATCTATATGTGGCTGGTTGGAGTTGGTCTCTATAACTGCTTGTCTGCTAATTGAGGGATTTATTCCTTGTTCTGGACTGTGAATGACTGGTCCTTGTTGTAAGTTTCCTACTCAGGCCAGAGCACGGGAGCTCCTTGGTAATTGGTTCTTGGTCTCAGCCAAACAATCAAACTTAGGCTGCAGAGTCTGCTTTCGAATTGAGGATATCCAGACAGATGGTTTATACTTATGAAATATAAATCTCTTCAAAGCCTCCTCTCGTAAGTGTGTATTATTCTGTCCACCCAGCACACCTCCCTTCTTCTAGGAATAGCCCTTGTTCATTTGGAGAACTCCGATCCCCTCACTCCAGCATGGTTTTAGGGGAGAAAGACATCGTCCACCTTGGCCATAGAAGTTGGTCCAGGGAGTTGGCATATGACCCAAACAAGACCAATCAGAATAGTTCCTTGGGATTTTTTGAACTGAGCTGAGAAGAGTTTTTCTCAGGTGGTGATACCTGGAAGATATGAGCCTGCAACTTTTGGGAGCATTGGTCCATCTTTGGAGAGAAAGTCAATTTAAGAGGATGAGTGCCATGAAGAGAGAAGCAGAGACCAGAAAGAGAGACAGCGCAAGAGTGCTGATGGACTCTTTTGGTTCTCTAATTCCAGAGCCCAGGTCACCTCAGAGTTATGTGACCCAAAAACTGGCCACTGTTGCCCAAGCTAGTCTGAGTTTTGTGTTTCTGTCCCTTGCAACCAAGTCAGGTATAATACAGTCTGTCTTTTTTTTTTCTATTGCTTATTCTCAGCCTAAGGCCAAGAAAGCACATGACTCTAAATTAAGCAATTTTGATTTCAGTTAGGCCTGTGGGACTGCTGCAAAACTGATAGACTTGACAGCTGCGTCCTTTAAGGCTAGACTGTCTCCTGGTTTGCTCAGGACAGCCCTGGTTGATGTTGCCTGTTGCCCTTGAGGAGTTATTAGTAGTGCTCCCTTTCAGCTCATAAGGGCCTGACTTGGCTGATAAACAATACAGTTACCTTATTTAAGGTTCATCTCAGTCATCCCCTTTTTGAAGCCTTTTCTGACCCCCCAGCCTTGAGCCATCCTCCTATAAGTGGGAGCCCCTGGGAGACAGAGACACAGCACCTCACACATCTGTGCAGCCCAGTGCAGATCTATGTGGCACCTCTCACACTGTCTGAACTCAGCCAGTGGCAGCTGCGTTGAATATTTATACCTTAAAATAACTATTAAACAGATTTACCTAAAAGAAATCAATTTGATTGATACACATTAGTTGTGACCTGGATTTCTCATCCTTCAAGGTTAAAGGGAACCTAACATTTATGGGACTTACTATTATTATTATTATGGAAACTTCGAATATGTGCTTTCATTTGATTCTCTAAGGTAAATCTTATCTCCATTTTTCCAGATTAGGGAATTAACGGTACAAAGAGATGACGTACATGTCCTCAAACCTGAGCTCCCCCCACACCACTGGAGCCTACACTGGGTCGTGGATGTTGCGGACTGGCTCACTCCTGAGTGCCATTCTGCACTGCAGAGGCTGAAAGCTGAGCACTGCGCATCCCACGCTCCTTTATAGCTTGGGTTCGGGAGTAATTTAGGCCCCCCATCTGACGCTGTGTGATACTGGCTGGGGAACTGAATTAATTCCATAGAGCGAGAGGTGGGCACAAAGCATCCATCTTGCTGGTGCAGGTAGAGGCGGAAGCATGATAGTCCTGGAGCAGAAGACGCAGTTTCCCACTTTAGCAGAAGTGACTTCCCAATTATGGCAGGAGCAGCAGGCCCCTTGAGACCTCGAGCTACAGTGTGGCTTCAGGTGTCACTCCTGGAAGCTCAGCCTGGAGTCTTCAGCTCTAACATTTATTCTGTGAATTTGGTACCCTTTCAGACAAGTGTAGGGGGAGTTCCTCTTTCTGCAAGTGAACACTTACCATTAGATTATGTCTGCACAAACCAAGGGGGCATCATAGTTAAGATTCAGGAAACAAGATGGGTTGATTTCACTCCTCTCTCTCTCTGCTTTAGTTCTCTTCTTCCCTTCGGTAGTGGAGACAGAGTCTGAGGACCCTCATCTAGGCTTCTGGCCCCTCATTTAGTAATGTGGAGTTCAATACTGCTCACTTTCCACTGCTGGTTGCCTGGGAGGATCATGGTCACAGCCCAGTCTGATTCAGACGGAGTTATCTGGAGGAAGAACCAGCATAATCATGACCCCATCGCTACATTAAAATCATCTGGAATTTTCCTTACACTGATATATATGTTAGGGTACAGCTTTTTTTTTCTCCCTTATATAGGAGCCTGATGACGACATATGTCTTTTATTTCCTTGAAATGATTCTTAGATAATTTTCCTTAGTATAATCACAGCTTGGTTCCACATTCTCACAACTGAGGCTTTTTCTTTTCTTTTTTAGGGGAGGTGACTTGGAATCATAAAGAAATATTAATCATGTGGTGTGGTTTTTTTGATTAAAGAAATTGTAAATGGCTATTTGAAAAACTCAAGGAAGGCTCATTCTTGGATTAATATCAGATAAAACTTGTGTCTATAATTCATCTTACAGAGCAATTGGCTATTCTTTAAAAATTCAAGCACAGTGAAATAAGGAAAATGACTCTAATCATGTCGTTAAGCCTCAATTAGCAAAATATCTCAGGGAATGGGCTGTCCACCATAAGGGTAAGAAAAAAGATTTTTCTTACTAATTTCTATGTAGTGTAATTTTGGCAGCCTCAAGAAAGACCCGCACGGCCAAAGAAATTTCACCCCCCTGGCTCACAAATTGCTTTGAATTTCTTTAGGAAGGTGTAATGGTTAATATTATGTGTCTTGACAGGGCGATGGGGTACCCAGACATTGGTCAAACACTATTCTGGTGTTTCTGTGAGAGTGTTTTTGGATGAAAGTAACATTTGAATTGGTAGACTGAGTAAAACACATTGCCCTCCCCAACATGGGTGGGCCTCATCCAATCAGTTACAGGCTTAAATAGAACAAAAAGTCTAATCCTCTCCCAAGTAAGAGGGAATTCCTCTTGCCTGACAGCCTTCAAGCTGGGGCATCATTTTTTTCCTGCCTTTAAACTGGAACATTGGCTCTTCCTGGACCTTGTGCCTGCCAGCCATCAGATTGGAACTACCCCATTGGCTCTTCCGGGTCTCCAGCTTGATGACTCACCCTGCAGATCTTGGGACTTCTCAGCTCCCATAGTCATGTGAGACTATTCCTTATGATGTGTATATATAAAGTATACATCTACCTATCCTATTTGTTCTGTTTCTCTAGAGAACTCTGACTAACACAGAAGTGACAAAAAAATACCCATACACCCTGGAGGGGAAGCAGGATCTTCCACACATCCGCACACTAAGGGCCGGGTGACGGATTCCCCATCTCTCAAGCACACATTTGTGAGGAGGAGAGGATGGAGGAAGAGCCAACCGCTTGACCCAAAAAGGCAGAGACAGACCCTGTGAAGGAGACACTTGGCACAACAACTAGAAGCTTCATTTGGCCATAAAATATATGTAAGGTTTTCAGCAGAAACTTAGCAAATGGTAGAGGAGGTAAAGAGAACATTTCCATTTAGGGGCATGGACTAGGCAGTCTGGTTAAGAGACGACCACAGCTTCCCAGTGACAGTGTAGCTTGAAGGGTTTCATCCCATTACTAACGAAGTAGGATTTTCAATAGTGTCCACGACTTCTGGGCAAAAGCAAAGTATAGGTTTTATGAGTTGGAAGTGCAAATAAGCAGGCCTGGATGCAAGGCGGGTTTCTCTGGCCTGCCTGGTCCCTGCCTCTTTGGCAAGACTGAGGCCCACTCTGAGCTGGGGAAATGTGACTACCCACATCCTCTCTGCTCGAATGTCTGAATCCTCATTTCAGATTTTGGTCGTTAGTCTTGGGACTGCAGGGGTCAGGAGGGACCGAGACCGGGAACTTGGCATCACAAGAAGGACAAACAAATAGTGAACCAAGGAGACAAGTGCGGATGGTCTGAGGCAAAGAGAAGAGGAGGAAGCAGCGACAGGGCCGGGGGAGCCGAGGGGGTCGGGGCTGGACAGTTCCTCAGGGTCCTCTGGTCCAACACTCCCATTTTTCAGGTGGTGACACTAACATCCAGAGACGGGAAGGAGCTTGCCCTTGTCACACAGGAAGTTCTAGGAATAGGACTCTGGACTCTGCCTCCAAGACTCAGTAACCTTTTTACTTTACCATAATACTTCTTCGAAGAAAATTGGATACTGGCCTTCCATCCAGGAGGCCAGGAGACCTGCTACTGTGACCTGAGGGTCAGGGTCCAGGCCAGAGCAGCTCTAGGGAGCAGGACTGTGAACTCTGGGCCTAGAATAGAAGCTGTGTGGACTCTGCCCATTTCCATACCTCTCAGGGGAGCTGGCAGGGGGCCTACAGGTGAGCCTGCCCAGGACAGTGGGAAGGAAGGGCCTCAGGAGATCGAATACCCATGTTCCAGATCTGTCTCTGTCACTCCCCACAAATCACTCTCCCTCTTTGTGCCTCAGTTTCCCCATCTGTAAAATACATTTGTCTACTTCATGCTCTTTAGTTTTACTGATATTTGGACATTATACAGGTTAAAAATTTAAGTGTCCCTGCTTTAAGCAGAGACAGAAATATTAGATTTATGTTCCAGAGGCAGAACCACTCTGGTGCTGTAGTCACCCAGGTGTCGATATTCTGGAACCAAAGGCCACACAAAGGGCAGATTTCTATTAAAATTAAAGGGGAGTTGGAGGAAGGACAAAGTCTTGTCAGGCTAATTTGTCTTTACAAAATGTTTCCAATAGAAATTTTGAGGAGGTTCATCTCTTCCCCCAGCCATGTGCCTGTCCTATCTTCCCAGAACAGAACAGTTTGAGAGACAAATAGAAGCCTTCCTCTAAAGGGGGAGCCTGTCTTGGATCCCAGGGCAGCTGGTTTCTGCAGAAGCGACAGGTGAGAGCAGATGCTCCCGCATGAGGACTCAGAAGCACCATACTGCGTGGCTTTGAGTACACGTTCGTTTAGAGAGCAGTTGGCGTTACTGACAGGTCCTCACTGAGGTCGGGAGCAGACATTGTTCTCAACCACACACTATTCTTTTTCAAAGGAAATTAGGTAATAATATGTGGGTTTGTTTTTGTGTGTATGTGTGTGTGTGTGTGAGGAAGATTGGGCCTGAGCTAACATTCATTGCCAATCTTCCTCTTTTTGCTGAGGAAGATTACCCCTGAGCTAACATCTGTGCCAATCTTCCTCTATTTTGTATATGGGACGCCGCCACAGCATCACTTGATGAGTGGTGCGTAGATCAGTGCCCGGGATCTGAACCCACAAACTCCGGGTGCCAAAGCGGAGGGAGTGAATTTAACCACTGTGCCACTGGGCTGGCCCCAACAGTATATGTTTTTGTTTGTTTTGTTTTCTAAGACAAGATGTTGGGTATTCTGACGTTATCTTGGTAATTACAAAGTGCTTACGCCTGGGAAAAGTAGCCACCCAAGGGAGGGGAGGGGTCCCCTTGAATGTGGTTATCACAGGCATTTGCCCCCTGCCCATCCTCCTCTACCATCTCCCCACCTCAAGCCTCTCACATGGCCCCAGCTGCATAACTCCCATCCACGTCCCACGGTGTGGTGTGACCTCCTCAGTAAGTCTATCTTGACTCATAAAGTTGGGTTGGGTGCTTGTATCAGACATTGATGCTCCAGCCAGATCTCCTCGGATCCCTTTACTATTTCTCTGTACCCCTCCCTGGCTTCCTTCTGTTTTCCCCTTTGGGATGTTTTGGCTTCCTGCGGCCAACACCTGTGACTCTCCTCCAGAGGACCTGCCCTGGGCTCACTGGCGCCAGCACGAACGGAGTGTCTGGGAATGTATGTGCCCATCCTCACAGCAATCCTTAGCCAAAGACTGACAGGTTGGAAGTCTGAAAGGCCTGGTTCTTCCCCTACTTTTGGGACAAACTCTGAGGCCTGGCTTATACTCCATAGTTTCCCTGTAGGGTCAGGTGGGAGCTACTCTCAGCAGGACTTGTGCCTCGAATCTCACCCTTGTTGGGCTTCTTCCTCCTTCCTGTCCTGCCTCCCCCACTATCTTATTGGTTTCTCCTGGGATCACTACTTGAAAAATCATTTACGCACCGATCTATCTGGGGGACCCAACCTAAGATGGCGCCCCTCCTGTGTGCTCCCCTGGCCCTCTGGGCATGCCTCTACAATAGCGCTGATCACAATGAGTTCTAATTCCCTATCCACTAAGCGGCTCCTGCCACTGGACTAGGAGCTTTCTGAAGGCAGGGACAGTGTGTCTCAGGAGCTGCCAAAGGACTCAGTGAGAGCTTGTGAATGAATAAATGAACCATGAACCGCAGCTATCCGAATCAATCCCAGTGGAAGGTTGAACCCAGGAAAATACCTGGGCTCCTCTAGGGAAGCACAGGTCCTACACAGAAACTGAACTGTATACTTTCCTGAAAGGGAGTGAAGGTGTTAGGGGACGCCAGCTGCTGGGCCTAGGACCAGAATAACCGCTTCATCCTAGTGCCCTTCTTGTGCGTCTTCACCAGCACACTCTTGGCCTTTGGCTGTCAATCCCATTTCTCAAGAGGCCTTCCTCTTAAAAATGTGTGTATATGTTTACATCTCTCTTCTTAGTTTTTAATTTTTCTGTAGCTTCTGCATTTGGACTCTCGGATTCCACCACAGGATCCACATCCATCTCTAGCTTCTAGCTCACTGTTGGCTAGTGACCTGCCTCAGAATTCAACCCTGATCCCTGTATCCACCCCATCAGGGCTGCTAACTGTTGTCCCCAGGTGTCCCCAGTCTTCAAGCAGTCCCCATCAGCTGCCCTTTCCAGATGGCAGGACCTGGAGCATTGGCTCTAAACACCACACCCCCTGGTCCACTCCTCTGTCCCACCCAGTGCCAGTACAATGTGGAATGTGGTTGTGACAGAGAAGCATGATCTGTTACCACCACACCATCTCTGGCACGTCCAGGCAGGCCTGGGCAGGTCGCCAGTGGTTTTGTTGACATGGAGAATAGCCTCTAGGTTTCCCAGAAGAAACCACAATGAAGGCTTGGAACTGACACTTGGCCAAGATGGAGATTTGAGCAGATTGGAGGGCCCTTACATGCTTAGTCACTTGGGGTTCGGGGAGATGGTTGATCGTGGGCTGAATGTATCCCATAAGGGAGGATACCAAGGCCCACTTGTCCAACTTATTTGGGGTTGGGATGAGACACAGAAAGAATAAGTCACACAAAAGAAACGCAAGAGCCTAAGAGAAAGAGGCCTGGCTGGAAGTGAGGCCCACCAACTCAGGGAGAGGGCCCTCGAAGCAGCTCTAGGAAAGGAGAGAGCCATTGGGAAGGGCTATTGAATTGCAGAGAAAAGATGCCTAAATCTTGTGGATTGAAAAAAAGTGCTTGAAAATGAATTTTGTGAACTCATGTTCCTTTCCCCTTGCTAAAGAGGCAAATGCCATCCTTTCATTAAACATTCACAGGCAAGCTTGGAGCACTTGCAGCCAGGCTGTGCAGGAAATGATGATGACCTTGGCTGGGCCGTCAAACAGAGGGCAGAGGAGATGTTAATGATTCACAGCCAGGAGGCCTGGGGGTTCCTTCCACACCGACTCCCTACAGATCACAGCCCAGGGAGCCGCAGAAGGAACTTGGAAGACAGAAAGGCTCTGTGCAAGACGATCCCAGGAGGAAGGTCTGGGCAAACAAGTCTCGATTCAAGCTTTCTCATTCTTTATCTCTACCACACTGCCCCTTCCAGATCCTCATCTCTCACACTCACACAGTTGTCAGAGACTGCAAACAGATCTCCTTGCCTTCCTCCTTCTTCCCTTCCTTCAACAAATATGTACTGAGCGTCTTCCTTGCCCCAGGCACTAGGGAAACAGCAGTGAACAGAACAGATGCAAATCTCCGCCCTGGTGGAGCTTGCATTAGAGGGGGGATGCAGACACACGTCTAGCATGTCAGACAGTGATGAGCCATGGAGGGAAGGGGAAAGGAAATACTGGCAATAATGGGAGGGGAGGGGATTGTAATTTTAAAGACAGGGGTCAAGGAAAGGCTTGCATTTGAAATTTTTGTTAAGCTCCTTCTCTATGTCAGACATCGTGCTAACCACTGTGGATGCTTTGGACATAAATTCCAAACAAAAGGATGAGATTCCTGCCCTGGCAAAGCTTACAGTCTAGCTCCTTGAATCCTCAATATGGCTACCCGGTAACCTTCTGACAACACAGGGACCGTCACATTACCACCCTGCTTGAGACCCTTTGATGACATTTCAACGCCTCGAGGATCAAATTCT
Source organism: Ceratotherium simum simum (assembly GCF_057802395.1). Classification (NCBI taxonomy): domain Eukaryota; kingdom Metazoa; phylum Chordata; class Mammalia; order Perissodactyla; family Rhinocerotidae; genus Ceratotherium; species Ceratotherium simum. Next base: position 16,873,059 of record NC_141906.1, read on the forward strand.
GGCTCCTGGGGAGGTTTAAGCTCTCCAGTCCCTGTCCCACCCATGTTCCCATCTAGTGTCCTGTCACAGCCTTCCTCCCCTCTAACTAGGCAGCCACGCAGTCTAATTTGCCTGGAGTAGTCCTGGTTTATACCTGTCATCCTGCTGTCATTATTAATAGTGTGCTGCTTTACTCTCAAAAGTCTCTCAATTTGAACAATAAGTTATATAGTCACGTTATTTGTAACACACACCGAATGCGTCAACTATGCAAAATACCCACTGTTCTTCAAAAACACCTTCTACTTCCAGCTTCCACATTTTGTCCACGTTTTCCCTCCATCTGGGTTACCCTTTCCTGCCTTACTTGTCTGATGAAATTCTCTTTATCTTAAACACCAGCTGAAATGTTACTGTCTCTCTATTTTCTGGCCTGTCTCCCCCTTCACCCCTCTACCCGACAGCATTATTTCTTCCCTCCTCAGTGTTTCAGAGCCATCATCCCTTTCTCTAGGAGAGTACACTACACACCTCCATCTTCGTGTCATCCCACCTCTGCACTGGGAGTAGGGCCTCCACCCTGTCCAGCCCTGTGGCCCTGGGGCCTTGCATAGCGTCTGAACCACAGCGGGTCCTGAGTTGTGTTGATTAGGTTGACTGCAATGTGGTTGTGCTCTAGCCACAAATGCTACAGCTTAAAGCTTTAAATGCTTTCAAGGAAACTGCTAGAACTTGAAGACTGGGTCCACCATGCATTTTTCCCCCGGTGGATCTCTTGTTGATGGGCATCTTAATTTTCTGGCTCACAGGTGCTCACTCACCTGTACTCTGTAATGGCTCACCCTCCTGGTTCCCTTACCTCCTGGGGGAGAGCCACTGTGTCATGCTCGTTAGTTCTGAGTCCTGGGTCCGGGGATCAAAGAAGGCTGTTCTCAGCCTATGAGGACTGAGACAGCAGGGAAGTGAGACGTGGAGTCAAGAGTGGGAGCAAAAATATCGACATGGATAACAATAGCTGACATGAGAAGTTTCTAAAAAGGGAACCATCTGAGGGGAATGTTTTGGTATCAGCAGCAATTTTTCAAGCAGCTGGCAAAGACATGAGCAATTCTGTTTATTATTCCTGAGGAAGGGAGGACAATGGAGGGAGTTTAACCAATGACTTTAGAGTCTAGAGGCCAATGGTCAGAAGAGGGGGTCTGAGGCAATGGGATGAGCAAAACCCTGATGTTTAAATCTGGCTTACTGTTCATTCAGGTGTGATTTATTCTTTCCTATTCAGTCTTATTCACACAATGAATATGGAGTGCTTACCTTGGGCTGGGCGCTGTGCAAGGTGTTCAAAATTGGTGAGAAAAACAAAAGACTCAGTCTGTGCCAGTCTAGTGAGGCAGTCAGAAGATAATCAAATGCCCTTAAGATAAAAATGCCCATTTTCAATGGTGGTAAGTGCTCTGACGGAAGCATACACAAGACTCTAAGGGCATACAACAATGCTGGGGAACAGGTCCAGGCCTGCCTGGGGAAGTGATGGGGCAGTTGTGAGCTTAAGAATGAACAAGAATGAACTGAGGAAGGTGGGCCTGCAGCAGCTCCCCTGGTAGAGGTAATAGCACATGAGAAGGTCTGTGCCAGAGAGAAGCATGGCGCAGTGGAGTTGGTTTAGAGCCCAGAGGATGAAGGGGAATCAGGAGAAGATGAGTCTGAGGAGAGAGGAAAGGACAGATCATGCAGGGCTGCGTCGGATACCATAGGGCATCCGGTCTTTGTGCCAAGAGCATGGGGTGACCAGGGAGATTCTTCTCAGTGGGGATGGGGGTAAAGAGTATGTATATGTCACCTGATGAGATATGTACTTTGAAAACTTCATTCTAGCTGCAGGGCAAAAAAATTTCAAAGTGGAGAGATCACTTAGAAAGCAATTTTGGGAATCCAGGCCAGAGATGGGTGGGAGCTTGGACTAAGGGGGTTCCATGTGACTTCCCATAACCTCTCTGAGTCTCAGAGTGTAATCCTATACAGGAGACCATAAGACTTGAAGCTTAGGGTAAGTAAATAGGCAAAGTGTCTAGCTCACAGTAAATGCTCAAGTGATATGCGGTTTCCTTCCCTCCTGACACGAGGCAGGCAGCTGATGCTTGGCCGAGGTGCCTGGGCCTGTTAGGCACTGCTTTCTGAGACAATTTTTATTTTATTCACGGAAGCAACCCCGTGTTTGTGCAGGGAAACGGGGACAGGAAGCAGCCTAAGACACATTGTAGGGAAGTTCCTTTCCAAAATATTTTTGAAGTGTGAAAAACTATATAGATTCTGGGAGCGTCTCTTACACACACTCATACACACACACACACATGCACATGCACACACCCCATTGTGAGGTTCCTCAGGTAAAAAATGACATTGGTCTCTGTCACAACAGGGAGGGCCAGTGCCCCTGGCTAAGAAGGCTGTTGACTCCTGGGAGTGTTATTATATCTGAGGCCTCCTTGGAAAACCCTTCCTGTGTCTCGCAGCCAATCAAGTCATGAAAGTTGCATAGGACTGTGATCGGGTAACCCAGATAAAGGCCTCTTGTGTTCATCCCGGTGTGTGCAATATCAGGCGATGTGCTCTTCCAATGAAAATAAAGAGTGGCCGTCCTCCAACTCAGCGGAGATGGAGAGAAACGCTCCCCCCATTTCGTGTGGTCAGCGGAAACAAAGGCTTCATCACTGGTTAGTTACAAAGTGCACAGCTAAGAGAGACCCACACATTAGCATTAATCAGATGATGTTATTGTAAGCACAGTCAGAAACGCTTCTGGCTAAAAAGAAAATGTAATTTCATATTTTCCCTTCTCAAAGAAACAACCAACAAAGGAAAGCTCACCTGGAAGCACTGAAAGCAGATCATTCATTCTTGAAGGCAAATTTGGGCAAGAACGTTTTGCAAAACTTACCATAACACAAATGGTTCCTGCCTTAAAAGCCTGGAACCAAGAAGGTCACGCTGCCTTTTAGTACCCAAATAATGATGGCATTAACCCCAGCAGCTGGATTGTCGAGAAATAGCTTCACTCAAACTGTCCCTGGGTCATTTCAGAGCGCTCCCAATGTTTGTTCCATTTCCCTTTCTTAACCCAACCACACTACTTGGTTCTACAGTGAATAATAGTTACATAGTCATAGTATTAGAATCCTATTTATTGGTTTTTTATTTTAAAAATCAACCCATAGACCAAGCAAACTCAATTATAATACTACAACGTGTATGAATATCTTGACATGTTAAAATATGGTTCATTGACAAAAATGGGGAGGATATAAGGGGAGAAGTAGATAGCACTGTAGGTGCATTTAATAAAGAGCAAGTGTATAAATAGGTATACATTTAATGGATCAAGATATAGTGGTTTAAGTATATTATTTAATGATAATCATCAGAAGAAGCCAAACTAAGACTATCATTTACAAAGATCAAGAAAGGGGAGAGGAAATGGAAAAAGGGAAGAGGGAGGTGGAGTAAGTGTGCTAATTTCACCATGTTTCATATTGAGGAGTCAATAGATACCATCTAAGATGAGTACATCATGAAATAAAGATCCAAGTATTAGAAGTTAAAGCTGTGGTGTAACTACCAGAAAAACTCAAAATAGAAACAGATCAAAGCAGTCATTTCTGGGAAGTAGAACTGGGTATAAAAGAGTTACTGTACTTTTATTTTGCATTCTTATGTTCTGTTCGCATTTTTAAAATCAATTCTTATAAATAGCAACATTCATATATATCCATAAAAATAGAGGAGAGAAGAGCCAACACAGCGGGTACTTTTCCGGGGAGGGGAAGAGAAAAGCCCCTGTTGCAAGTGGCCGAGGAAGGAATTTCATGGGAAGGCATCTGATGAGCAGTTTTGAGCTGTTTGTGGTGGGTGTGCCCTGTGAGTCACCCTTCACCGCTCCCACACAGTCTGCATTGCTCCCAGATGGATCAGAGGTCCTCAAGCGCTGTTGAGTTGGGCACCCAGGTGGGCGCAGGGTGAACACACACAGCACATGTGGATTCTGGAGCTATGAGACAAAGATATGGCCAGCACCCTGGTTACACAAAGATGGATCCAGCGGTTTCCATCCTGAGGACTTCATAGTCTGTAGGAGGAGCCAGATATGGAAACAGAGCTTTGCTTGGAGCAACATGCAGGTGGAAACAAATTGCTGGGTGAGCACAGAAAAGGAAACTCCGGAAAAGTCAGGGAGGTCACTGTGGAGAAGGTGACCTCTGAGTTATGTGTTGAAGGTTGAGTAGGAGCTTGCCAAGAGAGAGGGAGAGAAAGGGCCTTCTTGGCAGAGGAAGAAGAAAGGGGCCTGACAAGATGAGGCTTGTTTCTGGAATGGTGGGTGGTGTGGCTAGACTGGAGTCTGTGTAGGGTGGGGATACTGACAGCAAGTAAAGCTAGAATGATAGGCTGAGGCAGATCATGAAGATGCTTGTATATAAGCAAAGAGCTTGGGCATCAGCCCATGAATGATGAAGCATCAGTGGAGGGCTGGGAGTGGGAAAATGGCGTGATCAGGTTTGCATTTTAGAAAGATCACTCTGGCTGGAGGCTGGGAGACCAGTAAGATTGTGACAACTAGGAAAGACATAATGAGAGAATGCACCAAGTCTGTGATGTGGGAGTTGTGAATCTCAGTACTCATCAGCAAGACATGACTGGTCACTCAGAGAAATCCAGGGAAGCTGGGCTTGACACGGATCCACTTAATGGACTGCTGCCTGGAGAGACTTCTCCAGTGGTCAAGCCCAATGCCTCTGGGTGCAGCAATCCCCAGGTGTGGTTTAGGAAAATGGTGGGCATCAGTGCTTCCGGAAGTAATGGCTATCCCAACAGATGAGACACCAGACTGGAGAATCCAGAAGGGAGATTTCAGAAAACCAGCAGGCAGAGGCCTAAGCCAGAGCAGGGGTCCTACATGCAACAAAAGCCCCCTCCATGACTAATTTTTCCCCCCTTTCTTCTAAACCAACATCTGAATCAGAGCTGGGGCCAGATGGAGTCATGTGGCTGCCCCAGTCAGGTCTAATTCACTTCAATATTTATTCCACATTTATTTAATGGGGTGTAAATAAAAAGAACACATTTTCAATAAAAATATAATACAAACACTATGAAAAAAAGGTCTTTTTTATTTTCAGTACAGAGCATTGCTATATGTTGAATAAACAGTATTTTATTTTAATTTATTTGAACTTTTTAATTGATTTTTCTCACTCATAACTGGATAACATTTGGCTACTCATCAGAGATTAAGGTAATTTACAATAATATAGTTACTCAAGTTCTTATCCATCTCCCTCCTGCCCCTGGGCTTTGAATAAACTGCTTTTGAATCCCTTCTTCATTATGGACTAGCTGTATGAGAAGGCATGTTACTTAATTGCTTAAAGCTCATTTTTCTAATCTGGAAGGCAGTAGTATTATTACCTTCCTCGAAGAGTTGCTGTGAGGATTAACTGAGTTTATTGTGTGAAAGTTCCAGGAACATAATAACTACACAATAAATGCTGGTCACCTTGCTTTCCCAGTAATGTGGTACATGGAGAAAGGGTTATGGTCAACTGGGTCTAGCCAGACAACATCCCTCACCCTCTCTGTCCTGTGGAAAATTAGGAGAAGCTAGGGAAAAATCATCGGGAGTTATTCACACTGCACATTCTGAAAGTGTACCATTTGACAAGTTTTGACATATGTATACACCTGTGAAGCCATCACTACAATCAAGATAGTGAATGTCCATCATCCCCAAAGTTTTGTTGCACTCCTTGGTAATTGCTCCCTCCTGCCCTCTCCACTACCCTCATCATCCTCTTTTCAGGCAACCACTAATATGCTTTCTGTAATTATCCAAGTCGTTTTCTTCTTATTGAGTTTTGAGAGTTCTTTATATATTCTGGAAACAAGTCCATCAGCAACTATGTAATTTGAGAGTGTTTTCTCCCAGTCTGTGTCTTCAGTTTGGGTTTATCTGATGTTTTCTCAGGATCAAAATGGGGTTATGGGACTTGGGAGGAATAATACAGGGTGAGGTGCCCTTCTCGTGGAATCTTGTTGGGGTGCATGCTACCAACATGACATCACTGGTGACGTTGACCTTGATCATTTGGTTAAGGTGGTATCTCCCAGGTTTCTCCACTGTAAAGTTACTTTTTACATCCTTTCTATATTCTTTAGAAGTCAGTAAGTCTAGTCCATACTCAAGGGGAAAGAAATTAATTTCCATCTCCTGGAAGGGAGAATATCTACATATATTATTTAGATTCTTCTGTAAGGAAGTTTATCTCTCTTCCCTATTATTTATTTATCCATTCACTTATTTATATCAGTGTGAACTCATGGATATTGGTTTAATCTTTTGATATGTTCCCATCCTTTTTTTTGGCACTTTCTTACTTTCTGTGTAGTACAAGATACTCCAAGCTCATCTTATATTATTTTCTCTGTCCCAGCCCTATTGTTAGCTATTTCTCCAAGGACCCCTGCTTCCTTGTAATGGAAAATGGTATTTAGAAATGAAGATCTGGGTAATGGATTTGCTCTTTGCTAGTGGTGTTACTGCTTTAAGTCATGAGGGGTATTTTTTATTTCCCTTGAAAGGTTCTGTGTATTTCAGAGGGAGATTGAGCAATTTACAATTAGCCAGTCATGTAAGAGAGTTCTACTAAGACTGTGATCCAGGAACCAACAACATCAGCGTCATCTGTGAATTTGTTAGAAATGCATATCTTGAGCCTCAACCCAGACCTACTGAATCAGAAACTGAAGGTTGGACCCAAGACTCTGTGTATTAATAAGCACTGCAGGTGATTCTCTTGCACATTACAATTTGCAAACCGCTGATGCAAGAAGTAATCTATAGAAATCTGAGTTAACTGTTATTGTATTTTGCACTTACTCCAGTACCTCCTGTAGGCGGTGCTCCAGACATTCATCAAGGTGGCTGGCTTCTTAATCCAGCTATGATGTCATTCTTGGATTCTTACCACTCTGATGATGAGGACACATCAGACAGGGAGTAACACACAGGCCAGACAGAAGAAGCCAAAACAAGAACAAAAGAACCAATTCTCAACAAAATACTAGGAAGCCAAATCTAGCAGCATATAAAAAGGACTATACACCATGACCAAGTGGGATTCATCCCAAGAATGCAAGGTTGGTTTAACATCTGAAAATCAATTTAATACAATATCAATAGAATAAGGGAAAAAAACTACATGATCATGTGAGTAGATGCAGAAAAAGCATTTGACAAACTCGGCACCTGTCCATAATAAAAATACCTAAACTAGGACTAGAGGGGGACTTGCTCACCTAATAAAAGGCATCTATGAAAAACTCACAAGTAACATCATACTTAATAGTCAAAGACTCAATGCTTTCTTTTTAATTTACAGACTCATTGGGAAGATTGAATGAGTGATAATGTGTGAAAAGTACCTACAACAGAACTAGGCATACACTGAGTAAGTTATAAATATAGAACTATTTAGTGTAGTTTCTTAGTATAGTTTCAACTTACTATAGTTTCAGACACTTGTTAAGAGCATGGTTAATGTTAGCTGTTATTATGAATATTATTTCAATGGAGGCTTATTATCTTGGGGTGAGGGAGATGGTATGCAGAAGTTTCTACATGTGAAAGGAAGCCTGGAGGGACATGGCAGGGACTATGAGCATTAGAATTCTGTTTGGAGTTTTGATACAAAAGTAATGCTGATCATTGGCTATAGCCCTGCTATGGGGCAATATGCCAGTTTGTCCTGAGGTCTGCCTTCTGGCACCCCTGAGCTGGGATGGGGGTGGGAGAGGGGCACAGGAGCAGCAAGAATCTTATAACCAGGAGAAACTGCCTTCATATGAAGCATTAGCCACCTCCCATACCCTGCTATCAGGTCTGATCCCTCCTATCCCAACCCCTGCCCTGGGTTTTAAATCTTGTTTCCCCAACACAGCTGGCAGCAGCTGCCTTTATATTTCCTGCGTCTCTTCTCCAATGACATTCCCTTCCACATGACCACTCTCAGCTGAAAGGCACCAAGAGTCACTATCTGTGAGATAAGCCTACTCAATATGTTTTTTAACAGATCAGAGGTCAGGTTTTGTTTTGTTTTGTTAATTGCATGACAAGCTGTCACCCAGAGTTTAGTGAAGGGTACGAACATACTCATAAATTATCCAGTATTCAAAGGTGATTCTGATATTCCTATCGGGAGCCTCTTTATGCTCAAACGAGCGTGCGGTATTTTGCAAAGGTAAGCATTCCAAAGGAGCTGTTAATTGTTTGAAACTAGAGTGCTTGGGTGACTGCAAACAGCAACTGATAAATCCCAGGAGTGGTTCAGTGTGAGACATAAATTTACAGTGGCTGGTGGGGAACTCCCTTGGGAACTATTTCAAAAAACTAAGAGTGACCCATTGGATGCTTTGCAATTCAGAAGTGGCTCACTGTGACAGTGATGGGGTTCAAAGGGAACCCTAGAGATTTTTGTGACCCTGATGGGAGGCAGAGTGGCCCCTGGGCAGCACTGTTGTTAATGAGGGGTTAAGGTGGTGGCATGAGGGCAGCATTGAGTCACAACTGTTGAAGGAGTGGAACCCACAATGAAATTCTTCTAGGTTGTGGGAGAAGGGGACCTTTAATCTCAGATCCACCTCCACTTACTGCTTTCTCTACTCCTTGCAGCTGTCAAGCCTGTCCCAAATTCTGAGTCAATCTCAACAGGCAAAGGCAGTCCCTTTCAGTCATTCATCTTTTTATCCTTTCCTTTATTTAGCACACACACATGGTGATGGGCATTGTTTGAGGCATGAAGGGATAAGAGAATACAGAAGGCATAGTCCCTCCCTTGAAGTAGCTCACTGCCTAGGGCTGGAAATGGACACATAAAAAACCCTAATCTTCAATTTGTACTTCCAGGTCTTGCCCTGCTCCAGAGTTAGTCTCTATCTGACTCTGGCTTGCTCAACAAGTTCCACCCTATACACTCCCCATTCCAGCCTGATGCTACCAGGAACTGATAGTGCCTCGTGCCTAGCTTCCAAGTTATGGGACTGTCTCACACACAGCAGAGTGAAGAAGAAAGAGGAAGGTCAGAAGAATGAAGGAGGTAGGACCTAGTGGAAGGCAAGGTTGTCAAGACCAGATGCAGGGCAGAAACAGAACACCTGATAGGACAAGGAGGAATGGGCCAATGCAGTAGATCTGCCCACATCTGTATCTCTTTTAGCTAAAACCTAAAATTTTAGCTGTGTCATAAGAAAGGAGTTTTGTGTGATTGCCAATATTTTATAGCAGTCAGGATCAGTGGCTTGAAGTCAGTCCAACCTGAATTCAAGCCAGTACTTTTCTCAGACTCAGGTAAAAGGGGTCCCTGCCCAGGGCCCATACCTACGGAGGACCACCCCACAACACACACAAACACAGACACAGACACACACACAGACACACACACTTTAGAGTGACTTTCTTAAAATTTTCTAAGTGCCTCTCTGGTGCTTGGGACCAGGCAGACAGGCAATGTTGTCCAGGTGGGCTGCCCTGATCCCACATGGGACCTGCATGGGCCCTGTCCTTATTTCTCCCCTTCAGGGCTGTCTCTGACCCTTTGCCCCATGCATCGGGTCAACAAGATGTCCCTTTTCCCCTTTTCAGGAGAGCAGCTTGGCAATCCAATTGCTGCTGACATGATATTTCTTTCACATGAGATTGAGCTGCCCAAACAGGACCAGCATGCTGATTTTGGTACTCTCACTCCTGTACCACAAAGAATTACTTCATGACTCTGGGCTACCGACATCTACCGTGGCCCTTGGGCCTGAGCTGGGTGTATGCCCGTGCTTAGACTCATCCGTCCAGGTTCTGACCACAGTGCTGGTTCCAGGCTCCAGCCCCAAGGGTGGTGGGTGGGGGCAGGCTTCCTTTGCCCTGTGCACTCCTCCTCAGGCTGCACACTATGCCAATCAGCAGTCCTCTAGGGTGGGCATGCCTACGTCCTCTGGGAGCTTTCAAGACCAAGTGTCACTCTGCAAGATGGATGAGTCTTCTGATTGATGATGTCTTCTTCTTCCTCCTCCAACCAATGTGGTGACGTTTGCTTCCCTGGGTTGGTCTTGAATTGTATTGGACCATGCAGATTTTCCTGTACAGACGGACTGCCCTTCTTGCTCTGTCATGGATCCCTTGCCTATCTTAGGAAAGACTCTCTAGGTTTTATGATTCCTCTTTAGTTCTAGTCTGTGCATTTAGACCAAAGGGTTCAGGGAAAGAGAGAGAGATTAAAATGACCTTAAGGAGTTAAGATTGGGGGAGAGAGAATGGATTCGATAAGAAAACAGTTAAGGAATCAAATTGATTTTCTTTGGAGAAGAGAAGGCAAATGGGTGGTTTAATTGTTGCCTTCAACTATAGGCAATGATTTTATGCAGGGGATATAGACAAATTATTCCTTATGTCTGAAAAGACAAACAAGAGGGAATGAAATTAAATTAGAGCTGGAGAGATTTCAGAATGATAAAGGGTAACCAGAGAAAGCCTCCCCTCTGGAGGACATTCGAAGGGAATTAGACAACCACTCATTCACTCAGCCGTGTTCGCTTGAGAATTGTCAGGGTTTTTTTTGGGGCGGTGGGGGATGATGCAGGTGTGATCCCAGCTGTTATTATCCAGATGTTCAGTCTCAGCAGAAATGTAAAGTGTTTAGCTGGTGGCCCTGAAGAGGTAACAAGTCAACCCCAGGAGCAAATGGAACTAGGATTTCCAAGGAACATCCTGAGGAGCAGAGCAGCACTCTGGACTGGGTGTCGTCTCTTCTCTGACTGCAGAAAGGGATCACAAACTTGCTTTTTGCTCTTTTGTGTCTAGGAAAAGTCTTTGAGGTTTATATGCAAAAATAAGTTCCTCGGAGAATTCACAATCCAACCCTAGCCCACATCAGCTGAATTTCTGCACATCGTGATCTGGGCACATTGAATATTCCCACCATTTCCCAGACACACCCTGCTCCTTCACCCATGGCATCTTCTTTGCTTAGAATGAGTTTCCCTACCTTGCCCCTTCTCTATTCTGGCCAATTCCTATTCATCTTGTAAGGCCAAGCTTAAATGTCACTGTCTCTGTGAAATGTTCCCCACTGCTTTGAGCTGAGTCAAACTGAATCCCAGTTCTGTGTTGCTGAGCTTCCTCGTCCACACTGTTGTCTCCCCTCTGGACTGAGCTCACTGTGGATAGGAGTCGTGCTTCATTCAGTCTGTCAATTGGTCAGTCAATAAGTAAACGATTGTTGGGTACCTACTATGTCAGAGGCACCTTGCTGGGCACGGCAGATACACCCATGAACAAGATAGACGGGACTACTCCCCTCTAGGAGCTCACAGTCTGGGTGGGATACTAACAGATAAAGAGGCAATTACAATGTAATTTGATAAGTAAAAGTCCTGTAGATGAAGAGGGTGGGGAAATGGAATGACATACGTAAGTGTTGGTGACCAGATAAAACCTGGTACGTTTAAGAAAGAGAAAGAAGCTCAGCATTGCTGGAGACTCATACTGGCAAGAGCCTGGCAAGACATGGGGACAGAGAGGACACCAGGGCCACACTATCCTGTGCCTTTTGAGCCCTTTAGAAAGGCTGAATTTCATCCTAAGAGCAAGGAGGAGTGTCAGAGGGTTTTAAGCAGGGAAGAGGCATCTCAGATTTGTATGTTGCAAGGTGATTCTGGCTGCAATTCGAGGAACAGATAGACAGGAGATGTTATTGGAGACAGGACAGCAGTTAGGAAGGATTCTGGTGAAATAATGGTGGCCTGCTCCAAGGTGGCAGCAGCAGGAATGAAGACAAGTGGGTTGCTGGCAAAGGTGTCTCACAGAGGGAATGGGCAGAATTTGGTGGTTTATTGGACATGGCTGTAGGCAGAAGGTAGAGATGGCAATAGAGGGGAGAATTCAATGGAAGCTTCTAGGCTCCTTTCTTGGACAATATTTAACGGAGATGTGTTAGTTTCTTAGGGCTGCCATAACAAAGTACCACAAATAGGTGGCTTAGGACAACAGAAATTTATTGTTTCATAATTCTGGAGGTGAGAAGTCTGAAATCAATGTGTTGGTAGTGCCACGCACCTTCTGAAGGCTCTATGAAAGGATCTGTTCCGGGCCTCTCCCCGAGCTTCCAGTAGCCTCAGCTTTTCCTCAACCTGGAGGTGGTCATCTGCTCCCTGTGTCTCTTCACATGGCGTTCTTCCCATGTCTGTGTCTGTGTCCAAATTTCCCCTTTTTATAAGGACATCGGTCATATTGGAATAGGTCCATTCTACTCCAGTATGTCCTCATCTTAACTAATTACATCTGTAACAACCGTATTTCCAAATAAGGTCATACTATGAGGGACTGGGGATTTGGACTTCAATACATGAATTTGAAGGGAACACAATTTAACTCATATGGGGGCGCGACAGGTAGTATCATTCAGTAAGACAAAGAGCTCACATGGTGGGACAGGTTTGCTGATAGAGAGATGAAGCCTTGAGCCTGGGGCATGATACATTTGGTGATCCTGTCAAAAACCCACAAGGAGGTGTCTAGAAAACTATTTGACGTATTGGGTTGGTGCTTAGGAGAAGGGAGGTTTGGGCTGCATTGGGAATATAAATTTGAGAGTCGTCAGCACATAGGATGGATAAGATGGTGAAACTTTGGGCAAGGTCAGACCACATGGGAAAAATGACCAATTCATCTTTGTAACCCCAGCACCTAGCTTAGCCCCTGCCATCACTCTAAATGTTGAAAGAATAAGTGCCTGAGGAAATAAAAATGTTTCTTTAACTCTCCACTAATTTGAGATAAGAAAGCTTTGCCTGGGTGATGGCTCACCCTCCTCCAGCTCTGTGACGTGAAGGGAGGGTACTTTGTAGGAATGAAAAACAAGCATCCTGGGTTTCAACTTACATTCTCCTCAAGCATAGTTTAGTAAATTTGTCAAAAGCTTCTCACCCAAAAGCATCCTCCAGAGAAAGCCATGAGGTCAGGGGTGAGGCATCCTAGGGTTGTGCCCATCTCTTGACTTGTGAGAACATGAACAGAGGAAAGGCACGTGAGCCTTGCTGTAGTTTGCAGAAACATTTCCTTTATACTTGAAAATCTTCACCTTAACATCAGCCCAGTTTTTCAATAAATTAAATTGTACTGAAGTTTCCAAATCAAGCCCTTTCTACACGACATCTTTTTCCTCCAAATCGTGAGCTTGATGGTAATTTGATCTTGGGGGAATCTGGGGCCCAGCGGCTCTCCCACCTGGCTGCACTGGGCGGGAGCTGCAGGGGGGGCTGTGGGTAGTGTAATCGTCTGCTGGGCAGTTGATCCAGCCTTCTTTGTGCCTGTTGCCTGGTGACATCCAGAGGCCTCTGTCTCAGAACCATACTCTGGCTTGCTATTGGTCCGGTGGTGGCATTTGTTGACAATAGACACTTCCCTGGCCCTGGACTCTGAAAGAGAACTCAGGAGCTTGAGTTTCAGGCTACAGCGCTGTCCAAATGCATTTCCTTAACTCTTTCTGTCCCCTGCTGGGAAGGCCCAGCTGCAGCCACTAGGGTGCAGGGGGTGTGTCCACCCCAGTCTACAGCACCTGTCTTCTCTTCTTCAGAGGGTGCAGCTGGGCTGGGAGATTTTCTTTCTACTCTGCTTCTGTGGCAATACAGGGTTTTCTTCCTTTCTCACCTCTTCCTGGGTTTTCTTTAAGACAGTTTAAATAAACAGACTTTGTTTGTATAACAAGTCATCTGAGCTGAGCTGGGGAAGGCAGTTAATATTAGCAAGAGAAAGATTTGTTTTGTCGATGTTCTATTCCGAAGAATCTGACAGACCTAAACTCCTTCCTGGGGAGCCCAGAAATCTGTGGATGAGATCTATGCCTTCCTGGAATGGAGGTGGGGTCAGGCAGGAGAACAGAGGTTAGAAGGAGACAGAGGTGACTATAAGGGAGGTGAAGAGGGTGGGAAGCCGGACAGAGAAGGGATTCTGGATGCCTCCAAGGTGGACCCTGTCAGATCAGTGAGGGAATCTGTGACCCAAAGGGATGGTGCCATTTATGGAGGCCAGTTCTCCTCTGGGGTGAGTACCCGGCATCTGAGCTCCTCAGGCAGCTCCAGGGTCCCTCCCCACCTCCAGCCTGCTCCCCATCTTCTGCCTCAGGCACCCTTTAAAGAGTGGGTCAGCTGAGGATCAGACTGGAGACAAGCTGTGTCAGGGCAGCTGCAGTGAGGACTAAAGGCTGCCCAGATAAGGGAAGGAGAGTTCTGCTTGTTCCTCATAGGGTCCAGCCCTGATCTTCTAAACCTGGTACCACTTGGAGGAAGGTACAGGCCAAGCCTCCTGGCAAAGCCCCCACCACCACTCCTGCATCCTGGTGCCTCTCTCTCCTCCCACCTGTAACAAAACCACTCTGCTTTAGGAAGGGAAAGCAGAGGATCTTGCAAAGACTAGGCAAGGCTGTGTGTCAGCATGAGGCAATGATGGGAAATAGGAGGAAGGAGAATGGTCTTCCCTCCCTTCTTCTGACCCTTGCAGCCAACTGCCCAAGCCCAACCTGCTCTCCAAGAGGAAGCCCCAAGAGGCTCTCAAGACAGAAGAGAAAGTACTAGGTGTTCCAAGCTGTGTCTTCAAGATTAACTGACCTACATCTACAGTAGCCAGCACTCCTGAGCAACTAGGGGGTAGAGCTGGGGCAGAAGTGCCAGAACCTTGCGCCAGGGAGACATGTGTACCAGGTCCCAGGACCCATGGATCATAGAGATTTCTGCTGGAGCCCAGATGTCCTGGTGTCTCTGTCTGAAGGGCACCATTGGGTTGGATGCAGTGAAAGGACCCTCATCTCCAACAGGGCTGTGGATCACATTTATGCAGCTTCTTTCCTTTTCCTAGGTCATCTTTCTGCCAGTAACACTTGTTCCTCAGGGCCTCTAGTGTGACTTTCCCTTCTCTGTTCATCTGAGATCCAAGGAAAAGAAGCCCTTTCTGCCCGATACAAGTGTCATGTGCCTGCTGAGAAGGCAGTGGTACTGTGCCATCCTCAGTTTCCACATCTATTTGGACTAAGACCCAGTAAGAAATATGTCCTAAATTGGGCACAGCTAGGGGACCAGCTCTAATTTAAGCACATTTTCACACATTTTACAGTTTTTTGTTTTTGCTTTTTGCTTGTAGATGTTATTGAGAATGAAAAAAGCGTTGGGATAATTAATATGTAAGATCCATTCTAGTATTAAAAGTGGAAAGAAGGTGGACTTTACACAGCCGGGACTAGTAAAGTCAATTCTGAGAAAGATTCTGAAACAAAATTTTTAAGAGAATTGTTCGTTTGCTAGGACTGCTTTAACAAATTACCACAAACTGAAATTTCCACAGCAGAAATGGATGGTCTTCCAGTCCTGGAGGCTAGAAGTCTAAGATCAAGGTGTCAGCAGGGTTGGTCCTTCTGAGAGCTCAGAGGGAGAATCTGTCCCACGCCTCTCTCCTAGCTTCTGGTGGTTTGCTGGCAGTCTTTGGTGTTCCTTGAGAAGTATCACTCTATCTCCGCCTTTATCGTCTCATGATGTTCTGCCTGTGAGCATGTCTTTGTCCAAATTTCTCCTTTTTATAAGGACCTGAGTCATATTGGATTAGGGGCCTACCCTAGTGTGACCTCATCTTAACTAATTACAACTGCAATGACCCTGTTTCCAAATAAGGTCCCACTCTAAGGTACTGGGGGTTAGGATTTCAACATATGAATTTTGGGGGAACACAACCATAACAGAGAGCTTTTGAGCATTTGGTAAAACAATCAGTCATCTCTAGAAACCAACTTGAGTCCACTAAGAACAAATCATGTCAGTCTAACCAGATTTCCTACTGTCATAGAGTTAAAGACAAGTAACCAGATTTACCTGCAGAAATGGACGGGGCCCAGAGCCTGATCACCCTGGGGCCACGCCAAAGGAGGATGGATGTTAGCCTGCATAACTTAAGGTTTGACTTCTCACTTGTCCCAGGGTCTCTAAAATTCAGACGTGAAAGTTTAGCAAGGAAATTAACCCCCAATTAACCTTCAACATTTGGCTTGGTGGGCAAGGAGCTCTCACAGTTACTAGGATGGCATTGATGGTGCTCAGGGCAAGCTGCCCCAGGAAGCACCACTCTGGTATGCGGATTATTTCGAGCTGAAGACAATAAGGATATTTGACCTCCCCCACTAACTGCCTAGAGAATCTGGCATGGTGGCTCATTCCTGGAACAGATCTTCTATCGTGATGGCTATAAAGATAATGTAAAATAGATGTTGCAATGGGAGGGGCACCAAGACCCTTTTATCAAAAAACTCTATCTCTCCCTGACCAAATTATCAATAGATGACCCTGAAAAGAATTGTCCTTCTGCCCTCTGAAGTCCCAGGCCACTACCCACCCCCAACACGTTCCTTCGCCTTTAGCTGCAATACTGAAGCAAGCAGCTTAGACAGAGGGATGAGTTGCTCATTTCTGAGCTTCTCCCATGTATACATGTTATTAAACTTGGTATTATTTTCTCCTGCTAACCTGTCTTGTTGATTATTTGGCCAGCCAGAAGAACCTTAAGGGAAAGGGCAGAGGGAGATTCTCCATCTTCCCCCGACAGCATCCATTATATATGCAGGGAGGCAGTTTTCAGAATCATGTATAACGAAATCTCTAAAGCTTGGAAAACAATCTCCTAACACTTCCCTGTCATCATACTACTTCCTTTTAATTTCCAAGCCTCATTTGCACCTCTTCCCACAGAGTCTGTCTCAACGAAAGCAAATCTCTGTTTTCGCCAGGAATAACAGTGCGAAGGAGTGTGGGTGGCAGGGCCCTCACACCCAAGCTTGGGTCTCCATTTCCCGCCATTGTTCCCTCAGTCAGGTTCCCAAACACTCGTTTGAGCTGTCATGGGGGTAGTTTTTCCAGATAAAAATGGACTAGTTAGCTGCCAGTGATTCAGGCAGGTTCACAGCCCCAAACCTGTCTTATCTCTCGTGCTTATCACTGATCATCAGCTGCCAGGAGACAGACAATAGAGGCAAAGAGGCATTTTGGCTGAGCCAGGTCTTAGGTAGCACTGAGGGTTTCAGAGGCCTCCAAACAACCGGACTCAGGCAGCCTCACGTGGTCCCTCTAGCTTCCCCACTGAGGAGTCCTTTTTGTGTTAAAGCAGCAGGGATCCAGTGAGGTCCCTTGGCAATATAGCATTTCCTTGGGGCCCAGAAGAGCAGAAATGGATCTCTTTGTGTGTGTTGATCCATCCCCTCTTCAGACTCACTGTTTCAGGAAGCCCCGGACATCTGTGAGCGTTCCAGTGTCCGGGGAAGAACAGGCTCCAAAAGCCCTTTCAGAAAGTTGTTTTTTTGGTTTTGTTTTCCCCTGAAAACTTCATTGAACTTTAAAAACAGCCCTGATGGTAAAACTAGTGAAATCTGAATAAGTGTTGTATTGTACTCATGTCAATTCCCTGGTTTGGGTACTACATTACAGTTTTGCAAGGGTGGATTATTTTTGCAACTTTCTGTGAATCTGTAATTATTTTAAAGAAAGAAAGATCTTTAAAAAGTAATCTTGATGGTTCCCCCAAACCCAGTCAACATGCCTTATCTTTGAAAAGCCGCATACCATGAGAGCTGAGAGCACAGGATTCAGTTTCAGACAGACCTCTATTCAAATGCAGGCTTAACGCCTACCAGCTGTGTGACTTTGGGCAAGTTGCTTAATCCCTCTGAGCTTGGTTTCCTTATCTCAAAGATAAATCTCAGTGCTTCCCTGATGGGGTGAGTGTGAGGACAAAATGAGGTAACTCATGGAAAGCACCTAACAGAGTGAATGTAGCGCACTTAAGAAATGTCCCTTTAAAACCGTAATCTATTGAATAGAGGAGCCATGCTTGTGTTGTCAACCGTGGCTCACAAGCTCGAAAGTCATGTGTGTAGCTGAAAGAATTTTTTTTAGCAGCCTCAATAGTGAGTCAAGAGGGTCCACACCTGGACACTATTCAAACACGAGTCAAATGCTTGTGGAAGAATTTTTTGAATTCTGTCCCAATTTTTTTTCCTATAAATTATCCAAAGTCCCAAGTTTCCTAATGTGGAATTAGATTAAACAATTAACATCACAGACTAGGCAATATTCCATTTCCACTGTAAATAGGAATTGGCTGAAGCCTACCAGCCAGGTGCCTGGGGCTGGGGTGGGGCAGGAAACAGCAGCAGCTGACAGGTGTTAGGCCCTATTACCCCCTAACTCCTGAATGACAGCTAATTAAGGGAAATTAATTTTTGTGAACTATCCCAGATATCTGCACTCCAGGAAGAAAAGCTTCATCTTGCATAGGGGAAGCCACTTGGCCACCCATCATCACCTCCTGGAGATTTAAGAATATGTCCCAAAGCCAGCTCTTGTCATACACTTTCCAGTCCTCCTTCCTGATTCCGAATCGCTTGATCTCAAATTTGTGTGCCCAATGTGCAGAAGCCAATCACTGAGAAATTGGTGCTTGGAGATGGACAAAGGTTTATTCAAATTGGCCAAAACGAGAAGGTGGGTGGATAGGTTCTCTCAAATCTACCTTAATGAAAGAAGAAAGCAGGGGGTCTTTATAGAGCTAAAGAGCTTGGGAGGAGTTTTGGAGAAACAAAGGAGAAACCTGTGTGTCTTTCTCTCCAGATAAGCCCTTGGGCAATCAGACTTCTGGGCATCAATGGCAGCTGGAGGCTGGTTATCTAGTGATCATAACTTCCTTGAAGGCATTCTTTTTCTTCTACAAAACAAGCTCATAAATCCTTGTGACCCTTGAGTCACCCCTCAGGTTAAACAATAAAACAGCAAATTAACAAGATTAATTTCTTTTCATCTGTGTCTGCTTGGGAACAAGGTCAAAGGGCATCATGTTCTTATTGAATATTTACAGTAACCCTCAGGTACCCAGCTTCATTCCCTTTCCAAGCCTATATTCCAGACATCCTGGTTACTCATCATTTCTCAGACACCACCTGGGTTTCTCCAACCAGGTTGTCCATCCACCTGGAAAGCCCCTCCCTCCACCCACTCCTTCAGTCTCACTCACCTCCGCTGGTTCCAACCCAGCCATTTTTCAAAGCTTCCATCAAATGCTTTATCTTCCTGGAAGCCTTCTCTGCACCACCATACAGAGGTCATCTGTCCTCCTTTGAACTATCCCAGCTCCTGGCCTGTCTCTTTCTCACAGCCTTTACCACATTCATTCAACAAATATCTACTGTGTTCTATGCACCAAGCTCTGTGCTCGGCTCCAGAGATGTGGCGATGGATAATGGAGTGTGCTTGTATGTGTGTGTGTGTGTTGGGGTGGGGCTGGGGGATGAGTGTCAAAGAGTCACAGTGAATCTGAAATTGAAGAATTTTGCTGGGCTCTGAAGTAACATTGTAAGTGATGATATAAATTCATTCAACAAACATTGAGCATCTACTCTACGCCAGGCACTGTGGTAGAAAATGAGGGTAAAATATGAGTAAGACATAGGCTCTGCCCTCAGGGATCTCACAGGTCAGTGAGAGAAACAGACAAGAAAAGACACCAACATCAGTGACACCTACATCAATAACAATGAGTGCTCCCTAGGTACTAGGTACACGCCTAGAGATTTCCACTAATTATTTAGCATAATACTGAAATCCACCCAGTGTGGTAGGTAATATTATCCTCATTTTATAGGTAAAGGAGATGAGACTAAGAGAATTTAAGTTATTTGCCCAAAATCACACAACTGGCTGGTGGCAGAGCAGAGTTGTGAACTCAGCCTTGCCTGGCTCCAACTCTGTGCTCTGGGTATCACCCTCACGGCCCGCTGGGGACATGTCTTGATGCTTCTTCCCTGCCTTGCCCCTACTGCAGAAACTCCTGGCCTGCCTGCAGCAGAACATGGTTCCCTGGGACAGAATTCACGCCTCTAACAGGGAGAGCAGAGGCCTTGGCTTGTCACAAGAGCTGGTACGCTTAGCTTTTTCAGGGCTCCTACCCTCAATGAGCCTGCAATCTAGGAGAGATATGACACATACACATAAATCTCCAGGTTACAAGATTGGCAAATCTATGGCCTATTCCATATCTTTTAGACTGTGTCCACTGTCATCTCCTGACAGCACTTTTCCAATCTCCAGTATAGGTCCCCTACATTACATTGTACTTACTTTCTACACTTTCAATTGTGAGGCCCTCCAGAGTTGTGACTGTGGTATGATTTCACATCCTATATGTTTCTCAAACCTAGTGTCTATTCCTGGGGCAGATAACACTATCCTCCTATCTCTGCCTTGGGTTTCTGCCATAGCCTGCTCACAGCTCCCTACTTCAAATCTCTCCCTGGTTTGATCCATTCTTCACACTGTAGCCACAGTGATCCTGAACCACAAATCTTGAGTCTATCCCTTGCTTAAAACCCTCAATGGCACACCATGACACTCAGGATGAGTCCAACCTTCCAAGCCTGCTGTTCCAGGCCCTCCCCTTACATCCTGTACATTCCATGCTTTAGCAACACTCTGTTCCAGCAAGCAGAGGCTGCTTGCAATGTCCTTCCACACACTTGGCTGCCCCTCAGCTCTGGGCCCCTGTTCTTTTGTCCTTCTGGAAAACGTGCTCTCTCCCCATCTTCACCTGGCCAACTTCTACTCATTTATCAAGACTCAATCTGGGCAGAGATCAAACAGGAAGCCTTCTTGAACCTGCAATCATCATATTGTATCACAACCATCTCCTTATGTGTCAGTTTTCACTACTAGACTGAAGTCTGTGAGGACAACGAAGGTGTCTTCTTCATCTCCATATCTCCAGCACCTACCACAATGGCTGGAAAATAATAGTCACTCAGTAAATACTGGTTTAAATAAATGAATGAGTGAATGAATAATTAATTATAAAGTACTAGGATGTATTTAGTGCCAAATGAGTAGTACAGACAATAAGTGTAAGAGAAAGGAGGAAGTGGTCATTTCCAGCTGAGATGGCCCCAGAAAGCTTCATAGATAAGAAGAACTTTATGCCGGGCCTTGCAGGATGAGATAACACATGGGAAAGTGCTGGCCCAGTGCCGACCTGCCATTGGTGCCGAATTAGGATGAAATGAATCTGATCTGGCTAGGTGGAAAGAAGTGGGGAGGACATTTCATGGGGGCAGGTGGTGGAGACAAAGGTTTCGAGGTGGAAAAACACGAGGCAAGTTCAGGGAACAATCAAGAGACTGGTTTGACTAGAGCAAAGGTTTTGCAGCCAGGAAGAAAAGTAGGTGGAAGCCAGCAGTGGACAAGGCAGAGACGTCTCACACTTTTTTCCAGGGTGGTCAGTATACAGGAGCCACAATGCTGCCTGCACCTGACTTTTCCATCAAGGAGGTGTAAATTTTAACTTGATTAAGGGAACCTTTGAACAATGCAAGCAAAACACTCAGACACTCAGGGTCGTGAGATAGGGGCAGAGTGGGTGAGGTGCAGGATTAGGTAATTATTTGGTGTCTCTGTAGTGTGAACAATAGGCCAAAATAACTCCAACCAGTTTCCATTTTTCTCTGCCTCTCTAGTTTTGCCTGAATCAGAGAGCAGCTGAATCGGCCTAGGAAAAAAGCTACTTTAAGCAGGAAATGTAGTAGGGAGGAGAATGGGAAATCCTAAAACCATGCCAGGAGAGGAAGCCGTCAGTGCCGGTCAGGCCGAGAAGCATGGGGCTTGCTTGCCCCACTTGGCTCCTGGCCCACTCTTGAGAACAGCCTACCTGTAAGGTGCTTGACAGCATGGGGTAGTGACAGATGGGCGGGTGCCGTGGCAGCCACCACTGGCTGTTTGGAGCCAACACCAATATTACGCTGTGTTTGGAGAAGGAAAGCAGAGAATGTAGCTGGACAACACACAGAAGCGCTCTGTCCGTTCACCTGCATCCTGTGTATGACTCAAAGGAGATGGTATGCTGCAGTGAGAAGTGATTGGGAAGGGAGTTCTGGGCCAGGAGCTGGTCCACATTGCTGCTATTGACTGGCTGTGTGGTCTTCACAAGCCACTGAAGCTCTCTAAGACATGGTCTTCTTTCTCTTGCATTTTTTTAATGAGGGAGGTGGGTTAAGGGTTCCTTCCAGATCTGTGGAAGTTCTATGATCCTCCCATGATTTGGCTCTAAGAAACAGAACTGATAGAACATGTCTATATCTAGAAACCAAGTGATTATGGAGGCTGGCAAGTCCAATATCCACCGGGTGGGCTGGCATCAGGAGAATCAATGCTCAGTTCCAGTCTGAAGACTGTCCACTGTAGAACCAGGAAGAGCGACGTTGCAGATGAAGTCTAAAGGCAGGCTGCCGGAGCAACCTCTCTCAGATGGGAGAGGCTGGTCTTTTTCTTCTACTCAGGCCTTCAACTGATTGGATGAGGCCCAATCACATTAGGGAGGGCAATCTGCTTTACTCAAGGTCCACTGATTTAAATGTTACTCTCACCCAAAAACTCTCACAGACACAC
Organism: Ceratotherium simum simum; assembly: GCF_057802395.1. Taxonomy (NCBI): domain Eukaryota; kingdom Metazoa; phylum Chordata; class Mammalia; order Perissodactyla; family Rhinocerotidae; genus Ceratotherium; species Ceratotherium simum. Next base: position 16,895,589 of record NC_141906.1, read on the forward strand.
CCAGAGTAATATTTGGCCAAACATCTGAGCACTCTTGGCACAGCCAAGTTGACACACAAGATTAACCATTACACTTGGTTATTCAGCCTTAGATTCCTATGCCAGATCTCACTCATCCTTTACTCCAGCCACAAAAGAACATTCCCCATGCCTGCTCCTTATTTTCCGTCCTCTATTCTTTTGCTCACATGGTGCCTTCCACCCCAAATACCCTTCTCCATCTATCTCTCAGTTCTGTTTATTGAAATCCTACATTTGCTTCATAAGTAACCCATTTACCGCCTCCTCCTGAAAGCACTGTCCCATTCTAGTAAGAAACCTCAGATAATTTCCACAATTTCCTCTTCTGTAAAATAGGGATAATGATGCCTAACATAGTAAAGATTGCGTGAGCTAATACACATAAGGCAGTTAGAACAGTGCCCAAGTGTCATGAGCGTTGACTGTTTTTATTGGTATTCTCTGCCAGTCCCCATTCCCTGCTAGGGATGTGTGAAGAATAATAATAACCATGACTAGGGATTTAGCAGTTTTCTTAAAGGTAAAGTGCTTTGAAAACAGACATCTACACGTAGACTTTACTTTTGTTGCTGCCTTTCATTTGCTAACTCAGCAGTCTTAAACTTCCAATGGTTATAAGAGTTACTGTCAGAGATGTAAACACGCAGCAGTGTCTGCTCTATACACAGGCGTTAAAGGCTGCTGAAAGATAGTTGTGACCACAAGTGATTTTTGTCTTATGCATTGACCCTATGTAGACTCTCAATGGTGACTGTACTTCGTGGGTTTGATTTTAACTACTAAATCCTTTCTCTGGGGTTGTTGGTGAAGCCCTGGGGAGGGGAGTGGCCAGCAAAATGTCTGCCCTCAGCAAGGTTGAGTTGTTCTCCGTTTTCTCTCTCTGCGTCTACTTTCCGTGGTCCAGAGTGCCAATGCCTGCGGGTTTAGAGCTCTCCGACACGCTCCAGGTCCAAACCTTAAAGGGCTGGCATGCTGGCTGAATTTACTAGCTGTTTAGCAACTGTATTTCAACAGCCTGTAAGCCATTCACTATTGTGGGGAAATGTAAATGAGGGACTCTGAGTCCACAAGGGGCAAATGCCTAATTGAGTGGGTGTCACCCAGGCATGAAGGCCATAGAGATGCAAATGGCCAACTTGAGACAAAGGGGCACATACTGTTGTGCTTGGATGTCATCTTCAGGCAGAGACCATGATGGAAACAAAGGGCCCAGAGGACCCGAGATATAGTCAGAAAGAGAAGCGGGGAGGTGAGCACCACTCTTGGAAGTGAAAATGGAGGTGATAAACCCTTCCACGTGCACTTCATGTTGGGAGCTATCAGGAGGTCTGGCCCAGGTGGAGAATAAAGACTTTGTAAGAGTCCGGCACCTGTGTTATTTCCCCATGCTTGCACCTTGTTTTCTCTCTGACTGTGCTCCTGTTGGGAACAGCAGTTAGACCTGTGGACCTGTCTCTAAGGGGAGCCAGGAGAGATAGCTGGAGCAACTGCCTCCCTCCTCCTCAGGCCGAGCGGGAAAGAAAAGGGCCTTAAGGTATTCAGTACGTGGAGGCAGCCACTGGAAAGGCCAAGTCTGAAACCCTGGGACCTGCTGTAAACCAGCAGAGAGAGCTGAACCAGCAGGCCTGGGGCTGAGAAGGCCCTGGTTCTAAGCAGTATGAAGTCCCGTGGGAGGCTCCTCAACAACCACTGCAATATCATACTTAAAATACCTATCCCCTGGGCTCCGACACCCTCTATTAAACTTATTTTTGCATATGTTGTATGATGTCCCCCTTTAGACTCTAAGGTCATGGAGGGCAGGCAACACACTTGGTTATGCTGTCACTCCCAGGGTCTGTCTATCATAGGGTGTTGCCTACAGAAGGCACGCTTTAATTATCTATTGCTATGTAACAAACTACCCCAAAACTTAGCAGCTTGAAACAACAGTGATTTACCATTTCTCGTGGTTCTGCCATTTGGGCTGTGTTTGGCTGAGCAGTTTGCTCCACATGGCATCGGCACATTAGTTAGGCTGTGTTCAGCTGGCTGCTTTGGCTGTGCTGGACGGTCCGAGAAGGCCTCGCTCACACGTCTGGCCCTGCGGTGCTCCTCCACATGGGCTGTCTATCTGTCCATTCAGTAGTCTAGCCACAGCTTCTTTACAGCATGGTGGTGGCTTCCAAGAACAAAAGGGAAAGTAGAAGCTGCCTAGCCTCTTAAAGGCTACACTCGAAATGGCACAGCACGGCTTCTACCGCATTTTATCAGTTACAGCAAGTTAAAAGGCCAGCTCAGATTCAAGGGAAGGGATAATAGGCTCTACCTCCTGATGGGAGGAGGGACGTGATTATTTAGGGAGGGGAGCTGTGGTGACTATTTTTGGAGACTCCCACAAGGCCCTGGGTCAATACTTGAATTTATTTTCCAGTGTGTGAGTGTAGCCCCATCAAGGGATGCTTACTTTTTTCTCCTTTTCATGTGTCACTATTTTTTGTCTCATAAACCAACAAGCTAGACCAGTGCTGTCCAAAAGAAATATAACGTGAGTCACAAATGCAAGTCACATATGTAATTTTGTGTGTGTGTGTGTGAGAAAGATCACCCCTGAGCTAACATCCATGCCAATCATCCTCTTTTTGCTGAGGAAGACTGGCCCTGGGCTAACATCTGTGCCCATCTTCCTCCACTTTACATGGGACGCCGCCACAGCATGGCTTGACAAGCGATGCCTCGGTGTGCGCCTGGGATCCCAACCCAGGCCGCCAGCAGCGGAGCACATGCACCCAACCACTATGCCACGGGGCCAGCCCCACGTATGTAATTTTTAATTTTCTAATAGCTACATTCAAAAAGTAGGAAAAAAAAATAGGTGAAATTAATTTTAATGTTATGTTTTATTCAACCCCATATATCCAATATATGTCATTTCAACATATTATCAATCAAAAATGATTAATGAGATATTTTACATTATTTTTAATATTTTTGTACTACATTTCAAAATTTGGTGTGGATTTTACACTTACAGCACATCTGTGTTTGGACTAGCCGCATTTTAAGTGCTCAAGAGCCACATGTGTCTAGCGGCTACCATTGGACAGTGCAGAGCTAGACAATCCATTAATTCTCCTTATCTCTGGAGTAAGGAGGACGAAGTGGAGCAGGCCAGGACTATCATGCCTATATTTTGGTGCTATTCTGTGTAAGTGAGAAAGAATACATTACACACTCAGCAAGTAGCTTGCGTGTAATAAGAGCCCGTTAAATATGTGTCTTAATCCATTCGGGCTGTTATAACAAAGTACCGTAGACTAGGTGGCGTATAAACAACAGAAATTTACTTCTCACAGTTCTGGAGGCAGGAAGTTCAAGATAAGGCACCGGCAGGTTCAGTGTCTAGTGAGGGCCTGCTCTCTGGTTCTTGGGCAGCCCTCTTTTTGCTGTGTCCTTACATGGTGGAAGGGGGTGAGGTTGCTTTCTGAGGCCTCTTTTATGTGGGTTTTAATCTCATTTATGAGCCCCACTTCCTGACTTAATCACCTCCTGAATGCCCCACCACCTAATATTTCACATGGAGGATTAGGTTTCAAGGTATGAATTTTGGGGGACATAAACATTCAGTCTAATGTTGGTCCCATTTCATTATTTATGAGTATTTCATTGCCAGGATTGGAGACCCTCTCAAGCTTGCTCGAGTAAGGCTGTATGTTCCTTGAGCTGGAGAGTATTTATAATCTGCTTTCACCTGGTGCTTTTAACCAGGTTTTTCATTTCTCAAATTTTTTGGAAATGTCTGTTTCTCTCTGCATATTTGCTTTGCTTTCCTCTCCCAGTGACCAGCATCCTTTGCCTACTCATGACTCATCATAGCTTCCCAGCCTTTCTTGCTGTGACATGACCTCTTTTTTTTTGTTCTTCTTTTGGTGAGGAAGATCAGCCCTGAACTAACAACTGTTGCCAATCCTCCTCTTTTTGAGGAGGAAGATTGGCCCTGGGTAACATCTGTGCCTATCTTCATCTATTTTATATGTGGGACACCGCCACAGCATGGCTTGATAAGTGGTGCGTAGGTCCACGCCCGGGATCCGAACCTGTGAACCCCAGGCCACCAAAGCAGAGCACGTGAACTTAACCATTACACTACCGGGCCGGCCCCCATGACATGACCTTTTGATAAACTATGACCGACTGATAACTGGTTTGACGTCTCCACATTTCCCAACAAATTCCCAAGAGAGGTAATCTGATTGGTTGGGTTCATCTTTTCATGCCAGTTCATGTCCTATCTCACCTGAGAATTGGCTACCTTGGGTTCAGGAGCCCATCCTTGGCCTAATCTGCTGTGGGCAGGGATGTACTTTCTTATGGTACTCAATATGGTCACCTGGAAATCAGGGGATGTGGGGTGGGGTTAGTTTCCCTTAGAGGGGGTGTGGGCAGACAGGCACTGATTGATCACAATACGCTGTTTCTCTCTCTGTCACTGGGATTTCCCAGTTGAACTCAACAGTCTGACCCTGACAGAAGGAAAATTTCTTCCATTTACTTGCTTCTGTCCTGGACCTTTGGGATAGCTTCACCTGATAGCAATGGATATAATTGGAGGCTGGAGGAACCCTGCTTCTTAGGAAGTCTGGTTAAGTACAAGGCAGGGCTCAACCGGTGAGAGAGGGATGCACATAGTCTTCCTCTGTAGTTGCTGAGGAACCCATTCTTGGTCCAGACACTTATCATAAAAGATTGATCTAAGTGCCCACTTTGCCAACATCCCCATGAATCAGTGTTTTTCTAAGTGGAATTTGTGGTGTGACCCTCTTGCATTAGAATCAGTTGGGAATGCTCATGAAAAACGCAGATTCCTAGTCCCAGCTGCAGACCTATGGATGAGAAGCTCAGGGAATGTAGCTTAGGAATCTGCATGGTTACAAGCTCCATAAAGAAGTCCAATTCACAGTGAGTTGGGAAGCATTGCACTAAGCCATCCTATGAACCTCATCTATTTCAGACTGTACCATTCTGTTCCCTAGATGTCAGGAAAACTCCTTAGGACACTTGATTTACGGAACCTACAATTTTTATAGAACTTTCCAGGTAGTTTAAGGTCCATCCAAGTATCCTCAGAGGAGGATATAAATAAGCATGAAGGTCCTGGCCACCATCCATTCTGACTCAAACCCCTGGATTCAAACAGGGAGCACCCAAACTTTACCCTTGACTTGTCATTTCCCATGGGACAGTCAAGCTACCTGGTAGCTCTTGTGCAATAAATCAGCACAAATCTCAAGGCACCACCCTGGATAGAGGCCCTCCTGGCTGGCTGCCGGAATCACAGTTCAATGGGATAAACCCAAAGAAGCCCCAGGCGGTAGAAAGCAGTGAGTGTGGGGCTGCTTCTCTGCAGAATCACAATGGAGCCAGTGTTTGCATTACAGGCAGACAATGACTCCGATTCAAGGGACAGGATGCCAAGGCTGGAGGGTGCTCTGGGTAAGGGGGAGGACCTGGGCCCCTTTCTCTGCTCAGCCTTTGCCTGGAAATGATTCCACTTTTGTTTCTAATCCTATTTGTCTTTTTTTTCCCACATCTCTAGGAATGCAAACAAATGGCCATCCATTTCTGCCAGGGTAATCGTATCTTTTTCCACATTTGACCCAAGAATTTAGACACTGTACTACCCTAGCCTGTCCTTGCTATATATGAGAAAGAGATGTGCCTTCTCCAGATTCTGGAAAAAATGAAGTAATCTCCTTAACAATGGGTCAGAATTGACATTCGGCCCCTCTCAGCAGACAGCACTGAGCTCTTTCAGAAGGGCTCCCTGGAGTGTGTCACGGATTTCCAGCTCTAGTCACTCCAGATATTTTAATTTCTACTCTAGCACAGAAACCACCATTTGATTTGTGAGCGTTTAATGGATTATGTGCTTCATGGAGAGACTTTCCCCTCAGCATCCGTCTTTAACAGTGTGCAAGAAGTCTTCAAAGATGGTAAAACATACAAATATGGTTCCTAGATGGTGCCTGCTTATTCATTGAACAGACAACTTACTATCCTTTCTCTTTCCAGCCTGGAGCTGGGTGAATTATATCTAAGACTCTTAGCCTCGGCCTGAATATATTCCACACTAAAAAGATGACCAAAGAGAGAAAAATTAACACTGGCCTATGAAAATCAATTTTTACACAAGAGAAGGAAAGAAATGGCTCAATATTCTGGAGTGAAATGTAGATTTTTCTCCCCCGATATAGATTTTGTGATATGAAATCAAAATATTCTTAGAAACTATCTGCCTTGTGTTCTTGGTGACGATTACTGAAATTCTCCTACTAAATAGGAACAAGGCTTATTGAAAATACAGTTGGCCAAATTAGAAGTGACTTCATGGAATTTAAAATGCAGTACATATCGGCATCCATTTGGGTTGTAGAAAAATAATAAATATGACACTGTAGAAAAAGTATATTAATGAGAGGGTAAACTAAAGAAATTATGCTAGAAAACAGAAGAAAAGAAAAAAGATGTATAAATGAGAGATAAAGAATAACTAGTATAGAAAACAGATCCCAGGATCTATCTTATTAATACTATTGAGTAAGAAAAGCTGAAGCAATAATAAGTGAAAAGATTCTTGACTTCACAAACAAAATCAACCTAATTGGGTGTGTATCCAAAATAATCAACATGGGGGGCTGGCCTGGTGGTGTAGTGGTTAAGTTCACGCCTTCCACTTCAGCGGCCCAGGGTTCATGGTTTTGGATCCTGGGTTAGGACCTATGCACCGCTCATCAAGCCATGCTGTGGCGGCGTCCCACATACCAAATAGAGGAAGATGGGCACAGATGTTAGCTCATGGCCAATCCCCCTCACCAAAAAAAAAAAAAAAAAAAATCAACAAGGACAAAAATATTGGCAATTGAAAAAACTTTACAACATAAAGAATTATCTAATCTTAAAAAAAGAAAGAGGATATTGACAGAGGAAAACAAAAGGTTGGCCTTCCTTAGGCCGTCCCTTCGCAATAATCAATACCAACAGGTGACGAAGAAATCTCTACAGAGATGTATAGAGATGAGGTTATTACCTATACATTTGGGAAAATTGTTATCTATGTGACATAGCAACAGAAAGATTTTCTCAGAAATGCAAGAACTAAGAAGATGTACATCTTGTCACTCCTCCTGAGGGTTCCCTAAGGATGTCCACCAGAAAATCATGAAATGAGTTCAAAATGAGATCTTAGGACAACTAAGAGGAAAGAACTGAAAATAAGTACCAAAATAGTTACACATGCACACACACACACACACAATTATTATCAATGTACTTATAGGGACTTAAATTTAAAAAATAAACTGAAATGAATTATTATATTTTAAATTGCTCAGTAAAATTTCTAGAAATGGGGAAAAGTAGATGAGGAAGCAAGAATACTTGATTCCTCATTCCATATAAAGAGGAGTGAAAAGCTAATGTTTACTTTTTAATAAAATAATAAATATGCCCTTCTGCTTGTCTATTATTAACTTGCCATCATTCTGCCTGGCTGCAAAGAAGCCAGGAACTACCTTTCCTAGAATCACCTTCCCCGTAAGGTTCTGGGTTAGATTTTGCCCAGGAAAGACACTTCAGAGAAGTCTGGAAGGAGAGGTTATTGTTGTCCCGAGACAGCTGTGATCAGAAAAGCAGGCAGCCGCGCGACTTCAGAGTGGCTTCCCAGAGAGTCCTGAGAATCTCCTGCTTCAGACCTTCAGGCTCAGATCTTGGTGGTGGATCCACTGACCGTCATAGCCCTGCTCTTTCAAAGCTGTGCCGGTCCCTTGTTCCTGTATTAAATCTTTCATTCCTGGAACACCTATCGTTTTCCTAACTCATCCTGGCTGATACATTTGAATTTAAGAATTATGTCGTAATTTAGTCACCACTCAGAATTTAAAGCAGGAAGTCTGGTTTCCGAATCATTACAGAAGATAAAAGCAAACAAGATATTGTCCATATAGCAAAAGACAAAATAGAAAGTATACAAAGAAAATGTATGGCACAGAGCGAGATGACAGGAGTAACACCAGGCATAACAGTTATGTCAACAAACACCAACACTTTTAAACCCCTTTAAAAGCAGGCAAAGGCTCAGGTTGGAGTAAAAACAACAAAGCAATCCCATGACTGCTTACCAAAGACGACTTAAAACGATATTGGGAGGTTGAAAACAAAAGGATGGGGTGGGGATCTGTCAGGCAATGCAAACAATAAGAAAACAAGAAAGGATTTAAGGTAATTAAGATTAAACAGGGTCATTAGAATTTAAAAAATGTTTACACAGCTAGTTCATGAATACACTCTCCTTGTAAAAAGTTCAAACAATATAGAATTAAATAGAGGTAAAGGTAAACACTGCTAACATTTGGGGGTTTATCCTTTCAGTCTTCTATCTATTGGTCATCTATCTATCACCTCTCTCTCTCTCTCTCTCTTTCTCTGTCTCTCAAACTATGTATCATCTATCTATCATTTATCTATCTATCTATCTATCTGTCTATCTATCTATCTGCCATCTATCATGTATCTATGTTGTATTGACTCTAAGAAGCATCTATTTTTAAAACTACCATTATTTTCTGTACATCTAAGAAAGGAAAACACTACCAGTTAAATTATGACATGCCAGAAATTGTGAGATGCATCCCAATTTCAGACAGTAAAAAGTACCTGAATATTACAACATATTTCTAATATATTTATTTTTGTATAAGAATTGACTCATTTTACTCATTTGACTCAATTGATTCATTTTGTATAAGAATTGACTCATAATTTTCCTCTCTCTCTCTCCTGTGATTTTCTTTCTTCTCCTAATGATACGACTTGGGAAACTTACCTATTTCAAGTCATAATTATCTAGCCCATTAAAAAGCCACATAGCATTTCATAATTTGAATGTAACATCATTTATTACTTCTTCCCTCTAAGTATTAAAATTAATATTTAGGCTATTTCTGGGTTTTTTTTTGCAATGAGAAACAACGCTACAGTGACCACCTTTATACATTCCTATGTAGCATTTGTGGGCACATGTTTTCTAGCATAGGTAACTCGGTGTAGACATGCTCTTTCCCATAAAAGCACCTTCAAAACTTTGGTGGATGCTAGCCAATTGTCCTCCAACAAGACCATCCCAGTTTGCATTCCCATCAATACCTGCTTCCTCATCAAAATGGATATTGCTATCATTATTTAAATTTTTGCCAATTTGGTAAATTGTTTTCCTGTTCACTTTCTTGATTACCAGAGAGGTTGATCACCTTATCGTGTTTATTGTCCATCACTTTTCTTCTATGAATTGCCTTTTTATACCCTGTGCTCATGTTTCTGTTGGAGTTTTTGTCTTTTTCTGTTCTTATTGATTTGTGGATCTCTTTCTGATTATGGATAATAGTCCATTGTCTGTTATGATCTTGCAAATATTTTCTCCTCTTGTGCTGCTTCTATTTTCACTGTGTTATGATGAAGTCAGTCATGTAGAGTTTTAAATACACATAATCAATTATGTCAATCTTTTTCTTCACAGATTTTAAGGTTTGTGTCCTGAATAAAAAATACTTCTTAATTCCAAATTATTTAAAGTATTCTCCTCTATGTTCTCACAATAAGGAAATGTATTATTTCAAGATGTCCAGAAGTAAGGTGTCTTTGGCAAAGTATGATCAGTGGCCTAATGAGGTTATTCTGAACTTGACTTCTTTGCTCCCATCTTTGATTCTGGCTTTATTTTAGGCTGCCAGCAAGATGGCTACAGCAGGTACAGATTTCATATGCAGAATTTACAGAAAATCCAGAGGAACAAAAGGAACTATGTTTTCCTGTTTCTCTTCCTTAGAAACATGAAAATCTTTTCCCAAAGCTCCAACACACTTCCCCTCATGTCTTGGCCCGATTGCTGCTGAGGGAAATGTGATTACCATGATTGCTTTAGATTAATCCCTTGAAGTGAATAGATGGGGGAGGGGAGGGAACCAAACACAATGATCACCACAAATACTTTGTTAAATTTTTAATGTCTGACTCTTCACCTGAAATTAATTTGTGTACAGTGCTAGGTAAGATTCTAACTTTATTTGCTTAATGAATATCTAATTATTTTAATACCATTCATTGATTGGGCCATTGTTTTGTCGTTGATTTGAAATGCCACTTTTAATACACATACACACACATGTACAAATACACACAGGCCACATGGGTATCTCTGGTCTCTCTTCTCTTCTAGGTCACTATATGTCTCTTTCTGCACCAAACTCACCAACTCTGTTGTGTTTTGCTATGTGAGAAGACAGCCCCACCAATACTCATTGTTTTGGGGGTTTTTTGGGTTTTTTTCAAAAAACTTTTGTTATTTTCATATAACTTCTGGAGACATTATTGAATCAGCTTGTCAGGGTAAAAGAATAAT